>NC_143586.1:685576-1028364 GCF_048544385.1 Mastigoproctus giganteus
AATGCTAGGAGTTTGGTAAATAAATTTGATGAATTTGAGGTATTGCTCAAAACATCAAAGGCAGATATTGTTGGGATATCAGAGACGTGGTGTCACACAGATATAAGTAATGTGGAACTGGAATTTGGGGAATACAATGTATATAGAAAGGATAGACAGGACAGGAGGGGAGGAGGGGTTATGCTATTAATTAAGAAACACATAAAGTCAAAGGAAGTGAAGCCAGTTGACATCGATGGACAGGGCAGTGTCGAGTCAGTTTGGTGTGACATAAGCATAGGGAAATCAAAATTGAGAGTAGGAGTGTGCTATAGGCCTAATGACTCTGATGAGTATAATAATATATTGTACAGGGAAATAGAGTGGGCCAGTAAATCAGAGAGTCTCATAATGGGGGATTTTAATTTCCCAGATATTGACTGGAATTTGTGGGTTGGTCACTCGCACACTAGCAAGGCTTTTATGGATTTATTGGATGATTGTTTTCTACATCAGCATGTTCGTGAGGCAACAAGAGGGAGCAATACTCTTGATCTGATTATCAGTAGTGATTCTTCATGCATTAAGAACCTGCAGATAAATGAACCACTAGGTGGCAGTGATCACAGTGTGTTGAAGTGGGATTTACTCAAGGAGGTAACTACCATCAGAGGTAAAGGGAAGGGTTTTTGTTTTCGTAAAGGCGACTATGATGGTCTGAGACAGTATTTAAATTCTATACAGTGGGACCAACTGATGATGTTACCAACAGCAAACTCAAAATGGGAAGCATTCAAGGAACTAATCTTGGTGGCTACCAGGCTTTCCATACCAACTAAGAAATATTGTTCAAGGTTTAGGCCTAAATGGTTGTCAGATGGACTAATGAGACATGTGGCAGAGAAGAAAAATGCATGGGATACATACAAATTAATGGGTGACATGGAAGCCTATGATAGATATAAGTTGGTCAGTAACCAAGTCACAAAGGAGATTAGGCAGGCAAAGGCAGACTACGAAAAATCCTTGGCAAAGGATGCAAAGAAAAACAGAAAGGAGTTCTTTATATACTTGAACTCGAGAAGGAAAGGGATGAATCAGATTGGTCCACTGGATATTGATGGTTCAACAGTTGAGGATCCTGCTCAGGTGGCTAACAATCTAAACGAGTATTTTGCATCTACATTCACGCATGAGGAGTTATTCAGGAAGGAGAATGATGTAGGTAAAGTAAACATTGGCAGTGAGCTGGATGATTTTGTAATAACTGAGAGGAAAGTGGAGGAGAGATTGTTGAGGATAAACATAAAAAAGGCACCTGGGGTGGATGGGATCTATCCAGTTATATTAAAGGAGGCAGCAAAGGAAGTATGCAAACCCCTAGCCATAATTATGAGAGCTTCTTTGGACTCAGGGGAGGTACCCATAGACTGGAGATGTGCAAATGTAACCCCAATTCACAAAGGAGGATCAAAGGCTGACAGAAGTAATTATAGACCTGTTAGTTTAACTTCTGTTCCAGGTAAATTAATGGAGGCACTGGTTAAAGAAGCACTGCAGGATCATCTAGACAAGAATTCAGTTATAGCTCAGATGCAGCATGGTTTTGTTAAGGGCAGGTCTTGCCTGACCAATTTGATTGGATACTATGATGTAGTCACAAAAGAACTGGATGCAGGGAATAACTTTGATATTATATATTTGGATCTTAGAAAGGCTTTTGATACTGTTGCACATGGAAGACTGCTGCACAAATTGGAGCAGTGTAGCATTGGAGGCAAATTGCTGCTATGGATAAGGGGATGTTTGAGTGGCAGAAGACAGAGTGCTAATCAATGGACACTGCTCAACGTGGACTAATGTTATTAGTGGAGTTCCTCAAGGTTCAGTGTTGGGTCCATTGTTGTTTTCGGTGTTTATGAATGATATTGATGATGGGATATCAAGTTTAATGTCTAAGTTTGCAGATGATACAAAGGTTGGCAGGGTCGTTAAGGACACTACTGACGCTATGCTGCTGCAACAGGATCTGGAAAGGTTGAACAGATGGGCTGAGAGGTGGCAAATGAAGTTTAACATTGACAAATGTAAAGTACTACATATGGGTAACAGTAACCCCAGAGCAATGTATCAACTCTGCGGTACTACACTGACAGTGGTGGAGAATGAAAAGGACCTGGGGGTAATTGTGCAGGCAGATATGAAGTTCTCTGAGCAGTGCAGACGAGCTGCAAGAGTAGCTCATGGTGTCTTGTCAATGATATACAGGAATTTTTCTAGCAGGGATAAGGAGGTGATTATTCCCTTGTATAAGGCAATGGTTAGGCCACATCTTGAGTACTGTATACAGGTCTGGAGGCCTCATTTCAAGAAGGATGTAGAGCTGCTGGAACGGGTACAGAGAAGGGCAACAAGATTAGTAAATGGAACAAAGTTTTGCTCTTACGAAGAAAGGCTTAAGTTTTGCAAATTACAGAGTCTGGAGGCTAGGCACCGGCGAGGTGACCTGATAGAGGTGTATAAGGTTTTGAATGGTTTGAGCATGCTCAATGCCAATGGGATTCTTCATCTTTCTCAGAATAATCACCTCAGAGGGCATAAATTCAAATTGAGGAAGGACGGATGTCGGATAGATGTGCGGAAATTTGCCTTTGGCCAGCGGGTGGTTGGTTGGTGGAACCGACTTCCATCACTTGTTGTTGAAGTTGATAGCTTAAACAAATTTAAAGCTCAACTGGACAGGTATTTCGAACGAACGGAGGGGTGAAATGGGAGAGGGTTTTTTTTTTTTTTTTTGGCTGATGCTGAATAAGCTTGCTTTCTTGCATCATATGCCTCTACTAATGCTAATGCTAATGACATTGATACACCAACCGTGTTGTATTGAAATAATAATTTACCTTTAATACTGCAAAATAAATGTATAGATATTTACAATTAAAACTATTTACAATAAAATAGATAATACAAATAAAAGCGATATAAAACATTAAAATATGTTAAAATACATTAAAACACTTAAAATACTGGATACCGAAGCTTTCAGAGGCATCCACCTTCTTTCTCACAGTACATTTTTAGTTGCATCACATCCTTAAATAATAGCAGGTTCACAGCTCACGTGGCTCCACAGGCACATGGGTGGTATTCCCCCTCATGCGTACTAGAACCGGAAATGGCTCAGGAGCGTACCAGGCGGAATCAGTCATCCCGTCCGAGTGCTACAGCCTCAAGGAGGGGATGCATACGAACTCCCATCTCTGTTAATGGTATTTATTGTTCTCGGATGAACAAATTTGTAAGCTCTCAAGCCACTTGCGGTGCCAAAATCTATGAGCATGGTCGACGATGACAGCTTCGTCTGGGGAGATCTGATGATGCTTCTCCCAAAAATGTTCTGCCACAGCAGACTTCCAGTAATCCGTGGTCTTTATAGCATTCATATGTTCCCCAGACGGTCCTTGAACTGGCGCCTTGTTTCACCTAACCTAATTAATTCTAAATTAGCAAATTATTTGCAAAAGCGGCATCATTTAAGTCATATCTCATATTGTGAATACCTTCACGACGAGTTGCCATTACATTCCACTACTTCGAATAAGTAACACTTCACCTAAGGAGAAGACTATTGTTACTTATTCTCAGTGGATACCACCACCCAGATGGCACCATTTCAGGGCTATTTGGCCCTTCTTCAGTGAGTGGGTAGGTACCCAAGTGATGGCAAAACAGTTATGAAGTATAACTCCACAATATGAGAGATGCCTGATGGTGTATAAGATGAATTAAGACTATAATGCATTAGGGTTTATGCCTCAGGCTGCGAGAAAATTAGACTATGTACAAATTAGTGCAAATGTATCATGTTAGTACACAGCTAATTCTAAATTATCAAATTATTTGCAAAAGCGGCATTGTTTAAGTCATATCTCATATTGTGAATACCTTCATGACGAGTTGCCATGACATTGCACTACAGCCCTGAAACGGTGCCGTCTGGGTGGTGGTATCCACTCAGAATAAGTGACAATAGTCTTCTCCTTAGGTGAAGTGTTACTTATTCGAAAGTCTGACCAAACCTTGTTTGATTGGATATTGACGATGCAGTTACAAAGGAACTGAATGCAAAAATTAATTCTGATATTATATACTTAGATTTCAGAAAAGCTTTTTTAAGTGTTGCACAAAAAGCATTGCTGTACAAATTGGAGTAGTGTAGCATTAAGAACCTTATCTATACTGCTATAGATAAGAATTAATGAGTGGAAAGGCAGAGTGTGATTATCTATGGACACTGGTCTTTGTGGACTAATGATTTTAGTTGAATGCCCCAGGGTACAGCAGCGGGCCCATTGCTGTTTTCTATATTTATTAATGATAATTATGACAGCAAATCAGGCTTAATACCCACATTTGCAGATGATACAAATGTGGCAGGGTGGTTAATGACAGTAATGATGATATGCTACTGTAACAGGATCTAGAAAAATTAAGCATATGGGCTCAGAAATAGCAATTGAAGTTTAACATTGACAAATGCAAATTATTGCAAAATAACGCACCAATTGGGTGGTACTACACTCAGGGTAGTGGAAAATGAAAAAGACCCAGGGATAATGTTCTCTGAGCAGTGCCAACTGGTTGCCAGGATAGATCATATGGTTTTGTCAATAATATACAGGAATTTTGCAAGCAGGGGTAAGGAGGTGATTATCCCATTGTATAAGGTAAACAGTGGGAGAAATGGGAGAAATCCCAGGTGCCGTCTGACACAAACATACCTGTATAAGGTAAGCCACTCCCCACTCTTTAAATCTCTGGCCTCCACAGAGTTCTGTGTCACTTACAAAGAATACAATGCAGAGATGGGAGAACCTCTGGTGCCATCAGACAACTAACACTTCACACTTTTATAAGGTAATGGTCAGGACACTTCTTGAGTATTGTATACAGGTCTGGAAGCCTCATTTTAGGAAGGATGGAGAGCTGTGGGAACAGGTACAGAGAGAGCAACAATGAGAGAGCAAAAAAGGGGCACTCTTACCAAGAAAGGCTTCAGTTCTGCAAATTGCGGCATCTGAAGTAGGTGAGGCACTGGTGAGGTGATCTGATTGAAGTGTTTAAGGTTTAGAATGGATCAAGCAAGCTTAATGGGCCATAAATTGAAACTGAAGGATGGCTGCAGAACAGAAGTTGCAGTGTGGAAGATTGTCTTGAGACAGTGAGTGGTTGATTGAAGGAACAAACTTCCGTCTGTTGTTGTTGTGGAAATGGATAGCTAGACAAACTGTTAGAGGGAATGGATAGGTAAAATGGAATTTTTTTTTTTTTTTTTTTTTTTTGGCTAATGCTGTACAAGCTTGCTTTCTTGCATCATTTTCCACTCGCAATACTAATACAGTGGAAACTCTATATTCATCAGCCCCTATATTCGTCACATTTTTTTGGCAAAAAAATGCTCCAATATTCATCCAAAAATCCAATATTCGTCATGAAAAGTCACCCACCACATGGTCATTCTAGCCTCGTGCAATCGCCCATGCAGTCAGCCAGCCCAGTGCAATAGGCCAGCAGTCTGCCTTGTGCAATTATCCCATTGTATATTGTTCAGTGCACATCACCTGTTATGTTCTCTTTGAATTTTTTTTTTAATTTTGCAATTTTTTGCAGTTATCTTTGTAAAAAGAAGTGATCATGGCCCCAAAAAAGTGTAGCGAAGAAAAACAACCAAAAAAGGAAAGCTGTGAGAACCACAATTGAGTTGAAAAAAAAAAATCATTGCTAGGTTTGAAAGTGGAACACGTGTTTCCAACTTAGCGTTAGAATTTAACATGCCGAGAACTACGATAAGCAGCATAATTAAAAATAAAGAAGTAATTAAAGCGGCTGATGTAGCAAAAGATGTAAAAATTCTTGCTGCTAAAAGATCACAAATGTACGAAGACATGGAAAATCTTTTCATAGTACGGATTACTGAAAAGCAAATGGCTGGTGACAGTATTTCAGAATCTATCATCGGTGAAAAAGCAAGGCAATTATATGATGACCTGCAGCAAAAGAACCCAGGAACCAGTGGTGATTTCATGGCAAGTAGGGGCTAGTTCGGAAAAGTTAAAAGGCGAACAGGCATTCATAGTGTAGTTAAGCATAGAGAGGCTTCAAGCTCGAATGCAGAAGATGCTAAAAAGTTTGTTGAAGATTTCAAAAACTATGTAGACACAGGGAATTTTTCCTCAACAAGTTTTTAATTCTGATGAGACAGACCTATTCTGGAAAAAAATGCCTAAAAGAACCTACATCACAAAAGAGGAAAAAGCATTGCCTGGACACAAACCAATGAAAGACAGATTAACACTCTTGCTGTGTGGTAATGCTAGTGGGGACTGCAAAATTAAACAATTGCTCGTTTATCATTCAGACTAATTGTTTGTTTGTTATCTGGTTTTTAGGAGTATTAGCATCTAAGGCCATATTGCTCCGAGAATAAGCGGTGGTCATTCCCTCACCGTTCCGCATCCTCCGTATTTGGTGGTGCCGGCCTCGAACCCCGGTCTAATCAAGAAACGTGTGCTACGCACTGCTGCTCCTTCCCGCCTGGCTACGGAGGTGCCCCTTATCATTCAGAAAATCCAAGAGTTTTTAAGAAGAACAATATCATAAAAAGTAAACTAAATGTGATGTGGAGGGCTAACAGTAAGGCTTGGGTAACAAGACGGTTTTTCTTGGAGTGGATTCACAAAGTGTTTGCCCCAAGTGTAAAAGCTTATCTAGAAAGTTATAATTT
Source organism: Mastigoproctus giganteus (assembly GCF_048544385.1). Classification (NCBI taxonomy): domain Eukaryota; kingdom Metazoa; phylum Arthropoda; class Arachnida; order Uropygi; family Thelyphonidae; genus Mastigoproctus; species Mastigoproctus giganteus. Next base: position 692,340 of record NC_143586.1, read on the forward strand.
ACCTGTAAAGGCCCTCTTGGTTTTGGACAATGCTCCTGTTCATCCCCCCCTGGCTTGGAAGACTATTTGACAGAGGAATACAGCTTTATTCGCATTACATACCTACCACCAAACAACTCCTCTAATCCAACCCATGGATCAGCAGATCAATGCCTGTTTTAAAAAAAACTTTATACAAAAGCCCTGTTTCAAAGGTGTTTTGAAGTGACGTCGGAGACAGAACTTACATTGAGAGAATTTTGGAAAAATCACTTCAATATCTTCAATTATTTGAGGATAATTGATAAGACATGGGGGGGGGGAGCATCTTCCAGGACAATAAACTCGGCCTGGAGGAAATTGTGACCAGAGTGTGTGTCAGAAAGAGACAAAGTTTTGAGTCAGAGCCTGTTATTGATGAAACTGTCTCTCTGGGCAGTACCATGGGATTGGAGGTTGATAGTAAGGATGTAGAGGAATTGGTGAAAGACCACAGAAGGGAACTCACCACAGAACTGTTGGACCTTCATAAAGAACAGAAAGCTGAAGCAGTGGAGGAAATTTCATCAGAGGAGGAAGGGTCAAGTAAAGGCAGCATCCCAACTGCTGACGTTAGGTGGGTCGGAAAACTGCTAGCTTTGGGGGGAGACAAAGACCAATAGATTGACAGTAGCCACTGTCAGAGGTGAAAGAGATTCTTGCACTGCTTCTATTAGAATGAGCAGAAGCCTGAAAAACAAGATGCATGGTATTTCAGAGACTGCAAGGAGCCATTGCAGTACAAGTAAACACATGGGTTGTGTTAGGGTAGCTAAGAATAGAAACAGGTGCAGGTATACTTGCGTGTACACCAATGCTAGGAGTTTAGTAAATAAATTTGATGAATTTGAGGTATTGCTCAAAACATCGAAGGCAGATATTGTTGGGATATCAGAGATGTGGTGTCACACTGATATAAGGGATGCAGAACTGCAATTTGGGGAGTACAACATCTACAGAAAGGATAGACAGGATAGGAAGGGGGGAGGGGTTATGCTATTAGTTAAGAAACACATAAAAACCAAGGAAGTGAAGCCAGTCGACATCGCTGGACAGTGCAGTGTTGAGTCAGTTTGGTGTGACATAAGCATTGGGAGATCAAAATTGAGAGTAGGAGTGTGCTATAGGGCTAATGACTCTGATGAGTATAATAAGGAACTGTACAGGGAAATAGAGTGGGCCAGTAAATCAGAGAGTCTTATAATGGGAGATTTTAATTTCCCAGATATTGACTGGAATTTGGGGGCTGGTTACTCACACACTAGCAGGGCTTTTGTGGATTTATTGGATGATTGTTTTCTACATCAGAATGTTCGGGAGGCAACTAGAGGGAGTAATACTCTTGATTTGATTATCAGCAGTGATTCTTCATGCATTAAGAATCTGCAGATAAATGAACCACTAGGTGGCAGTGATCACAGTGTGCTGAAGTGAGATTTACTCAAAGAGGTAACTACCATTAGGGGTAAAGGGAAGGGTTATTGCTTCCGTAAATGCGACTACGATGGACTGAGACAGTATTTAAATTCTATACAGTGGGACCAACTGATGATGTTACCAACAGCAAATTCAAAATGGGAAGCATTCAAAGAACTTATCTTGGAAGCTACTAGGCTTTACATAACAACTAAGAAATATTGTTCAAGGTTTAGGCCACAAAGGATGTCAGATGAACTAATGAGGCATATGGCAGAGAAGAAAAATGCATGGGATACTTACAAATTAACACATGACACAGAAGCCTATGATAGATACAAGTTGATATGCAACCAAGTTACAAAGGAGGTTAGGCAGGCGAAGGCAGATTACGAGAAATCCTTGGCACGGGATGCAAAGAAAAACAGCAAAGAGTTCTTTACTTACGTAAACTCTAGAAGGAAGGGGATGAATCAGATTGGTCCACTTGATATTGATGGGTCAACTGTTGATGATCCTGCTCAGGTAGCTAACAATCTAAATGAATATTTTGCATCGACATTCACACATGAGGAGTTATTCAGCAAGGGGAATGCCAGAGGTGTATTCAACCCTAGCAGTAAGCTACAGAATCTTGAAATAACTGGGAGTAAAGTGGAGGAGAAACTGTTAAAGATAAACACAAGAAAGGCACCCGGGGTGGATGGGATCTATCCAGTTATATTAAAGGAAGAAGCAAAGGAGGTAAGCAAACCCTTAGCCATAATTATGAGAGCTTCCTTGGACTCAGGGGAGGTACCCATAGACTGGAAATGTGCAAATGTGACCCCAATTCACAAAGGAGGATCAAAGGCTGACACAAGTAATTATAGACCTGTGAGCTTAACTTCTGTTCCAGGAAAATTAATGGAGGCACTGGTTAAAGAAGCACTGCAGGATCATTTAGACAAGACTTTGGTTATAGCTCAGACACAGCATGGTTTTGTTAAGGGGAAGTCTTGCCTGACCAACTTGATTGGATACTATGATGCAGTCACAAAAGAACTGGATGCAGGGATAACTTTGATATAATATACTTGGATCTTAGAAAGGCTTTTGATACTGTTGCACATGGAAGACTGCTACACAAATTGGAGCAGTGTGACACTGGAGGCAAATTGCTGCTATGGATAAAGGGGTGGTTGAGGGGGAGAAGACAGAGGGTGGTAATCAATGGACACTGCTCATCATGGACTAATGTTATTAGTGGAGTACCTCAGGGCTCAGTGTTGGGTCCATTATCGTTTTCTGTATTTATAAATGATATTGATGATGGTATATCAAGCTTAATGTCCAAGTTTGCAGACGATACAAAGGTTGGCAGGGTTGTCAAGGACACTACTGACACTATGCTGCTGCAACAGGATCTGGAAAGGTTGAGCAGATGGGCTGAGAGGTGGCAAATGAAGTTTAACATTGACATGTGTAAAGTACCAAACATGGGAAACAGCAACCCCAGAGCAACGTATCAACTCTGTGGTACTACACTGACAGTGGTAGAGAATGAAACGGACTTGGGGGGTGGTTGTTCAGGCAGATATGAAGTTCTCTGAGCAGTGCAGACGGGCTGCAAGAGTAGCTCATGGAGTATTGTCAATGATATACAGGAATTTTTCCAGCAGGGATAAGGAGGTGATTATTCCATTGTATAAGGCAATGGTCAGGCCACACCTAGAGTACTGTATACAGGTCTGGAGGCCTCATTTCAGGAAGGATGTAGAGCTGCTGGAACGAGTACAGAGAAGGGCAACAAGATTAGTGAATGGAACAAAGGGGTGCTCTTACGAAGAAAGGCTTAAGTTTTGCAAATTACAGTGTCTGGAGACTAGGCACAGCGAGGTGATCTGATAGAGGTGTATAAAGCCTTGAATGGTTTAAGCATGCTCAATGCTGATGGGATTTTTACTCTAGCTCAGAAAAATCACCTGAGAGAGCATAAATTCAAATTGAGGAAAGACAGATGTAGGATAGACGTGTGGAAATTTGCCTTTAGCCAGCGGGTGTTTGGTTGGTGGAACAGACTTCCATCCCTTGTGGTGGAGGCTGATAGCCTAAATAAGTTTAAGGCTCAGCTGGACAGGTATTTTGAACGAACAGAGGGGTGAAGTGGAAGTGGGTTTTTTTTTTTTTTTTTTGGCTGATGCTGCATAAGCTTGCTTTCTTGCATCAAATGCCTCTACTAATGCTAATGCTAATTAAGGAAATGCTGTCCAAAAAATTGGGCCAAAACGCAGAGTATGGTTGAGAAGTGGCACCCAAACATTAGACAAGTTCTTTGCTAAATCAAGTGCTAGTGAATCGTCGGGAAAGGGACAAAAAAAAAAAAAAAAAAAAAAAGACATCGATCACCAGAATTGGAGTTACAGTACCTGATGTTTTAATGGAAGGTGACTCCCCTTTTAAACAATACATGATTCCTTTCTTCCTCTTCAGCTTCTGCCATCATTGCTCTTCAGTAAAGGTAAAGCTCTGGTTAAATTTTTATTAATTTATGTATCAGATTCGGGGCTGGGAACTGATTATTCCAATTTTAGTTAATTCTTATGGAAAAAATTTGATTCTATATTCGTCCGTCCCTCAGGAATGGATCAATTACGAATATAGAGGATTTACTGTACTATATTAAATAATACCATGATCTTTGAGATAAATCAGTGTACACATCAGGAGTGCACATAAATTAAAGTACAGAAAATAATACATTCCATTCAGAAACTTGTACCAGTTGCTTGATCACATGCAATGCATCAGTCATACAACTAATCAAAGAGATAAATATGCATAATGAAAGACAGATTCGTTAATTATCAAAGTTGAGAATAAACAAAGACACTCAAACTGTTTACAATCCAATGAATTAATTTCTATTTTATTCTCTTCATTTATACTTTTATATAACTATTACCAAAGACCAAAAATTATGGCTATACACACTATTAATTTTGAATTAATAAACAGTATTTACCTTGGCAATGGTTCATTATCCCAATTAAAATTCCAAACAAATCCATCATTGTATGCCTTCGTTATCTTTTCCTTCAAAATGATTTCAACATGATCCTTGTCTAAATCAGTCTTGCATTTGGCAAAACATCTATTTACATAATTCCTAAATGAAAAAATACTCAATTAAATACACACACACACACACACCCACGCACCCCAATGAGCCAAAACATTATGATCAGCGAGTTATGCAAATCGAAGCAACTGCAGGCAAACTATGGTGCATGTGCAGGTCAGGACACTGTATGAAAAACACCTGATACTGAGCCTCATTAATCAGTGTTACTCTCGTTCTTCAGATGGGAAAGGCAACAGACTTAAGCAAGTTTGACAAAGGGCAAGCTGTAATGGCCAGATGACTCGGCCAGAGAATATCCGAAATGGCATGGCTGGTAGGATGCTTACAGTCAGCCGTGATTAGTACCTACCGAAAGTGGTTGGAGGAGGGAAAATCCACAAACTGCCGGCAAGGTGTTAGATGACCATGGCTCATTGATGCTCGAGGTGAGTGAAGGCTCTTCCCGGATGGTACATGGCAACAGAAGGGGGGACTGTGGTGCAACTTGTCAGTAATTGGAATGCTGGTGACGGGAGTAATGTGCCGCAACACACACACACACACACACACACACACACACACACACACACACACACACACACACACACACACACACACACAGTACATCGAACCCTGCTGAAATTGGGGCTGCATAGCCACAAGTTGCTCCTAGTGCCCATGCTAACCATGGTTCACCGGCAACGGCACCTACAATGGGCATGCGAACATCAAAATGGACCTTGAGTGATTGGAAGAAGGTCGTCTGATCCGATGAATCATGTTTCCTGTTGCACTGCGTGGACGGCCGGGTAAGTGTGCGCTGTTTACCTGGGGAAGTGATGATGCCTGGATGAACCATGAGACAAAAACAAGCTGGTGGCGGCGGTGTCATGCTTTGGGCGATGTTCTATTGGGGTACCCTAGGTCCAGTCATCCATGTGCCGCGCGCACTCTTGACGTCTACCACCTACCTAAACATCATTGCTGACCAGGTACACCCTTTCGTGGCAACAGTCTTTCCCTCTGGTGGTGCCGTCTTTCGGCAGGATAATGAGCCATGCCACATCACCCGAATTGTTCGAGACTGGTTCGCAGAACATGAGGAAGACTTCCAGGTATTGCCCTGGCCTCCAAATTCCCCAGACATCAATCCCATCGAGCACATGTAGTTTGTGTTGGAACAGCAACTCCAATCTGTGGTGTCTCAACCATGGTACTTACAGGAGTTAAAGTATCTGCTGGTTACATGTTGGTACCAGATACCACAAGACACATTTAAAAATCTTGTGGCATCCATGCCTTGCCAGTTACAAGCTGTTTTGGCTGCAGGTGGAGGACCAACGTTATATTAGGTAGGTGGTCATACGTTTTGGCTCATCAGTGTATTTATATAAATTAGTAAAAATTTAAGATAAATCAGTTGGAGTCATTCCACCTCAACACAGATAGGCATCTGTGTTGAGGTGAAATCTGCGAGTGGTCCCAGGATTTGCTGAATAGGTGGGGGCAAAAGTGGTCTTCCAGGGGATCATTAAGTTCAATCATCATGTAGCAGCAAAAAAAAAAAAAAAACTAGATTATTCTGACCAGGAACCATGACTACTGTTAATGATGCTGTATTCTTTTTGACATACAAAACAAAGAGCAAATCATAATTTTCTTGTTCTTTTATTAATAAGGAAACATAATCCCATTTGTTTTTATAAAATAAAATAATCCAGCTATTCTGCCAACTTTGGTCTCATGTCACGTAAGATGTGTCATGAATTTTGAGCTTATAATAAACGTCGTGGCAAATTCAATATTCCTTACATTTCGAGAGTACTGTTTCAAACTTTTCTGAAGGCAGTCACTACACAGATCACCCTACTTAACTTAACGTAACTCTCTAGGAGATATCCAGATCAGCTGGTATATAATCTCTCTGCTATTACTCTGTCAAGTGTGACTCTTGTACAAGTCTTGTGACAAGAGTATTAGTAGTGGCAAATGATGCAAGAAAGGAAGTTATTTACTGATGCTACGGAGTCAGTATTAGGTGGGTCGGAAAACTGATAGCTCGGAGGGATACACAAAATAACAAATTATCTAGAGCTGCAAGAAGGGGTGAAAGTGCTTATTGCAATAATTATTTGGGACATGCAGCAATTTTCACACCACTGAACATAAAAGATGGCTTTACAAAGTGGAGCAGTGTGGCATTAAGGGAAAGTTACTACTCTGGACAAAGGGATGGTTAAGTGGATTAGACAGAGTCGTTATCAATGGACACTACTACTTATAGACTAATGTTATTATTGGAGTTCCCCAATAATAACATTGGTTCAGTGCTGAGGCCATTAACAATATTGATAAAGATATATAAAGCTTAATTCTAAGATTGCAGATGATACAAAGTTGGCAGGGTTTTAATGACAGTAATGATGGTATTACTGTATTGCAACAAGATCTAAAATAATTAAGATGGGCTGAGAAATGGCAGTTAAGTTCATCAATGACAAATGCAAGGTACTGCATATGGGTAGTAGTAATGCCAGGTTAATGCACAACTGTGGTACGTTGATCTGGGATTACTATACTCAGTTGTTTAAAAAACAAAAAAGAACTAGGGTTATTGTACAAGATATAAGTTCTCTGAACAATGCAGGCAAGATGCCAGGACAGCTCATAGGGTTTTTTGCGTATGATATACAGGATCATTGCTAGAAGAGATAAGGAAGCAATCGATTAGTCTGACATAGGTGAGTAGTATGTAGTGAGTGTTAGCACTCTTGCTCTGACTAAATAAGATTAATGATTAAATTCGTGATTTGCCGGTTCTTTTTTTTTTATACTCCTGCACGACCATGACATCATTCATGGTCATACCAGAATATAAACAAGAACATTTAGATGGAATGATGTAAATAGTTAATTTTCAATTCCTGGAAAAGATGGCAATGGCTAGGCTGCACTCTGACTACTGCATCCAGGTCTCAAGGCCTCGTTTTAGGATAGGATGCATAAAAGGGCAATTAGCTGGCAAAAGGTACAAAAGTGTAGTCTTACCAATGCAGGTATCAGTTCAACAGATTACAGCATCTGGAGACTAGTCAGGTGATCTCACTGAGATGTTTAGGGCGTTGAATGAATTGACAAAACTCAATGTTGATGGCATTTTTCCTCTTGATCAGACTACACACATGAAGGTGCATAAATTCAAATTGTGGAAGGATAGATACAGGATAGAATAGATGTGCAGAGGTTTGCCTACAGCCAGTGATTGCTGGAACAACCTTCCATTCTGTTCATTGTGGAAATGGGCAATTTGAAAAAATTCAAGGAAGAACTAGACAAATTATTGGAGATGGACAGGTGATGTGGGAGGGCATTTTTCTTTGGCTGATACTATATATGCTTACTTTCTTGTATCACATGACTGTAATAATAATTACACTAGCCAACAAAAAATATTTTTTTCATACCACCACAACGAAAATATATGATAACGTGCTAATTCCAAAAATCACCATTAAAAAGTCTTTATCACTTCAACATCAAAAGATGTAGCAATGTTGTTTAATGTTAAAATAAAGGGATATATACATATAATTCAAGTCTGCAATACAAGTATAAAAAAAATATTATACATTCTCTATAACTCATTCAACTTCAGAAAAAAATATCATAAATCATAGTGAAATAGTTATATTTCAGTAATCAGCATACCTGCAATTGTCCTTAAAAATGTTTGCTATTAAGGAATTTTCTCTTGTATTCCTGCTTACTCTCCCTCACAAGGAACCAGCAGTAATCCCCCATCATTGCAGGATCCCAGCCCAGCAACCTTGGTACTGCTTTTCCATCATGGAAATATCTTGATGAAACTGCTTCCCTTGTTCATCACTCATCTCCCAGATTTTCAGGGAAAAATCCGAGATGGGAATAAAGAAAATGAATTTGCAATGACATTCGACAGCCCGTGTTTTTGCAGCACTCAAGTAAATTAGACACCAACATTTCATAATTTTCTTCTTTCCTATTACCAAAAAAAACCATGTACTACTGCCTTAAATGATTGCCAAGTTGCCAATTCAACCTCCTTTAACTGGATTTCAACCCAATGTTGCACAACATAATGTTCTTCTGTCGCACAGCTGTCCCACAAACACAAAAAAAAAAAAAAAAAATTTTTTTGTGAAACCCCCTCCTGCAAACAAGGCCTAATAGATTAACAGTAGCCACTGTCAGTGTGAAAGTGATTCTTGCACTGGTTCTATTGGAATGAGCAGAAGCCTGGAAAACAAGATGCAGGATATTTTAGAGACTGCTGGGAGTCACTGCAGTACAAGTAAACACATGGGTTGTGTTAGGGTAGCTAAGAAAAAGAACAGGTGCATGTATACTTGCTTGTACACCAATGCTAGGAGTTTGGTAAATAAATTTGATGAATTTCAGGTATTGCTCAAAGCATCAAAGGCGGATATTGTTGGGATATCAGAGACGTGGTGTCACACAGATATAAGGAATGCAGAACTGGAATTTGGGGAGTACAACGTCTACAAAAAGGATAGACAGGATAGGAAGGGAGGAGAGGTTATGCTATTAGTTAAGGAACACTAAATCCAAGGAAGTGAAGCCAGTACATCGCTGGACAGTGCAGTGTCGAGTCAGTTTGGTGTGACATAAGCACTGGGAGATCAAAATTTAGAGTAGGAGTGTGCTATAGACCTAATGACTCTGATGAGTATAATAAGAAACTGTACAGGGAAATAGAGTGGGCCAGTAAATCAGTGTCTTATAATGGGGGATTTTAATTTCCTAGATATTGACTGGAATTTGTTGATTGGTCACTCACACACTAGCAAGGCTTTTGTGGATTTATTGGATGATTGTTTTCTACATCAGCATGTTCAGGAAGCAACTAGAGGGAGTAATACTCTTGATTTGATTATTAGTGATTCTTCATGATTTAAGAAACTGCAGATAAAGGAACCACTGGGTGGTAGTTATCACAGTGTGCTGAAGTGGGATTTACTCAAAGAGGTAACTACCAGTAGGGGTAAAGGGAAGGGTTATTGCTTTCATAAAGGCGACTATGATGGTCTGAGACAGTATTTAAATTCTATACAGTGGGACCAACTGATGATGTTAACAACAGCAAATTCAAAATGGGAAGCATTCAAAGAACTTATATTGGAAGCCACAAGGCTTTACATACCAACTAAGAAATATTGTTCAAGGTTTAGCCCTAAATGGATGTCAGATGAACTAATGAGACATATGGCACAGAAGAAAAATGCTTGGGATACATATAAATTAACACGTGACACAGAAGCCTATGATAGATATAAATTGATCTGTAACCAAGTTACAAAGGAGGTTAGGCAGGCGAAGGCAGATTACGAGAAATCCTTGGCAAGGGATGCAAAGAAAAACAGCAAAGAGTTCTTTACTTACGTAAACTCTAGAAGGAAGGGGATAAATCAGATTGGTCCACTTGATATCGATGGGTCAACTGTTGATGATCCTGCTCAGGAAGCTAACAAACTAAATGAATATTTTGCATCGACATTCACACATGAGAGTTATTCAGCGAGGGGAATTCCAGAGATGTATTCAACTCTGGCAGTAAGCTAGATAATCTTGTAATAACTGAGAGTGAAGTGGAAGAGAAATTGTTGAAGATAAACACAAGAAAGGCAACTGGGGTGGATGGGATCTATCCAGTTATATTAAAGGAGGCAGCAAAGGAAGTAAGCAAACCCTTAGTCATAATTATGAGCGCTTCCTTGGACTCAGGGTAGGTATCCATAGATTGGAAATGTGCAAATGTGACCCCAATTCACAAAGGAGGATCAAAGGCTGACACAAGTAATTATAGACCTGTGAGTTTAACTTCTGTTCCAGGAAAATTAATGGAGGCACTGGTTAAAGAAGCACTGCAGGATCATCTAGACAAGACTTCAGTTATAGTTTGGACACAGCATGGTTTTGTTAAGGGGAAGTCTTGCCTGCCCAATTTAATTGGATACTATGATGCAGTCACAAAAGAACTGGATGCAGGGAATAACTTTGATATTATATACTTGGATCTTAGAAAGGCTTCTGATACTGTTGCACATGGAAGACTGCTGCACAAATTGGAGCAGTGTAGCATTGGAGGCAAATTGCTGCTATGGATAAAGGGGTGGCTGAGGGGGAGAAGACAGAGTGGTAATCAATGGACACTGCTCATCGTGGACTAATGTTATTAGTGGAGTCCCTCAGGGTTGAGTTCATTATTGTTTTCAGTATTTATAAATAATATTGATGATGGTATATCAAGCTTAATGTCCAAGTTTGCAGATGATACAAAAGTTGGCAGAGTTGTTAAGGACACTACTGACACTATGCTGCTGCAACAGGATCTGGAAAGGTTGAGCAGATGGGCTGAAAGGTGGCAAATGAAGTTTAACATTGACAAATGTAAAGTACTACATAGGGGAAACAGCAACCCCAGAGCCCTTTTCTCTTGTATAAGGCAATGGTCAGGCCACACCTTGAGTACTGTGTACAGGTCTGGAGGCCTCATTTCAAGAAGGATGTAGAGCTGCTGGAACGAGTACCAGAGAAGGGCAACAAGGTTAGTGAATGGAACAAAAGGTTGATCTTATGAAGCAAGGCTTAAGTTTTGCAAATTACAGTGTCTGGAGACTAGGCACTGGCGAGGTGATCTGATAGAGGTATAAGGCCTTGAATGGTTTGAGCATGCTCAATGCTGATGGGATTCTGCCTCTTGCTCACAATAATCACCTGAGAGGGCATAAATTCAAATTGAGGAAAGTCAGATGTAGGATAGATGTCTGGAAATTTGCCTTTAGCCAGCAGGTAGTTGGTTGGTGGAACAGACTTCCATCCCTTATTGTGGAAGTTGATAGCCTAAATAAATTTAAGGCTCAGCGGACAGGTATTTCGAATGAACGGAGGGGTGAAGTGGAAGTTTTTTTTTTTTTTTTCCTGACTGATGCTGCATAAGCTTGCTTTCTTGCATCATATGCCTCTACTAATGCTAATACCAATAACCTTAAGATCATGGATAGGTTCCAACCATAATCCTGGTATTTTATAGCATATAAAACCTTAGACATGTTTTTATGACTTTCTTTAAGTACAACCTGAATAAAACACAGGAACTGATAGAAATTCGTTGCCAATATGAAGCAAAACTGCTTTTGAACTTAATTTTTATCCATCTACGAGTAACTCTGAGAACAGGTCACAATTAGTTAATACTGGGAAAACCTTGATACAGCCTACAAAAATCCTCAACAAAAACGCTGTGTGCTTAATGCAAAAATGCAAATTGTTGCATCGGAATTTGAACCTAAGAACCATAGGTAGAAGTCTGACTATGTTTATCACATGAAAACCAAGGCCAGAATGAATTGCTAAAATTAAGAGAATTAGCTTATATCTGTTAAAATAAATCAATATGTCATACATTCCTGCCTAGATTATACAAATTGGCATATTTTGATAAAACGTAACTCCCTCTATATTTAATAACTGTGATCTGATGTGAAACCATGGTGATTTTCAAAATCTACGCATATAAATTGGTTAAAAACAGCATTTACATTCTTGGAGGTAAAAATCGTGTTGGCTAGTGTATTATTATTTCTATAATTATAATTATTATTAATTATATTAGTGATTGGCCAGAAAGGAAGAATCTAACAAATGAAGTGGAGCGCTAAATGAATACACTCACCACACGAGCATAGTACAAAGTAGAGAAGATAGAGACAGACATGACAATGTACAGGATGAAACTACACACAAAATAGTTGGAATGGTTCCCAACTGTTCAGGTCATTGAACAGCAAACAGCAGACCAGAAATGGACTGTTGTCATGAAGAGCCTGATAGTTCCTGTAATCTTGGAAAAATGGAGGACTTGAACAACCAACTATAAAGAAAAAAAAAATAAGGACACAGCTGAACCAGATCTGGAGGAGGAACACCAAATAAAAGAACTACAACATGACTACAACATCGTAGGTGGTAGATGACGTTCATCAACCGGTGAAATACCACCACTTTGCTTATTGGAGGCTTGAAGTGGTGAAACCCATGTTTAGTCTCTAGAGCAAAAATTTCCGGCATCCCCCTCCCCCATACTTCTCCTTTAACCCATGCATTGTACTAAGTACTATAGGTTTTGATGCCTTTCGTGTTTGGGGTTTTCATAAAAAAAAAAAAAAAAACATGAAGTAGCAGAAGTGGAAACAGAGAAGGTCACGATATCAAGAATAGAAGAGTGGAAGATGGCTCTAGCAGAATTCAAGGGCTCAGAGCCCAAAAGAACCACACCATACCGAAGCAGAGACCCAACAGAATCCTGTGGCAAGTCACAGACCACTTCGATCAGTAAATAAAAACAAATTACCTCAACAACAACGTAGTAACACTAGATGCCATCCACACAGCCATTTACTGTGCCACTGCAGCAGCCACCAGGATAAACAGAAGAAAAACGAGAGGCCAAGAGGAAACAAAAAATACAGAGAAGGAACTACCAGCCTGGGAAAGAAAGCAACACTAGCCATCACAGGGGGGGAGAGAATCCCATAAAAAAGGGAAAAGGTATTGCAACAATAACAAAGTAATAATAATAATTATTATACACATAATAATTATAATTATTATTATACAACATCAGCCAAAAAAAAATTCCCATACACCCACCCATCCCCTCTAATAGCTAAGTCTGCATGGTTCTCTCTTGAATTTATGCAAACTTCCTGCTTCTACAACACCAGATGGAAGTTTGTTCCAACAATCAACTACCTCCTGGCTGAAGGCAAATTTACACATCTCTGTCTAGCAATCATTCTCCAACAACAGTTCACATGAGGAGAGGTGATTTTCGTGTTACTAAACCTAACTGAATTGCAACCATTGAGGCAAAGCTGATAAGCACAAAATTTAGTACCCTTAATTTAGCCTTGAACTGAAACTTGAGGTTGATTATTAATTAATTAAAATAACAAACAAATCGTTAGTAAGTTTAAAGTTTAAATTTTAAGTTTAAGACCAAAAACCTTAAATCTCTATGGGAATACCGCTCCATAAACAATTACCAAGTCAGCTTGGATTACTATCAAATGTGCTAGCAGCTTATCTGATGTTCTGTGCATGTAGACACTGTGTGGCAAGTACGGGTTATGCCTGAAAGCAAATACTTCTTTACAATATAGTTTGTAGCTTAAGTAAACCTAAGCTCAGGAGGTGTATGTCAGAATGGGTACAGAGACACATTTATACAGGAGATTCAATGCTCAATCTTTAATTTCTCATTTAACTCTTTCAACTCTGAGGCTTGGCATACAGTTGTTTAATTTTTTTGTTTTAAATATTTATAATATTCAATAAAAAAATAACCTTTCTTCTAAGAATAAACCCAATTACTTGGTGGTTCTCATATACCTCAAAGTGACATCCCTATAACAAACATAACCTTGTCAAATTAACTTTCCTTTCAATAGCATAGCCACAGTTTTTTCATCTGAAACCTGACTTCACCACCGTATCAAAAACACTGAGGAAAGAAGTTGTAGAATAGATGTGCGGAAGTCTACCTTTAGCCAGCGGGTAGTTGATTGTCAAAACACACTTCCATTTGTTGTTGTGGAAGTTGAGAGATTAAATAAATTTAAGGCAGAATTAGACAAACATTTGAAACAAATGGATCAGTGAAATAGGAAGGGGGATTTTTTTTTTTTTTTTGGCTGATGCTGTATAAGCTTGCTTTCTTACATCATGTGCCTCTACTAATGCTACGGTCTTGCAGTACCCTACTAGCTTTATCTTTTACCTTTTAAACACAAGACAATGAGTATAGACAACAGCATGAGTGTCCCCCATGTCAAGAAATTCATCTAAAACAATATTCCACATAGTAGGTCTGAGTATCCATCCCTGTGGGCATTCACATTTCACCACAAAGGTCTCCTCCATAAAGTTAGACCACACCACCACCACTCTCTGATCTGAGAAATAATCCCAGAGGATGTTAAAGACATTTCTGAGGCAGAGGGCAGCTGTAGCCCTGACAAGAATGCTACTCAACACAGTGCATTGAATGCACCTCTCAAGTCTACAAACAAGCCAAGCACATAATGCATGCATTGTCCAATAATGAAACTCTAAACAGCTCAACACATTAACGATTTCAATATCTGGTGTATGGAGACAAATCTTTTGGGCAATAATAAGGCCAGTACAGCTATGGACATTACTTTTAAGTGACTTCAGATGAGTGCACTTTGTTAAAGCTGTACCTTTTCTCAAATAATAGAATCAAAGTACACTGTATCTTATACTAATGCTTGCAAATTCTTAACCCTTCTGGGGGCCAGTGTTCGATGTACACCCACCATGGTTGGTTGTTTAAGGATTTTATGGTGCATTAGCATCTAAGGCTATAATGCGCCAAGTCAAAAAGGTATAAAATGTAAATGTATAATAATATAATTGTTTATATATGAAAGAGTATACAGCATAAAACAATAAAACATTCTAGATAAAGTTACTTAAATTAATAAGTTGTAAAAACTTAAATATAGCTGACATGTGTTGTCCGATAAAATCTGTGAGTGTATAAAGTTCAGACAGATGAGAAAAACTTAAGCGACAATCATTATAAAAATATGGACTGTTAAAATGGTGTCACAGTTTCTACACATAGGATGATCATCCTATATGTAGAATATTTTTAAAAATATTTTAATAAAAACTTTGAAAATTAAAAAATTATTAAACGTGATTCCAAACTTTTAGGAAGAGGTGTATATCTAAAAACTAAAGATACATAAAATTTGCTCACCTCAGGCTATCAGGCCAATCGTGGCACTTTGGTAAGCTATTAAAAAATTAGAGAAATTAAATTTAAACATAATCATGGAATATTAATAATAATAATAATAATACTTTGTCAAAAGAAAAATTATATTACATACTGTAATTTTTATTTATTTTAATATTTCTTAATTTAATATAAAAAATAAACTAGTATAGTTAAAGAACTATACGGAAATTATATGTACAGATACATATACAGTCGAACTTGGTTATAATGAGCATCAAGGGACCAACAAAATTCCTCGTTATAACCATTACTCACTATATCAGTTTTGAGTTAAAACTACCTCCTATTTTTTTTTAATTCTCAATACCTTGATAAAAAGATAGATTCAAAAAACAAAAGAAAGATTAGAGAGAGAAAAATAATATCAGTATATACCTACATATTATTTGTATTAATATGCTTGTATCGAGTTTTTAAATCAATCCAGTGAACTGTTGTTACATACAAAATCATCGCATACAAATTGTTTAGCAAATTTTTCCGTTTGAGCCTTCAAGATCAGACAGTCTATTGAAAATCCAGCACTTCTTTGCGTAGTGAACCATTGAAGCAATGCTTCATTAACATTTGTAACCTAGAACTTTCTAAATTTTTTTCCCCAGTTATGTTCTTTCCTAATGCCAATATGTGAACATATTTATTCTTCCACAATGTCGATACTGTTAAAGAAGACAAAGAAAATTTTTTACACACTTCAACATTTTTCCCACCTTTTTAACTCACAAATAATTTCAATTTTTTTGCGAATCGAGAGAGACTTTCTTTTGTCGGTAGACATGTTTCTGAAGGAAGGGTTCATTTATAACTGATTTTATTTTAAAATGACAGTAAAGTGATCTGCCTACAAAGTTCTTAGAAGTTCCGAAATAAATTTATGGTTCAGTAAATATACAGCAATCTGTAAATAGGGTAATGTGACAAGCAGGTGGTAGATGACTTTCATCAACCGGTGAAATACCACCACTTTGCTTATTGGAGGCTTGAAGTGGTGAAACCCGTGTTTAGTCTCTAGAGCAAAGTTTCCGGCATCCCCCTCTCCCCCATACTTCTTCAATCCATGCACAGTACTAAGTACCATAGGATTGATACCTTTCGTGTTTGGGGTTCTCATAAAAAAAAAAAAAAAAAAAACACCAATGCACTATTGTATAGCCCTGTCTCCAAAAGGACAAGGTCATAAACCAGCCACTAATCTGATGCAAGTGGTCATAAAAGCTAAGTCACCCTTTTAATTTTGTCTATTCCAAGAATTGGGTTTTTTCAACTACCCAAGCAATTAAGAATGTTTGCATAGTTACCAAAATTTGTACAGTATATCCGTGTAGTATGCTCATTATGACAGTGAATGATCGTATGGGAATATGTGTAAACTAAAATCGTTATGTTTTTTGTTCATTACCGCCATTATCTCGTTATTTCCGTGCTCATTATAACCAAGTTTGACCGTATTTATATTCATGCTGAACAGATGATAATCAATAAGGCTATATTTTATATTTATTCACTGCAATTACAATAGAGGTAATTACAGAAAATAAACATTCCCCATTTAGCAGTTTGCTGCCAAGGAACTTATTTCGAAAATCTCAACGTTTCACGCATCTCCATTTTCTTTCATATGCAACCTTTGCTCCAGATCAGATCAAAGGTTGTAATTATTTGATCTCAACTTTAAGATTAATTTACAGAAGTGCAACTACTGTTGCAACAAGAGAACTTTCTAAATTTTCTGACTGACTTAGTTAATATCAAGATTAAGGTCAAGGTTGCACTCTGTCAATGTTTACACACATATATATAGATAGTGTTGTGTTGTGTATTTCTGAGTGCATTCCTTGTAATTTGTGCAAGACTTATTGTGCTAAAAATAGCTGAAAATATTAATAAGTAGAAAAAATTATATATTATGTTACTTACTTCACTTAACATTTATTTGAATTTTTTTAGAAATTATTCATGGTTCGTATTTTAAAGGCATTTATACATCATTATATCCATAATAAGACCATCTTCAACTCCTTGTTTAATTTATAAGTGAAATATGTAGTGCTTAAGCACCTCAAAAAGGGGTGTGGTGTGAATAATTTTGGCTATTTCAATGAGGGAAGGGTAGCAGCTGAATCTACTGTGCATGCTATAATGATAAATAAAGACAAAATAAAAGTGCAGTCAGGGTGCAATTACATCATCAACTGTGTTTGCAATATTTGCATACTTTGACGATGGAAAAAATTAGGGCTGTGTTGATAATTTGGATTGAAGACCAAACATAACAATATGTACTGTTAAGCATAACAGTAATTCAAGAAAAAGCAAGGAGTCTTTTTGGAGATTTAAAAAGTGAATTTATGTCTACTGAAAGTTTCAAAGCAAGCTCTGGATGGTTTAAGCATTTTAAAAAAAGAGCTAATCTACAAAACTTGAAATTAATAGTACTGATTTTTTTGAGGCAGCAGAAGGATATCACAAAACATTGCAAGCTATTACAGAAAAAGGAGGATATCTGTTATTTCAAGTCTTTAGTGCAGACGAGATTTCTCTTTTTTGGAAAAGAATGCCCAGAACAACTTTTATTTCCCCACCAAAAAAAAAAAAAAAGAAGTCCACCGTGGGTGGGGGAAGATAGTTTAACCATTATTTTAGGAGAAAATGCTAAAAGGTTTTTTAAGTTTTTTTAAGTCCATGTTAGTACACTACAAAGAGAATTCAAAGATACTTAGAGAAGGCATCATCTGATAACACCAGAGTTTAATTTCTCCCAAAAAATATAACAGCCTTGATCCAATCTATGGATCAAGGTGCAATCTATACATTTAATGCAAAATACAAAATATCTGAGGGGGGGGGGAAGCCAACGTTAACTAACAAGTTAACATTTCAACAAGATGTGGGCTTCAATGAAGCTGAGGAAAGAGATATGATAAATTTTCATAGTCAAGTTCTATCAAATGAAGGCTTACTTGAATTGGAGAGGACAGGGACAACTTTGGAAGGTAAGGAAGAAACATCCTGAATGACATATTGTTCATCAAATTACAGCAAAAGAACTAGGACAAGTTTTCAGTTTAATTACAAGGTGCAGTCAATTACTGAAGAGATGAATGCTACCTCCAACACAGACTCCCAATAAAACCATGCAGTAATTTCATCTCCTTTGGCAAGTTTTTGAATAATTTTTAGAGTATTTTTATTTGTCATATTTTTAGTTTTATTTAAATTTTGATTCCTATAAGGTTCTATACATATACAGTCCATTTCGGTTATTTGAGATATATCGGGACTAGTGCATTTTGGCCCAATTAAGTGGCTACCCCAATTATCCAAAGTTTCACGTAAATAGTTAAAAATACAATGTACCCCGCCTTTACAATTGGTTCACTGTACAATCAGATCACGTTACGACGAACTCAACATGGTAAAGTACCGTTCACTATACGATGTGCAGTAAGCGCCGGTCATTGTGATCACGTTTGTGAAATGAATTTTGATTCTATTAAACAGCGATTCTAATTAGCGAAAGTAGGAGGAATATTATCCACAGGCTATACCAATTAAAAAATTAAATGATACAGGAAAATCGGAAGAATATACGTGATAATCGGAATAATTAATACATACTGTAATATGTACATACGAACTAGTTGACATTTCTGTTCACTGACATTTGTGGGTGGGGGTTAAAATTTAAAACAGTAAAAAGATAAGCAATCAATAACAAAGAACACGGCACACACAAATTGCAAGTAACATAATACGTACAAGTGAGAACGGAGTAACGAGTTACAAAGCTTTAAAAATAGGAATGAAGAGAAGATTCTGAAAATTAATTTTTTTATATGATTGAAGATTTCGTGTAAGTGGAAACACATTTCACCATAATAACCCACAGAATTCCAGCTGTCAGTAAGATGGAGTTTACTGTCCGTTTATGATAGATTTCACTAACAGAAAAGACCAATAAACAGGTGACTGCTAATTGTTTTTATTATTTTATGGTTGTGACCTCCAGAATTTCGACCAAACCACGTGGTACCGTTGGAGACAATCGTAGGGTAATCTCCAGTGCTGCGGTCTCCTGCCCCGATTAAACGGCATGCTGCCCCAATTAAGCAAAGTAAACCCTGGCTATTTTCTCGATTAGTTTCTGTTTTTTAAGATTTGCCCCAAATAAACGACTGCCCCAATTAACCGGTGGCCCAAATAACCGGAATCCACTGTATTATCAGAAAATAATACTCCAGATAAAAAAAAAAAAAAAAAACTCAGTCTCTGTAAACCACAGATCATGTTTGCAGAGACTCTGATCAATAGAACAAATGTTACAGGGAAATTTATACAAGCAAAATAAAGGAAAAAAAAAAAAAAAATTGCTGCTATAAATTTCTATAAATGAAAAAATTTAGAAACGTAAAAAAGTCTAATAGTGTGCAAAGTATATTGGCATCAGGAACAAGCATGCCTCTTGCAGAATACACTGATGTAATGCACACATCCAGCGTGTTTCTTAGGGCTTAATTGGTCCATCAGCAGTGAAGGCTATAATGCACCAAAACCTAAATCACATATGGCGAAAAATAATAAAGATAAAATGATTTCGTAAATGGATGGCCACTGCACAAAACAGAAGGAGCTGAAAAGTTGCTAGAGAAGCCTTCATCCTGCAGTGGATTGAAAATGGCTGATGATGATGAAAGACTGTACATATTATTATTATTTTTGTTATTATTTCTATCCCTCATGGGCAGTGGGCGGTCCACCCCATGACAGGTACTTGTACAAGTTCACAGGATGGTTATGTCTGGCTACTACTGTTGGTCAAGGAACTCAGGTGTTTGGGAGTTGCTGTAGTTCTTTGTAGGTGTTCTCTGGGAAGCATATTACTGCTAGGCTCTTTTGTAGGGTATTTGGCTCCATGCCAATGGATGGTTATTACTTGTTCCATATGCTAATCTCTTTGACTTCCTTACTTAGGTCTGTGTACTTCCTGCTCTTTTCCTCATAAGTAAGACAGTAAGATTGCCTTATCATTAATATAAAATTTTTTTCTCCTTTATGGGGTTTACTTCTGCTCAGAGAATTTTAAATCTTACTGCAAAATTACCCCCAGTCTTCATTTTCCACTACCCTCAGTGTAGTACCATACAATTGATAAATTACCCTGGGATTACTGCTACCCATAGTATGTGCTACGGTTTATGATTTTATTTTACTGCGCTATTATTTTATACTCTTTTATTTCATATCAGTTAGCACAACATAAAAATAATCACATGCAAACTCAATAGTATAAAATATATATGCACGTCTCGTGTGCACGCGCACTAAGGCAGTGCTACTCAAAGTGTGGTCTGCTAATCATTGCCGGTCTGTGACAAATTGGAAATCGGTAGCGGATGTTACTGGTTCCCGACAATTCAGCCATTAAGCAGTCCACAAGATTTGTATTTTACAAAAGTACTGGACCGTGACAGATTGGAAAAAAAAGAAACTGGTCCTTCACAACAGAGTTTGAGAAGCACTGCTCTCAGGTAGATATACAATTTTCAAGGTTTCAAATAACATTTCAAAATGTGTTAAACTCATTCAGGAAGCACTGCCATCTCTAATTTGCATTTCTAATTGATTGTGGAAACAATTTAAAATTCATAAGTTACAGAGCAATGAAAAGTACTGAAGCCTGAAACAGGTACAAGTTGTTCTCTAATAGTACTACAAATAGTGAGCAAGGACAAGAGAGCAAAGAATGTGGACAAGGTTGTTATTTGTTGTTTGGTTTTTAGGAGCATTAGCAACTAAGGCCATATTGCTCCGGGATATGCGGTGGTCATTCCCTGACCTTTCCGCATCCTCCGTATTTGGTGGTGACGGGCTCGAACCCTGGTCTAATCAAGAAGCGTGTGCTACACACTGCTGCTCCTTCCCACCTGGCTACGGAGGCGCCTTGTGGACAAGGAATTTTTCATGTAACATAAAAGAAAGACAGGACCATTGTGCACTGGGTGTGGAAAAGTCTTAGATAACCCAGCTGATGTGTGGATGAATTGAATAGGTACACTGCATCAGTCTTTACTGAAGAGAGAAGAGGCTGTGCAAATTAGTGATATTGTAATTACAGATGATTGTTTATGTATCGTAATTACAGATGATTAGAAAAACTTTTGAGTATAAAGGCAAGTAAAACTCTGGGAGTTGATGGCATATACCCTGTATTTTTGAGCACGAGGGAGTGTATTGAACCACTCAATAATAATGGGTAAATTATGAGGGCATCTTTGCACTCAGGCAAAATTCCTTTGGATCAGAGAAGTGCCAATATATTGCGATTCTAAGAGTGAAGTTGGTAACTACAGACCAATTAGTCTGACTTCAATGGTAGGAAAACTCTTAGAGGCAATAATTAAGAGAGCTTTGGTTTGGTTTCGTTTTTAATGGCGCATTGGCAGCTGTGGCCATAATGCGCCAAATCAAAAATAAAACTAATACAAAAATATTGGTCAGCCTTAACACAGCCTACCGTGTCAAAAAGGTAAATATGATACTATCGTTAAAGGTTATATAAAAGGTATAAGATATAAACTTAAGTCTTTATGTATAAATTGATCGAGTGTAAAAAATTAAAAACATCAAACATGTTGTCTCTGTCACCTAAAATCTGACTGAGTGTAAATGGTTCAGCCGGATTACTAAAAGTTCTAGAAAAAGATTGTCTAAAGACAAGACATTCAATAAAAACGTGAGAAACAGTTAAAAATAACGTTACACGTCTCACACATAGGTGAGCCATCCGCCCTCAGCAAAAAGGAGTGTGTTAGATGGCTATGACCTATGCGGAGCAGAGCAAGAACAACTTCCTCTTTTCGGACCCTGCGTAGACTGGAGTGCCATTGCATGATTACAGGCTTAATATAGTGTAGTTTATTCGCGGTCTGTCCATGCCAAGAGTCTTGCCATTGGGAATATAATTTAGAGCCTATTAATTGCCTGTAGTCTGTATAGGAGACTGACAGGCAATGACTATCCAGGGAATTGGCTGATTTGGCAGCGGTATCAGCTAATTCATTTCCCAGGATCCCAATGTGGCTTGGGATCCAGCAGAAGCGAATGTCAAATTCTGATTCAAAGGCAGAACAAAGCATCTGCCGGATCGGGGACAGGACCGGATGAGAGTTGTACCTCATCGATACTAGAGCCTGTAACACGCTCAATGAATCACAGTAAATCATGTACCGTTGGTAATCGCTATTTATAATGAAGGGTTATTTCAATTGCATGCAACTCTGCAGTATAAATGCTAGCTTCTTGCGGAATCTTGAATGATAATGTTGTGAGGAAATACGACAGCAGATCCCACATAAAATTCTGACTTTGAGCCATCTGTATAGACTGGCAGAAAGACAGAGTACTGCTCTCTATGTGATACGAAGAGTTTTTGATAGACGGCCGCCGGTGTATTAGCCTTCTCCGTGATCTTGAGGGAGAAGTCACACATTGGCAAATGTGCATACCAGGGTGGAAGGAGTTGCCTTAGTGACTGGGCAACGTTGTCTACCGTCATGTTTAGTTCATTTAATAGTCCTTGGATCCGAATACAAAAAGGTCTGTTGGCAGTCCGACGGGCATTATAGAGATTTTCCCAACGTGGCTCAAAAACTGATGCCCACGTGGGATGATCAGGCAGGGCTTTCGATTTAAAGGTATAATGTAAAGACAACTGCTTACGTTGAAAAGATAGGGATGGTTCATTTGCTTCAACGTAGAGGCTTTGGACTGGAGATGTGCGAAATGCTCCTGTGGCTGTCCGAATGGCCTGATGGTGAACTGGATCTAACCACCGAAGTACACTGTCTCTAGCAGATACATATACCTGGGACCCATAATCGAGTTTAGAACGGACAAGGGCCTGGTAGAGACGAAGAAGGGTAGAGCGATCTGCGCCCCACGAAGTTGATGAAAGGGCACGAAGGATGTTAAGCCCTTTAACACACCTTGTCCTAAGCTGACGAATATGTTGAAGAAATGTCAACTTTTTGTCGAAAATAAGTCCACGGAATTTGACTTCTGCTACGACTGGGATGTTGTTTTGTCCAAGCCTTAAATCTAGTTCAGGATGAAGATTACGTTTGCGACAGAAGTGTACACAAACGGTCTTCTGTGATGAAAATCTGAACCCATTAGCTAATGACCAAGATGTAAGGTGATCAATGGTTTTCTGCAGTTGCCTTTCAATGACGCTCATATTGCATGAGCGACAAAATATAGTAAATTCGTCAACATAGAGGGCATTGTTTATCGTGGGCAGAAGTTGTTCCGTGATAGAGTTTATTTTTATTGCAAAAAAGCATGACACTTAGAACGGACCCTTGTGGGACTCCCTCTTCCTGACAGAACTCTCGAGAGAGAGTGGATCCTAAACGCACTTGAAAATAACGATTCAAAAGGAAGTTTTTGATAAAGAGAGGAAGGTTACGCCCAAGACCAAAGTTGAAGAGGTCTTTTAATATTCCAAAATGCCAGGCTGTGTCCTACACTTTTTCAATATCAAAGAAAACTGTTACCAGATGCTCGGATTTAATAAAGAGTCACGAATGTATGTTTCAAGTCGGATTAAATGATCCAAAGTGGTTCTGCCTCTTCGGAAGCTGCACTGTGTCCTGGAAAGCAGATCATTTATTTCCAAATACCACACAAGGCGGGCATTAACCATTCTTTCCAGGATCTTGCACAAACAGCTTGTCAGAGCAATAGGACGATAGTTACTTGGATATCTAGGATCCTTTCCTGGTTTTGGGAAGGCAAGAACGATTGCTTTCGCCAGGAATCCGGAAATTGTTTATTAAGAAAAATTCCGTTAAACAAAATTACTAGGTGATTTTTAGAATGCGATGACAGATGTTTTATCATTTCGTAGTGGATGTCATCGGGCCTGACAGCACTTGCATGCGTAAGAAAGAGTGCTGCATTTAACTCCTCCTGTGTAAAGGGCTTGTTATATACTTCAAGCCCTTTTGAAGAGAAGTTTAATGGATGTTTCTCACGTTTCTCTTTCAGGGCCATAAACTCTGGAGGGAATGATGTTATTGCAGATGTTTTGGCAAATGTTTCCCCTACAGCATTTACAACTGCAGTTCGGTCTACAATTAGACATCCATTGTGCTCGAGAATCACCGAAGGGCGCGGTGGGTATATTCCCTTCATTTTCCGGATCTTGTCCCAGACTACTTTTGAGCTGGCAGTCTGGGTTATGGATGATGTAAAACGGATCCAAGATTTCCTTTGGCTCTGACGTTAGATATAACGTGCTTTTGCACGTGCACGTTTAAATGATATTAGATTATCGGTCGTGGGATAGACGGAATATTCCCCAGCTTTGTTTTGTGCCTTTTTTGCTGTTGTGCACTCTGAATTCCACCAAGGTTTAGGAAATAGTGGAAACCGGCTGAATGTTTTCGGGATTGCAATTGCAGGTGATTGGACAATACTTTCTGTAACGTACGTGACTGCATCATTGATATGTTCCCGACTGACTGTAGCAATGTCAAGATTTGCCGGATGTCGAAAGGCATTCCAGTCAGCCTGATCAATCTTCCACCGCGGTAAACTAAATGGCGGACACGGTCTACCACTAGTTAAAGTGGTTATCACGGGAAGTGATCACTTCCATATGGGTTTTCTTCCACCTCCCATATAACTGAAGGAAGGAGAGCAGATAGAAAGATTAATGGCAGAAAACGTACAGGTAGGCATGTGGAAGAAAGTGTTTGTTCCCACACTGAGAAGAGAGAGGTCATTGTCAGTGAGCATACGCTCTATGACTCGTCCCCTCTGTTAATGTTAGCACTACCCCACAGAGTGTTATGTCCATTAAAATTCCCAAGAAATAATAAAGAGGGAAGCAATTGCGTGATGAGATCATCAAGGTCTTCCTGGAGGATGTCAATACCAGGTGGTAAATAAAGAGAGCAAACAGTTAATAAAAACCCCACTTTAAGGCGAATTGCTAAAGCCTCTACGTTGGTTGTAAGTTGCAAAGGCTGAAAGGGAATCTGGTTGCTCACGAGGATTGCAACTCCTCCATGAGCAGGACCGTCCCCAATTCTGTCCTTACGAATGATCGTAATGTTACGTATGGTGGGGTCATCATTTGCCTTTAAATAGGTTTCCTGTACACAAAAGCACGATTGCTTGTACTTTTGCAGAAGTGCCTTGATGTCATTAATGTTTCGTCGGAATCCACGACAGTTCCACTGTAGGATTTTAGCCATTATTTTGGCTTGGTGGGTCCATCAGGCGGCTTCCGAGGTGCTGAGGGCTTACTTTTATCAGTCTTGGATTTGTCTTTTTTGGGGAAGAATGGGTGCTGTCCTGTGTCCATCTCTTCCTCCATAAAGAGTTCCAAGACTGAATCGTCATGTACCTCCTTGGTTTTGACATCCATTTTTTCTTGTCCTGGCATGGGCTCTTGATTATTTTGTACTGTTACTTTAGTGCTCGCTTTTGATAGTGCTTGAGCATTGGGAGGTACCGATATTGGAGTGGCAGCTGACTGAGATTTCTCTGCTGGTTTTACTGAACTTAATAGATAGCGGCCGATGTGCGTGAATGATTCTTTTGGTGGTACAGTCATATCCGTTTGGGTGCCAATTGAGCATTTATTGGATACTTTTTCGGCATATGTTGCTTTACCGCTACTTACTGGTTTAACTGCTTTCCTGGCCTCTTGGTATGAGATGTTAAGTTCTGCCTTCAGTCGTATTTCCTTTTCTTTCTTCCACCGCTGGCAAGCTCTTGAATATGCAGGGTGTTCTCCATTGCAGTTAATACATGCAGCTTTCATAGCTGAACATCCAGTTATTTCATGGTCCTTTGCACCACAACCACATCACATGGTTCCCTTGCGCATGCAAGGGAACCATGGGATGCCATTTGTGAGTGTCCATATTTCTGGCATTTGAAACACCGTGAAGGGTTCGGAGCAAACACACTGGGCAGTTTATGTAGCCAGCTTTAATCTCATCAGGAGACTTAGGTGAATTGAATGTCCGGATAATGTTTCTGGTTTTAACCAGTTTCCCATCCCTACGCGCATTAATTCTCTTGAAGGCAATAACTCCCTGTTACTTCAATTCCGAGCAGATTTCCTCCTCGGTAACGTCGAGAAGGTCCCACTCTGAAATTACACCTCTCGATGAATTTAGTGTTCTGTGTGGTGTCATTGTTATAGGTATTCCTCTGATCGATGTTACTCAAAGTAGATGTTCAGATTGCCTGTCATTTTTAGTTTCATGTACCGGGAGATCCCCAGAACAGAGCCTTTTAACTGATTTGGGTGAACCTGCTAACCCATCTAACCCTTTCTGTATAAAGAAAGGTGACATTTTACCAATCGGTTTTTCGTTGGTGGAGTGTATAATCAAAAACCTTGGGATAGGCCCTGATGGTAGTTCAGTTCGCTGCCTCTTTGTAGCAATAGTGCTGTCTGTGTCGTCGTCTATATTTTCAGATGGGGACCGGGTTGGGGCCCCTGAAGAAATAAGTTTATCAGGATTCATAAAGTTTTGAAATGGTTCAGTGCTCGGGCTCCCCACCCACCATGGAGCCCAAAGGGACGCCCACCACCCGGCATGCAATAAATGCGCTCGGGAGTGGAACGCCAGGGCTACCCAGACACCATACCCGCACCGCCGCCAGCCTGAATTCTGTCCCTTGGACCATGAGGGTAGGAGCATGGCACTGACACGGTTGACCCTCGCAGGCGAGCCTACTAGTCGATTGATCCTAGCCAGGCCTTCCACCCATCTTGTCGAAGCAAGGGCCAAAGTGGTGTATTGAAGCTGGGGCCCTCAAAAACCAGGATCCCCCTTTCCGAATTTCCACGGGTCGCAGCGCATGGCAAACACGCCGGATTCCATTGATGTTAGCCTGGAACCTGGGCTGTGGGCATTGGATCCCAGTGATGCTAGTCTGGAAATCCAGCAGCATCACTGGGAGGTCTCCTCACCACATACAGGTACCCTCGTGGGGATTAAGAGAGCAATCCAGGGACAATTAGATATGACATTCTGAAGGATACACACAACATGGCTTTGTTGAGGGTAAATTAACTAATTTAGTAGGCTATTTTGACCCAGTTACTCATGAGCTAGATTAAGCCACACTGGATTTAAGCTTTTGCTGCACTAGCAAGAGAAACAAAAAAAAAAAAAAAAAAGTAGACAAGAAAACACAAATTATATACCTCCCTTCTCGCACAGAAGTATCCAGTAGATCTTTCAATTTATTCAAACTGATGGCCTCAATTACCTGTGAGGGCAACTTGTTCCAGCTATCAACGACTCGCTGGCTAAAAGAAAACTTCCTACAAGCTAATCTAAACCTCATGCTGTGTAATTTGAATTTATGAACCCTGGTTCTGGAATTCTTTAGAACAGTGAGAATTCCATATTCAGTCATTTTACTAATCCCTCTGAGCCTTATAAACCTCAATCAGGTCACCTCTGAGGTGCCTGGTTACCATGCTCTGTAGCCAACCAAATCTGAGTCTTTTCTCATTCAGCCATCCTCCTACTGATCTCCCCAATCAAGCTGCCAGTCTTTGGATCCTTTCAAGAAGCTTGATTTTTTTTTTTTTTTTTTCAGATGAGGTCTACATACTTCAACACAGTATTCCAAATGTGGTCTTACAATTGCTTTATACAGTGCAATAATGATCGCTCTATCTCTACAGGATAGCATTCGATAAATGATTGATACGACACCATGGGGTTTACTGGCTGCCTGTTTACACTGTTCAGAAAACTTCATATCTGCCCATATTGTAACTCCCAAATCCTTTTCCTCCTCCATTGTTTTTTAATTCAACCCCACAAAGTGTATAATTTATTTGTGGGTTGTTATTCCTAAGTGTAAGACCTTGCATTTAGCAGCACTAAAACATAGCTGCCACTTCTCTGACCATCTTTGAAGTTTGTTCAAGTCATTCTGAAGGATCGCTGCTTGGCACTGATCATTAACGACTCTGCCAATCTTTATCTGCAAATTTTGACATCACACCTTCTCTCACTTCGATGTCATTTATGATAATGAGAAATATCACTGGGCTGAGAACCAATCCTGGAGGAACCCCAGTCCTCACGTTACACCAATCTGAAGAATATTGATTAATCACAATCCTTCTGCCACCCAGCAGTCTCTTTTAGAATCTTACCAGTAATCCCAAAAACTGTTCAAGTTATACAGTAACCTCTCATGAAGAACCAAGTCAAATGCTTTGTTAAATCCACAAAAACTACATCGAAATTGTTCCCTAAATCCAACGCATAAGTAACTGTATCAAAATAGCCTACTAGGTTAATTAAGCATAATTTACCTTTAACAAAACCATGTACATCCTTCAGAATGCCATATCTATCTAAATGTCCCTGAATTGCGCTTTTAATCACTGCCTCTAAAATTTTTCCTACCATTGAAGTCAGACTGACAGGTTTATAGTTACCAACTTCACTCTTAGACCTGCTTTTATGTATTGGCAATACATTGGCACTTCCCCAAACTAAAGAAATCTCCCATGACTCCAAAGATGGCCTCATAATTTCTTTGGTTTGGATTAAACATCGATGGTTCAATACTCTCCCCAGTACCCTCCCTCAAAACTACAGGGTACAAGCAACTTCAAGAGCCTTACTTGTCTTTATTCTCAAAAGTTTTTCTAATAAACAATTATCAGCAATTATAACATCACTAATTTCATGCACCTCCCCACACAGTCTCCTCTCAGCATAAATGGTCTTTCATCAGTAAAGACAGATGCAAAGTACCTGTTCAATTCATCCACAACATCATCTGGGTTGTCTAAGACTTTCCCCACACCTAGTGCACAAGGGTCCAATCTACTTCGCATTTTTCTTCCCTCTATTAACATACATGAAAAATTCCCAGACCCCATTATTTGCTCTCTTAGCCAATGCTTTCTCATACGCAGCCTTGGTCTCCCTGACCTCATGTGTGGTACTATTACAGATCAAACTTATACCTGTTGTAGGCTTCAGTACTTTACATTGCTATATAACTGTCCCGTGCTGACTTTTTCTGCTCTTTTCAACCAGCCAGCTCTTCAATCATCCGTTTCGACATCATCCTAATGTAATATTTTCTTAATAGTATGTATGTATGTATGTGTTCGTGGTTTCTGTGATTTTTTCTTTAAAATTATTCTGTAATTCAATGCATTCGCCATCCCTTGGCAATACTCCCAGTACAGAGATGCCATATAAATATAATTTATATGGCATCTAAATATAGCATTAGCATTAGTAGAGGCATTTGATGCAAGAAAGCAAGCTTATGCAGCATCAGCCAAAAAAAAAAAAAAAAAAAAAACCACTTCCACTTCACCCCTCTGTTCGTTCAAAATACCTGTCCAGCTGAGCCTTAAACTTATTTAGGCTATCAACCTCCACCACAAGGGATGGAAGTCTGTTCCACCAACCAACCACCCGCTGTCTAAAGGCAAATTTCCGCACGTCTATCCTACATCTGTCTTTCCTCAATTTGAATTTATGCCCTCTCAGGAGATTTTTCTGAGCTAGAGGAAGAATCCCATCAGCCTTGAGCATGCTCAAACCATTCAAGGCTTTATACACCTCTATCTGATCACCTCGCTGGTGCCTAGTCTCCAGACACTGTAATTTGCAAAACTTAAGCCTTTCTTCGTAAGAGCACCCCTTTGTTCCATTCACTAATCTTGTTGCCCTTCTCTGTACTTGTTCCAGCAGCTCTACATCCTTCTTGAAATGAGGCCTCCAGACCTGTATACAGTACTCTAGGTGTGGCCTGACCATCGCCTTATACAATGGAATAATCACCTCCTTATCCCTGCTGGAAAAATTCCTGTATATCATTGACAATACTCCATGAGCTACTCTTGCAGCCCGTCTGCACTGTTCAGAGAACTTCATATCTGCCTGCACAACCACCCCCAAGTCCCTTTCATTCTCTACCACTGTCAGTGTTGTACCACAGAGTTGATACGTTGCTCTGGGGTTGCTGTTTCCCATGTGTAGTACTTTACATTTGTCAATGTTAAACTTCATTTGCCACCTCTCAGCCCATCTGCTCAACCTTTCCAGATCCTGTTGCAGCAGCATAGTGTCAGTAGTGTCCTTGACAACCCTGCCAACCTTTGTATCATCTGCAAACTTTGTCATTAAACTTGATATCCCATCATCAATATCATTCATAAACACCGAAAACAACAACGGACCCAACACTGAACCCTGAGGAACTCCACTAATAACATTAGTCCACGTTGAGCAGTGTCCATTGATTACCACTCTCTGTCTTCTGCCACTCAACCATCCTCTTATCCATAGCAGCAATTTGCCTCCAATGCCACACTGCTCCATTTTGTGCAGCAGTCTTCCATCTGCAACAGTATCAAAAGCCTTTCTAAGATCCAAATATATAATATCAAAGTTATTCCCTGCATCCAGTTCTTTTGTGACTACATCATAGTATCCAATCAAATTGGTCAGGCAAGACCTGCCCTTAAAAAAACCATGCTGCATCTGAGCTATAACTGAATTCTTGTCTAGATGATCCTGCAGTGATTCTTTAACCAGTGCCTCCATTAATTTTCCTGGAACAGAAGTTAAGCTCACAGGTCTATAATTACTTGTGTCAGCCTTTGATCCTCCTTTGTGAATTGGGGTCACATTTGCACATTTCCAGTCTATGGGTACCTCCCCTGAGTCCAAGGAAGCTCTCATAATTATGGCTAAGGGTTTGCTTACTTCCTTTGCTGCCTCCTTTAATATAACTGGATAGATCCCATCCACCCCAGGTGCCTTTCTTGTGTTTATCTTCAACAGTTTCTCCTCCACTTTACTCCCAGTTATTTCAAGATTCTGAAGCTTACTGCTAGAGTTGAATACATCTCTGGCATTCCCCTCGCTGAATAACTCCTCATGTGTGAATGTCGATGCAAAATATTCATTTAGTTTGTTAGCTACCTGAGCAGGATCATCAACACTTGACCCATCAATATCAAGTGGACCAATCTGATTCAATCCCTTCCTTCTAGAGTTTACATAAGTAAAGAACTCTTTGCTGTTTTTCTTTGCATCCCTTGCCAAGGATTTCTCGTAATCTGCCTTCGCCTGCCTAACCTCCTTTGTAACTTGGTTGCATATCAACTTGTATCTATCATAGGCTTCTGTGTCATGTGTTAATTTGTATGTATCCCATGCATTTTTCTTCTCCGCCATATGCCTCATTAGTTCATCTGACATCCATTTTGGCCTAAACCTTGAACAATATTTCTTAGTTGGTATGTAAAGCCTAGTAGCTTCCAAGATAAGTTCTTTGAATGCTTCCCATTTTGAATTTGCTGTTGGTAACATCATCAGTTGGTCCCACTGTATAGAATTTAAATACTGTCTCAGTCCATCGTAGTCGCCTTTACGGAAGCAATAACCCTTCCCTTTACCCCTAATGGTAGTTACCTCTTTGAGTAAATCCCACTTCAGCACACTGTGATCACTGCCACCTAGTGGTTCATTTATCTGCAGATTCTTAATGCATGAAGAATCACTGCTGATAATCAAATCAAGAGTATTACTCCCTCTAGTTGCCTCCCGAACATGCTGATGTAGAAAACAATCATCCAATAAATCCACAAAAGCCCTGCTAGTGTGTGAGTAACCAGCCCCCAAAATCCAGTCAATATCTGGGAAATTAAAATCTCCCATTATAAGACACTCTGATTTACTGGCCCACTCTATTTCCCTGTACAGTTCCTTATTATACTCATCAGAGTCATTAGGCCTATAGCACACTCCTACTCTCAATTTTGATCTCCCAATGTTTATGTCACACCAAACTGACTCCACACTGCACTGTCCAGCGATGTCGACTGGCTTCACTTCCTTGGTTTTTATGTGTTTCTTAACTAATAGCATAACACCTCCCCCCTTCCTATCCTGTCTATCCTTTCTGTAGACGTTGTACTCCCCAAATTGCAGTTCCGCATCCCTTATATCTGTGTGACACCACGTCTCTGATATCCCAACAATATCTGCCTTCGATGTTTTGAGTAATACCTCAAATTCATCAAATTTATTTACTAAACTCCTAGCATTGGTGTACACGCAAGTATACCTGCACCTGTTTCTATTCTTAGCTACCCTAACACAACCCATGTGTTTACTTGTACCGCAATGGCTCCCAGCAGTATCTGAAATACCATGCATCTTGTTTTTCAGGCTTCTGCTCATTCTAATAGAAGCAGTGCAAGAATCTCTTTCACCTCTGCCAGTGGCTACTGTCAATCTATTGGTCTTTGTCTCCCCCCCAAGCTAGCAGTTTTCCGACCCACCTAACACTGCCTCGATAGCATCAGCAAATATTCTTGCACCCTTTCTATTTAAGTGTATCCCATCCCTGTAGAAGCAATCTCTCCTGTTAACAAGTACAGTCCAGGCTGAAAAAAATTCTACCCCTTGAGCCTTGCACAATCTTTCCAGGGCCGAATTGATCGACAAGGCTCTCATCATATACTCCCTCCTATCGTGTCTGGGCAGAATTGCAGACACTTTCAAATTCAACCCTAATTCTCGGCTTTTGTTCAACAGTGACCTGTACTTGTTAAGTAATTCTGCCGGTCTCCTACTCACAGATGCCATATAATTTATATGGCATCTGTGAACTGGGAACTTTTGACAGTTTAAGGCATTATATGATATAATGCCTTATCAGATGAAAAAAAGACACACTGAGCTTCTTGAAAGGATCCAAAGATGGGTAACTCAAATGGTACAGGAGGATGACTGTATTAGGAAAGACTCCGATTATGTGAGCCACAGAGCTTGGCAACCTGGCACCTCAGAGATGACCTGATTGAGGTTTATAAGGGGCTCACATCTGGTGAGTATGGGCTTGGCAAACCTAGGGTCCTGAGCTGGATATCATCATTCTTTTCTTTCTTGGTGATTCCCTTCTATTCTCTCTCTCTCTCTCTCTCTCTCTCTCTCTCTCTCTCTCTCTCTCTCTCTCTCTCTCTCTCTCTCTCTCTCTCTCTCCCTCTCCTATTTCTCAGGGTAACATGGGAATTTTTTTTTTTTTTTTTTGGCTGGTGCAGCATAAGCCTCAGGCTTCCTTTGCACCATATGATAATAATAAAAATAATAATAAGGCTCACAATAATAATAATGAGAGAGAGTTTAATAAAATTAATGAAGGTGGAATTCTCACTGTTTTAAAGAATTCCAAAATTAGGTGTCCAATTCAAATTACAGAGGCTGAGATTTAGCATTAGTAGAGGCATTTGATGCAAGAAAGAAAGCTTATGCAGCATCAGCCAAAAAAAAAATAAATAAATAAATAAAAAATAACCACTTCCACTTCACCCCTCTGTTCGTTCGAAATACCTGTCCAGCTGAGCCTTAAACTTATTTAGGCTATGAACTTCCACGATAAGGGATGGAAATTTATTCCACCAACCAACCACCCACTGGCTAAAGGCAAATTTCCTCACGTCTATCCTACATCTGTCTTTTCTCAATTTGAATTTATGCCCTCTCAGGTGATTATTCTGAGCAAGAGGAAGAATACCATCAGCATTGAGCATGCTCAAACCATTCAAGGCTTTATACACCTCTATCAGATCACCTCGCCGGTGACCAGTCTCCAGACACTGTAATTTGCAAAACTTAAGCCTTTCTTCGTAAGAGCACCCCTTTGTTCCATTCACTAATCTTGTTGCCCTTCTCTGTACTCGTTCCAGCATCTCTACATCCTTCTTGAAATGAGGCCTCCAGGCCTGTATACAGTACTCTAATGTGGTCTGACCATTGCCTTATACAAGCGAATAATCACCTCCTTATCCCTGCTAGAAATATTCCTATATATCATTGACAATACACCATGAGCTACTCTTGCAGCCCATCTGCACTGCTCAGAAAACTTCATATCTGCCTGCACAACCACCCCCAGGTCCCTTTCATTCTCTACCACTGTCAGTGTAGTACCACAGAGTTGATACATTGCTCTGGGGTTGCTGTTTCCCATATGTAGTACTTTACATTTGTCAATGTTAAACTTCATTTGCCACCTCGAAGCCCATCTGCTCAACCTTTCCAGATCCTGTTGCAGTAGCATAGTGTCAGTAGTGTCCTTGACAACCCTGCCAACCTTCGTATCGTCGGCAAACTTGGACATTAATATCATCAATATCATTTACTGAACCCTGAGGGACTCCACTAATACATTAGTCCACGATGAGCAGTGTCCATTGATTACCACTCTCTGTCATCTCCCCCTCAACCACCCCTTTATCCAAAGCAGCAATTTGCCTCCAATGCCACACTGCTCCAATTTGTGCAGCAGTCTTCCATGTGCAGCAGTATCAAAAGCCTTTCTAAGATAAAAGTATATAATATCAAAGTTATTCCCTGCATCCAGTTCTTTTGTGACTGCATCATAGTATCCAATCAAATTGGTCAGGCAAGACTTCCCCTTAACAAAACCATGCTGTGTCTGAACTATGACTGAAGTCTTGTCTAGATGATCCTGCAGTGCTTCTTTAACCAGTGCCTTCATTAATTTTCCAGGAACAGAAGTTAAACTAACAGGTCTATAATTATTTGTGTCACCCTTTGATCCTCCTTTGTGAATTGGGGTTACATTTGCACATCTCCAGTCCATGGGTACTTCCCCCGAGTCCAAGGAAGCTCTCATAATTATGGCTAAGGGTTTGCTTACTTCCTTTGCTGCTTCCTTTAATATAACTGGATAGATCCCATCCACCCCAGGTGCCTTTCTTGTAATTATCTTCAACAATTTCTCCTCCACTTTACTCTCAGTTATTACAAGATTCTCTAGCTTACTGCCAGAGTTGAATACACCTCTGGCATTCCCCTTGCTGAATAACTCCTCATGTGTGAATGTCGATGCAAAATATTCATTTAGTTTGTTAGCTACCTGAGCAGGATCATCAACAGTTGACCCATCAATATCAAGTGGACCAATCTGATTCATCCCCTTCCTTCTAGAGTTTACATAAGTAAAGAACTCTTTGCTGTTTTTCTTTGCATCCCTTGCCAAAGATTTCTCGTAATCTGCCTTCGCCTGCCTAACCTCCTTTGTAACTTGGTTGCATATCAACTTGTATCTATCATAGGCTTCTGTGTCATGTGTTAATTTGTATGTATCCCATGCATTTTTCTTCTCTGCCATATGCCTCATTAGTTCATCTGACATCCATTTTGGCCTAAACCTTGAACAATATTTCTTAGTTGGTATGTAAAGCCTAGTAGCTTCCAAGATAAGTTCTTTGAATGCTTCCCATTTTGAATTTGCTGTTGGTAACATCATCAGTTGGTCCCACTGTATTGAATTTAAATACTGTCTCAGTCCATCGTAGTAGCCTTTACGAAAGCAATAATCCTTCCCTTTACCCCTAATGGTAGTTACCTCTTTGAGTAAATCCCACTTCAGCACACTGTGATCACCGCCACCTAGTGGTACATTTACTTGCAGATTCTTAATGCATGAAGAATCGCTACTGATAATCAAATCAAGAGTATTACTCCCTCTAGTTGCCTCCCGAACATGCTGATGTAGAAAACAATCATCCAATAAATCGACAATTCTTTTAGCCAGCTGGTCTTGCTTGAACAATTTGCTTTTGCAAAAGTAGAGGTTCACAGTTT
Organism: Mastigoproctus giganteus; assembly: GCF_048544385.1. Lineage (NCBI taxonomy): Eukaryota > Metazoa > Arthropoda > Arachnida > Uropygi > Thelyphonidae > Mastigoproctus > Mastigoproctus giganteus. The sequence continues at coordinate 728,473 of NC_143586.1, forward strand.
GAATAAATTCAAAGGTCAACTGCATAGTTAGCTGTGCGAGGAGGGAAGCATATAATTTATATTTTCTTATCTACTTGAGTTTTTTTTATCCAGTGCAGTAAAAGCCTGTGGCTTTCTTGCTCTATATGACGAACACTATTACTGTTTTTATGGATGTTTCAAATAACATTTCAAAATGTGTTAAACTCATCCAGGAAATGCTGCCATCGCTAATCTGCATTTCTAAATGATTGTAAACACAATTTAGAATAGACTTCAGCATGAAAAGAGATTTTAAAATAACACAAATTGGAGTAGAAGATCAAGCCTCAGCCTCTGTTCTTCTATTTTTAGATAACAAAATCTGAAATTCTCTGGAATTCAGATCCAGAAGTTGATAAAAATGAATAATAATTACATCAAAAAAACATGAAGTAACAATTGTTTTTAAATTTTTATGATTTTTTTTTCCTATTTTTTTTCCAATTTTTTTAAAAAATTCTTTTCCGATTTATTCTTTCAACTTTCCAATATCTTTTCCGATTTATTTTATTTTTTAACTCTGATTTGATTTTTGAAATAATTTCACTGTAATAGTGGGCAACTAAGAAAAAATAAAAACAAATTAATATTTAAAAGGCATTTATTTTCAAAATACTCATTTTTTTAAATTTTCAAAAACAACTGTACGGATTAGGGCTTTTTAGTATTTTCCATGATTTTCATGATCAGAAAACATGTCCAGAAACATGTTTTCTGATCATGTTTCTGGACATGATCAGAAAACATGGTTTTAATTTTCAACAGATCATATATTACAATCTATACAAATTCAAGTTGCATTCTCAAGGTATGATGGTACATGATAGGTTTTTTTTGTTTTTGTGATCATTATGGAGAGGGGAGTATAGGGGCAAATGGGGGGAGAGAGAGAGAGAGAGACTAAACTTTTATATATCAGTAACATAATAAAAAATATCAATGAAATTAAAACACTACCCTTTGCTTTCTTCTTGGTGTTGCTGAATGGAACTTCCTGAAGAACCTACATGGCCATTATATTGCTGATGACGTTGAATGTAACTGCCACCTCGGCTTCTGCCTCTTCCTTTTCCTCTATTTGGAAATGTTGAGTTTAAAGGATTGTTTCCAGATTGAACGTTCCTTTTTGGAAGAACAAATCTTATTCCTACTGAACCGGGGGATTCTATAAAATTACAATTGGAAAATTACAAATCAAGTAACTTTCACCATATAACTAAGACTTCTAAAATTCAAAGAAAAATTTATAAAGTTGTGTCAAGAATGAAAATGAATAATATGCTATATGAAGGATCACATGAGCCTTAGAACTAAGACTAAAATCCAAAGCTGCGCAGCATGAAAATGAATAATATGTTATATGAGGGAACAGATGAGGCTTTGAAATGACACTGAAAATTGATAAACAGAAATATAACTGATGTAACTGAAATCTTAATACAAATCCTGAAATATACAGTGCAGATCCTTCTTAATGAGTTTAAAAACAGAATCGATATTTTATTTGTATTCTTAAAGTCATTAAATCTTTAATAGACACTATGAAAATAGCATGCCAATACCAATAGAAAATTATATTTTTTTATTTTGGTATTGAGTTTTATAAATTTAATAGCAATACTTAATTTAGCGGTACTCATCTTAGTATGATCTGCAATTAGCATTAGCATTAGTAGAGGCATTTGATGCAAGAAAGCAAACTTATGCAGCATCAGCCAAAAAAAAAAAAAAAAAAACCCACTTCCACTTCACCCCTCTGTTCGTTCAAAATACCTGTCCAGCTGAGCCTTAAACTTATTTAGGCTATCAACCTCCACCACAAGGGATGGCAGTCTGTTCCACCAACTAACCACCCGCTGGCTAAAGGCAAATTTCCGCACGTCTATCCTACATCTGTCTTACCTCAATTTGAATTTATGCCCTCTCAGGTGATTTTTCTGAGCTAGAGGAAGAATCCCATCAGCAATGAGCATGCTTAAACCATTCAAGGCTTTATACACCTCTATCAGATCACCTCGCTGGTGCCTAGTCTCCAGACACTGTAATTTGCAAAACTTAAGCCTTTCTTCATAAGAGCACCCCTTTGTTCCATTCACTAATCTTGTTGCCCTTCTCTGTACTCGTTCCAGCAGCTCTACATCCTTCTTGAAATGAGGCCTCCAGACCTGTATACAGTACTCTAGGTGTGGCCTGACCATTGCCTTATACAATGGAATAATCACCTCCTTATCCCTGCTGGAAAAATTCCTGTATATCATTGACAATACTCCGTGAGCTACTCTTGCAGCCTGTCTGCACTGCTCAGAGAACTTCATATCTGCCTGCACAACCACCCCCAAGTCCCTTTCATTCTCTACCACTGTCAGTGTAGTACCACAGAGTTGATACGTTGCTCTGGGGTTGCTGTTTCCCATGTGTAGTACTTTACATTTGTCAATGTTAAACTTCATTTGCCACCTCTCAGCTCATCTGCTCAACCTTTCCAGATCCTGTTGCAGCAGCACAGTGTCAGTAGTGTCCTTGACAATCCTGCCAACCTTTGTATCATCTGCAAACTTGGACATTAAGCTTGATATACCATCATCAATATCATTTATAAATACAGAAAACAATAATGGACCCAACACTGAGCCCTGAGGGACTCCACTAATAACATTAGTCCACGATGAGCAGTGTCCATTGATTACCACTCTGTCTTCTCCCCCTCAACCACCCCTTTATCCATAGCAGCCATTTTCCTCCATGTGTCACACTGCTCCAATTTGAGTAGCAGTCTTCCATGTGCAACAGTATCAAAAGCCTTTCTAAGATCCAAGTATATAATATCAAAGTTATTCCCTGCATCCAGTTCTTTTGTGACTGCATCATAGTATCCAATCAAGTTGGTCAGGCAAGACTTCCCCTTAACAAAACCATGCTGTGTGTGAGCTATAACTGAAGTCTTGTCTAAATGATCCTGCAGTGCTTCTTTAACCAGTGCCTCCATTAATTTTCCTGGAACAGAAGTTAAGCTCACAGGTCTATAATTACTTGTGTCAGCCTTTGATCCTCCTTTGTGAATTGGGGGTCACATTTGCACATTTCCAGTCTATGGGTACCACCCCTGAGTCCAAGGAAGCTCTCATAATTATGGCTAAGGGTTTGCTTACTTCCTTTGCTGCCTCCTTTAATATAACTGGATAGATCCCATCCACCCCGGATGCCTTTCTTGTGTTTATCTTCAACAGTTTCTCCTCCACTTTACTCCCAGTTATTTCAAGATTCTGTAGCTTACTGCTAGAGTTGAATACACCTCTGGCATTCCCCTTGCTGAATAACTCCTCATGTGTGAATGTCGATGCAAAATATTCATTTAGTTTGTTAGCTACCTGAGCAGGATCATCAACAGTTGACCCATCAATATCAAGTGGACCAATCTGATTCATCCCCTTCCTTCTAGAGTTTACATAAGTAAAGAACTCTTTGCTGTTTTTCTTTGCATCCTTTGCCAAAGATTTCTCGTAATCTGCCTTCGCCTGCCTAACCTCCTTTGTAACTTGGTTGCATATCAACTTGTATCTATCATAGGCTTCTGTGTCATGTGTTAATTTGTAAGTATCCCATGCATTTTTCTTCTCTGCCATATGCCTCATTAGTTCATCTGACATCCATTTTGGCCTAAACCTTGAACAATATTTCTTAGTTGGTATGTAAAGCCTAGTAGCTTCCAAGATAAGTTCTTTGAATGCTTCCCATTTTGAATTTGCTGTTGGTAATATCATCAGTTGGTCCCACTGTATAGAATTTAAACACTGTCTCAGTCCATCATAGTCGCATTTACGGAAGCAAATACCCTTCCCTTTACCCCTAATGGTAGTTACCTCTTTGAGTAAATCCCACTTCAGCACACTGTGATCACTGCCACCTAGTGGTTCATTTATCTGCAGATTCTTAATGCATGAAGAATCACTGCTGATAATCAAATCAAGAGTATTACTCCCTCTAGTTGCCTCCCGAACATACTGATGTAGAAAACAATCATCCAATAAATCCACAAAAGCCCTGCTAGTGTGTGAGTAACCAGCCCCCAAATTCCAGTCAATATCTGGGAAATTAAAATCTCCCATTATAAGACTCTCTGATTTACTGGCCCACTCTATTTCCCTGTACAGTTCCTTATTCTCATCGGAGTCATTAGGCCTATAGCACACTCCTACTCTCAATTTTGATCTCCCAATGCTTATGTCACACCAAACTGACTCAACACTGCACTGTCCAGCAATGTCGACTGGCTTCACTTCCTTGGTTTTTATGTGTTTCTTAACTAATAGCATAACCCCTCCCCCCTTCCTATCCTGTCTATCCTTTCTGTAGACGTTGTACTCCCCAAATTGCAGTTCTGCATCCCTTATATCTGTGTGACACCACGTCTCTGAATTCCCAACAATATCTGCCTTTGATGTTTTTGCCTTTGACGGGGTTCCAGCCCGTCACCACCAAATACGGAGGATGTGGAAAGGTCACGGAATGACCACCGCACATTCCGTGACCTGTCCCTGTCCTAAGCAATTGATGCTTAGGACAGGGACAGGTCATTTAATTCCCTGTCCTAAGCAATTGATGCTTAGGACAGGGAATTAAATAAATCGGGGTAATGAATAGAAAATCGGAATTAAAATAAGCCCAAGGAAGTAGGAGTGCAAAACTTCGTCCTTGGTTGTTATTAATGAAATAGTTGATAACTTAATTAAGGTAGGAATTTAAACTGGGTAGGCCAAAAGTCATAATGAGTTGACTTTCGTTTGTTAACGTCTTCAGTTGACAATGATGAAATAGGGAGAGAACGCATATATTTAAAGGAGTTCTAAGTTCCCGCGATGCTCTTTGAAACATGTGGGAATCTCAGGTGCGTGAGATTCCAGACCGGGGAAAGATTGTAGGGTAGTTTTGCATTTATGACGTTGAGTTTGGAGTGATGGCAAAACCATTGTATGATGAGGGCTTCGTACTGAAAAATTTTTATAACTGGATCTTAATTTAATGATAGTAATGGCTGAGTCGATTATGGGGTTGTGATTATTGGAATGTACGTGTTGTGTGAGTTCTGTACTTGATTATCCTGTTCTAAAACTATTGTAATGATAATATGCTCGTGTATTAGGTGTTTTTGTGGAACCGTATTTGGTGGTGTTATACTTCCAATATAACAGGTATTGTAATTTTGTTGACATTTTATTAGGTATGTGTTGTTATTCATGTCATTAATTTGATATTTATATGTTTCTTTGTATGAGTTGAACACTGAGCTAAGTTTGTTATAAGCAGAAAATGTAAGTGTGATATCTGTACCTGCAAACACCCAGCGGAACTGTCCAGCCAGGCGGCTGTGGTAAGGGAGAATAATTCATGTGTTGCTATTTGCATTATGTTTAGGTGAATTATAGATGTTATTTTTAGCAGTAGAGATAGTAAGTTGAATTAAGTTTATGGCCCAGAAATACCCATTTCAGTTAACTGTAAGATATTGCAGTTCAGTAGATAGATCGTCTTGTGTGGAGCTATATTTAATAGCGTTATAAACCTGATTAAAAAGGACGGCTTTTTTTGTACTAAGTGGATGGTGTGAGTCAAAATGCAAGTATTTCCCATATTTGTGTGTTTTTTTCTGAAGATTCTGGTTCCAAGTTTGGTGTTCATTTTATATATGGTAAGATTAAGAAAATTGATCTGTCCATTTTCTTCTGTTTCAAGTGTATATTTTAATCTGTGATGTATTGAATTAAATTTGGTGAAAAGGATATCGATTATGGTTCTATTGCCTATTATTAATATATCGTCTGCATAACGTATGTATAATTTGATTTCTGGAGGGTAAGGCTCTTTACTTAGCAACCATAGAGAATTTGATTCTTCTATGGTTGCTAGGTAAATTTCAGATAAAGGGGCGGAGATTCCTAGACCCATATGTAGGCCAAATATTTGTTGGTATATTTGATTATTGAACCGAAAATGTCTAGCGTCTAATAGGAAAGAAGTGAGAACTAAAATATTATTGATGGAGAGGGAGGTGCGGTTGGGTAGGGTATTATCTTTCGTTAGGAGATCCTGTAAAGCTTGTAGAGTGAAAGGTAGGTGTACATTTGTGTAAAGTGAAACTACGTCGAAGGATGCTAGAATATCTCCGTTGGAGATTAAGGTAGAGCTTATTTTCTCAAATGCTTGAATAGTATTGTTAACTTTGTATTTAGAGAATCGTGTAAGGGGGGAAATGATTTTTACTAAAAAGAGGATAGGTTTGCAAAGGCAGATTTACTGAAGGAAATTATTGGTCTTTTACTGGAAATTATTAAGGGTTGGTCGGGTTTATGTACTTTTGTGATACCAAACATGTGTGGGAGGATGTTATTCCGTATACCAATCTGTTGTAATGTGTGTAAATTGATTTTTTTTGTTTGTCCTTAGCCTTCTTAAGATAGTATAGAGTTTATTTTTAAGTTTGGTGATATTATATGTGTTGTCAGGTTTATAGGTGTCCTGGTCGGAAAGGATGTGCTCCATTTTGTTAATATAAGTGCTTTTATCTAAAATTACTATGGTATCGCCCTTGTTGGCGATACAATAGTGATTTTGATTTGGTAGTTGTTGGCGCATCGGCTTCTGTGGCCATATTGCACCTCCCAAGGTTTTTGCAGTACTTTGATCCAAGCCCGAGGCGGGAATCGAACCTGCGACCTTTGGGTTGCCGGGCAGGTACTTTACCCACTCGGCTAGCCCGGTCGGCGGCGATACAATAGTAATTTTAGATAAAAGCACTTATATTAACAAAAAACACACAAAGGGAAATACTTGCATTTTGACTCACACCATCCACTTAGTACAAAAAAAGCCGTCCTTTATAATCAGGTTTATAACGCTATCAAATATAGCTCCACACAAGACGATCTATCTACTGAACTGCAATATCTTACAGTTAAGTTTATGGCCAGGAAATACCCATTTCAGTTAATTCAACATACTATCTCTACTGCCAAAAATAACATCAATAATTCACCTAAACATAACGCAAATAGCAACACATGAATTATTCTCCCTTACCACAGCCGCCTGGCTGGACAGTTCTGCTGGGTGTTTGCAGGTAGACATCACACTTACATTTTCTGCTTATAACAAACTTAGCTCAATGTTCAACTCATACAAAGAAACATATAAATATCAAATTAATGACATGAATAATATCACATATCTAATAAAATGTAATAAAATTACAATACCTGTTATTGGAAGTACCACCACCAAATACAGTTCCCAAAAACACCTAATACACGAGCATATTATCATTACAATAGTTTTAGAACAGGACAATCAAGTACCGAACTCACACAACACGTATATTCCAATAATCACAACCCCATAATCGACTCAGCCATTACTATCATTAAATTACTATCATTAAATTAAGATCCAGTTATAAAAATTTTTCAGTACGAAGCCCTCATCATAGAATGGTTTCGCCGTCACTCCAAACTCAACATCATAAACGCAAAACTACCCTACAATCTTTCCCCCATCTGGAATCTCACGCACATGTGATTCCCACATGTTTCGAAGAGCATCACGGGAACTTAGAACTCCTTTAAATATACACATTCTCTCCCTATTTCATCATTGCCAACTGAAGACGTTAACAAACGAAAGTCAACTCATTATGACTTTTGGCCTACCCAGTTTAAATTCCTACCTTAATTAATTTATCAACTATTTCATTAACAACAACCAAGGACGAAGTTTTGCACTCCTACTTCCTTGGGCTTATTTTAATTCCGATTTTCTATTCATTACCCCGATTTATTTAATTCCCTGTCCTAAGCATCAATTGCAGATCATACTAAGGTGAGTACCACTAAATTAAGCATTGCTATTAAATTTGAGTCAAATCAATTCGATACTTTAAGACATTTCTATGATTATTTGATGAGTTTTATAAAGCAACAGGGTTTGCTATATAAAATGTGTATAATTTTGGTGCCTCTACTCTGCTAGATAGTGACTGGAGGTGTCCAAGCAGTGTGTACGTGGGGGGGGGGTTCACTGTTATGTCAAGGAGCTGGGTATGTTCTTGCCATGTATATGCCATATACCAAATTTTCATTACTCCATACAGCATGTCCTCTCCACCTTTTCTTACTACTGAACACATGACAAATTGTCACACTAACAGAACAAACATATGCAAAAAGATCTAAACCTACCAAACATTTCCTTTTTCATTTCACATATATATGTGGTCTCAGTTCCAATCTCAATGATGTCCATTTACAGTCGACCAAACACCATGTACTTTTTCTGACAGAATTCCAATTATCAATTGATTCAACCACTGCTCATCTTGGTCGTCCAAATTATTCACTCTACGATTCCTTTCACTTCCAAGATGGTACTTCTGCATATATCCTCTCTGATATTCCTTATCAGATTTAGTAATTTGAAATACCCTCTTTTCAATCTTCTCTGGCTTAAAATCTCCTTATGACATTCTGTCAAATTCACCTGTTGCCTCTATCATGCTCTCAACCTCACTAATCACTTGAAACTCTCTCAATTCCTCTCTTTGAAACTTGACTTTCTCCAGTTCAACTTTCCTAACAGTGAGAAAACTTTCCTTGGTTATTTTAATGTTCACAACTCCAACTAGCTTCCTTTATCTAGTCACATGGATCCTGCTGGTTGAGATGCTGAACCTTTTGCAATTACTAATGACCTCGCACAGATTGTTCATTTACCTACCAGAATGCCAGACAATCCTAACCACGCTTGATCTTTTTCTCATAAACAACCAAGTGCATGGTTGAGGTGAGTGGTACTCTAGACACCTCAGATTGCAACTTGACAATGGTCTCTTTTCCAATAGAGCCATTCTCCACCTCATGTTTTTGGCATTACAAGAATGCAAAATGGGATGATCTGCAAGATTTCATTTCTTCTTTTCCTTGGTTGGATTATTGTTTCAAATCTTCTGATGTCAATGTTTGCTCAGATCCTGTCAGTGAAATTATTCTTGTAGGGATGAAATCCTTTATTCCAAATTCCACCCTAAAATCTTGTCCTTTATCTAAACCTTGTTTTCAATAAATATACTAAGGCTGTTCAAGATAAAAAAGTTGCACATCACAGTTGGCTTGTATCCAAATCTACAACTTCCTTTTCTGCCAACACCAAAGCTTGCAATGCTTGTAAAGCAATTATCAATCAGTACAAACTAGATTTCAAACAGGCTAAGAGTAGAAAACTTGCTTCTTACCCAAATGGTAGTCAGGAATTCTGATCTCTTGCCAAAACTATTAGCCCAAACTTTTGCCTATCACTATTCCCACCTCTGTCAAAACCAGATGGTTCTATTGCAACTTCAGCCAAAGATAAAGCTCATCTGCTAGCATCCTACTTTTCTTCTAACTCTTGTATTGTTGATCTTAGTAAACCAGCTCCTGCCATTCCTAGTGTACACTCCATTCAATGTCTCCTGTGGTCTTCGGTCAAAAGGATGTCATAAGGATTTTGAACACTCTTGATCCTAAGAAAGCTCCAGATCCTGATGGTATTTCTCCACTTGTTCTCAAAACCTGTGCTCCTAGGCTTACTCCTGTTCTGTGTCCTTTTTTCACTTTGTTACTCCAAAAGTGTTTTCCCTTCTGCTAGAAAATTTGGTCATATCCAGCCAGTTCTCAAAAAAGGGTGACAAATCCCCCATCCAATTATCATCATATTGCACTTACTTCTACTCTTTCTAAAGTAATGGAAAAATTAATTAACTGCTAGCTCTTAGCTACCTAGAAACCTTCCATCTGATCAACGATCACCAGTATGGATTCCATCAGTGTCGATCCACTGGTAATATTCTGGCTTATGTTACCCATTTATGGACTAATTCAATGGAAAGGTTTGGTGAAACACAAGTAGTTGCTATAAACATTTTTTTGATATTTCAAAGGCTTTTGATTGTATTTGGCATAAAAGTCTTCTAACTTAAAGTTTCCATCTTATGGTTTGCCTCTTTTTTTTTTTTTTTTTTTGTAATTGGGTATCCAGTTTTCTATCTGATAGCTCACTGCTGGTGATGGTAGATGGCTCTCTGTCTTCTCTACTAAAGCTGGTGTCCCACAAGGTTCAGTTCTTTCCCCCACTCTTTTCCTCTTGTATATTAATGACCTTCCATTGACTGGAAATCCTATCCATAAGTTTTTTTTTTTATGATAGCACGTTGCATTCCACCTTCCAGTTTGAGAAACTTTGCCCTGCTCAAATAGCTTCAACTTCTCAAATATCCACTACTATTCATTAAATACTGATCTCCTGTAGGGCAAAAATAATAGTTAATTTCAATGCTTCTAAAACTCAGCCCTATCTCCTGCAAAAAGGATTTTTCTGCTCATATGCTTATCTTTTTCAACACTCAGATTTCTAGACAAGATGAGATATCACTATTAGGGATTAAGCTGACTTCTAATCTCTCTTGGTATAAGCACACCGCAATTATCTCTTCCTCTGCATCTAAAAATGTGGTTTTTCTCTCTTGCTCTTTGCATTACTTTTCTTGGACACTAATCACTTGCTATGTGATCTGATTGAGGTGTTTAAGGCATGAATGGACTGGGCAAGCTCAATGCTAAGGGCATTCTTGCTTTTGGCCAGCCTAATCACACACGAGATATAAGATATAGTGTTTAAGAACAGCAAAAAGTAATTGGAAGAAGGGGAATATAATAGTGCTTGGGCAGTCCGGGGTTGCACAACTTGTACCAATAGTAGGTCCCTGGACATAGGACTGGACATATGCCTCATGTTTAAGTCAGTAATGGAACTGTATTAACAAATGAGACTAAACAATGTCACACAAGAAAACAAAGACGAAAAAATAACTAAATAACAAAATATAATACTTGTGTAATTATCCAATCCGTTGGCAGTAGCAGTTACTAATCTGTGGGCACTAGCTTAATTACTTAGACTTTGACATCAATATCAACAGCCCACATACTGGAATTAACATAAAATAAAAGAGACCCTTTTAACTTTAATGTAATCAGCTTCACCCATTGGCACTCGAACATTTCAAAAAAAAAAAAGTGCATTCAAATGTAACTCTCTCTCAATGCATCAGAATCACCACCATGTAATAACAATAAACTCTTTCTAGATAATATCAAATTACTCCATAACAAACTACTTCTTAATAGCTTCCCTTCAGTCTTCCTTTACTATCATTTTAGGAAAGCACTGAATATCATGAAATATAAAAAGCTTACTGACAATCCTATTGATATTAACAACATAATTGCTGGTTGATATATTTTTACATTCAGGCATGTGCAATATTCGAGATACTATTTTTCTGCTATCGCTCCTTTTTTCTTCTACAACAAAGTTTACAGTCTTTTCCACGCTACTTTGTTAGTTATTGATTTTTCCCCTTTGCTGCTCCATTTGCCTCATTTGTTTAATTGCCGACTTCTCCATCAGACGGGTAAGGTTTACTTTGACCTATTTTACACCTTCTTCCCGCCCCCATACATGGGGTTACTTTAATGGTTATAAATTTGCTGGGAACTATCGGCTAATTTCTTTGGTCTCTGATACAGCCTTAATGTGTTTGTTTCTATCAGCCCATTTCACGTCTCCTACCAGTCACGAGAGTAAGTTGTCATATTCTGGCTATATCCTTTCGTCTTTATATTACACTTTCTTTGTTAAAAGTCAATTTTAACAAAGAAAGTTATTCATTCAATTTTTCTTTAACTGGAATTAATTGATATTAATTTTAGCTTAATTTTGCATTTTACATTTATCTTAGAATTACTGGCAGTTCCCACTTTACGAGTTCCCAGGTTTACGAGTTTTTTTTTTTTCAAGTATCAACAAAATCGAAAATATGAACATTAATTGCAAAAAATGAATGTTAAACATTCATAAATACCGCATTTCAAACCACGCATGTAGCTATACAATACAGTGCGTCACGCTTTACGATATTAATCCGTTCCAGAAACACCACTGTATTGTGAAAATATTGTAATGTGAAAGTTTTTTAGTTATTCCTTCCAAGACCTCGGAAGTTGAAATTTTCGCTATATAACTAAATTTATATCTCTGAAAGGTAATTTTTATAATGTAAATTGTGTTAGTTACCAATTCAAATCAATTAAAACACACTACAATTTCATCGTTAAAACTCATCATTATCATATGTTCCATTATAAGAATCAATTTTGAATGCCTTTGTGAGGGCATTCAAAATTGATTCTTATTTTTCTAAAGCACATTTCTGGAGGTCACAACCATAAAACAATTTGCACTTTCAGGTTTATTAGGCTTTTCTATTAGTGCAATCAATTATAAACGTGTAGTAAACTCTATGTTATTGCATTTGCGAAAATACCAATAATATAGTGTTATTGGTATTATAAACCCACACTGGAATTGTGTGGGTTTTTACATTATGGTGAAATGTGTTTCCCCTTCACTGCAATCTTCAATCATATAAAAAACATAAATAAATTTTCAGAATCTGCTCTTCATTCCTTTTTTTTTAGTTTTGTAAACTTGTTACTCCACATGAATCATGTTAGTTGCAATCTCACTTGCACGTATCGTGTTAGTTGCAATTTGTGCATGCCGCTAAAAAAAATGCATACAAATAAACAAATTTTCTGTTTTATATGCATGCTATCGTGAAATTTATAAAGAGAAGAGGATAGATTATGCCTCTTGAAGCATTTCTGAAGGACTCTTTGTGCAACAAACCAACGAGTGCCGACCCAACAATGAGCGATCTCATTGATCGCTCAGTATGCATTTAGTCGATGATGATGAAGAATAAACATTCTTTAACATTTGTAAGTCATAAATAATTTCTTTAAATTGTAATCTGCTTGATTTTACAGGCTGTATTTTCATTTCTTTGGATAAATCAATCATTGTTTAAAGATAAACTAATTGGCTAATTTCGTTGTTGAGAACGTAACCCCTGTTTTTAACATTATGTCATTGGATTATAAATTTATATGGGTTATGAACTACCTGTATATTTGTTTGGTTTTTTATTCCTTTTCTTCTTGATCTCTGTAGATAAACTAATTGGCTAATTTCGTTGTTGAAAACGTAACCCCTGTTTTTAACATTATGTCATTGGATTATAAATTTATATGGGTTATGAACTACCTGTATATTTGTTTGGTTTTTTATTCCTTTTCTTCTTGATCTCTGTTGGGTCGGCTATGATATATACATCTGCTCACTTTTTGTCTGTTACGTATATATCATAACAGAAACAGAGGTCTTGCTTTCTGCTGTTTCCTTTGATTTTGGCTGCAGCTCTTGATGACATAGTCAAAATCTCAGTATCTGTAGCGTTAAGTACTGTTTATATACAGTAGAACGTGGATAAGAAATTCCAGCATAACAAGTTTTCCCCCTGTACTAGGTTTGGTTTCTTAAGTCCCAATTTCAAATCTATATGTTGTAATATATTATTTTCCCGCATAAGAAGTTTCCAGGTAAAAAGTTTTTTCACATAAAAAGTTTGTGATAAAGAATACACAGTGTATTATTATAATGAAGTTTTCCTGCTTAATACATTTTTCAAATATTAAACAGTATAAACATTTGGTAATCGAACAAGTTAATGCAAGCATCATTTTAGTTCATAGTAAACCACCAAAGTAGATGAAATTGATATCGTTTTTGATATGCATATATCTCGTATTGTGAATGCCTTCACAACGAGTTGTCCTGATATTGCACTACCTCCAATAAGTAACGCTTCGCCAATGGAGAAGACAATTGTTACTTATTCTCAGCAGATACCACCACCCAGGGGTGGTGGAATGGCAGTATCCGCCGAGAATCCATTGGCAGTGTTGCCTATTTGAGAATCCATTGTCGAAGTGTTGCTTATTCAAAGGCATTCACAATAAGAGATATAACAAACGATGCAATTTCACTTACTTCAGTGGTTTACTATGAACTAAAATTATGCTCATCATTAACTTGTTCGATTAGTGAATTTTCCGTAGTCTGAAGCTTTCGGCACTAAAACCTTTTTAGTATAAACACTTTGATATAATGGAAGTGACATATTGCAATTGTTTTCATTGGTAGCCATAATTGGATACATTGACCACGTTAAGTTGTGAATAGTTCTGAATTACTTAGTAGATTATTGCTCTGTCTTACTGTAATTGTGACCTTAAGGTATGTTGAAACTTTGAAGGAACTCATTCTTCCAACTTGGTAATAAGTTTAATGAACAGCATGTTAAGAAATCTTCAGTTTAATAATGTTTCATAGGCAGAGTAAATGTTTGTAAATTCTGAAATAGTAGTTAAAAATGAACTTTAACTTATGTATATCTTTTCATTTTTATTTGTGTAGTCAATGTTTCATTTCAGAAGGGAAAATGATTAGGCCATTTTTCCCCTTCTAAGACGTCTTCCCGCTTAAGAAGTTAACATCCAGTCCCTAGGAAAACTTCTTATCCCAGTTCTAATGTATTTTCATTTATTTTATTTTATGTAATCTCACCCCTACTCATACACTTATCTAATATATTTGTCTATATTTCATTATGGTTGTTGAGTATTTCTGCTGTTACTAGCAGTGTTCCAGATCCATAAACCAGCACAATATATTATTAACTTTTTCGTCTTGATTAGACATTCTGATGTGTCAGTACAACTTATCATATATATATTAAATGTAGTTTAAGATCATAGTTACAGTTGATGGAAAAATAAAAAATAGAAAAAATGGATAAGCAAGGTATGAGACAAAGACACCAAAACGTGCAAAGCAGCAGTAAAGGATGAAAAAGTATATAATATGTAAGAATAGATAAGACTGATAAAGTTTGTATAGATGGAGGTGAAAATTACACAAAGTGCCAAGGACTAGAAAGGAAAGGATAATAGAAAAAAGAAATAATGTAGATTCGAAAAAGGCAAAAGAATGTTAATATCATAAATTTTATGATGAATTAAGAAAATTATGGGCTGAATTATGGGCAATTTGGAAGTGAAGGAACTGTAAAGTAAAATTATTATTAATACCAAATGATAAAATAAAATAATGGTGGTAAAGCTATCATCAGAAATGGGAGGGCAAATTTAGTTATAGGTCGAATACAGGAAAGGCAAAAATGGAAACTCTGATGTCAGTGGAAGTAAATATTGAAACATGGTTAGTTATTTCATCACGGGAATACACCTAACCATGTATCAGGAACTGCGTTTCTATATTTGTCCATAACAGTAGAAGAAAAGTTAAATAAAGCCAAAAAACACAACGAAAAAATTTAGCACATTCTTTTACAGTATGGGTAAGGTAGTCCCCAACACATTGTCAATTAAATGAAAATTATTAGGGTAAAAATAAGGATATGTTAAAAATATATAATTGAGTGTTTTCAGAGTGGAGAAAAAGGTTTTGAAATATATGTAGATTTTTGAGTAAATAAGGAAAAATATTTTAGTGTTGGAATTATGTGGAGATTAGAAGAATTAAAAAATTTAGTGCTGGAATTTTGTAGAGATTAGAAGAATTAAAATAATTTAGTGCTGGAATATTAGAAGAATTAAAATAATTTAGTGTTGGAATATTAGAAGAATTAAAATGAATAGTAACAAGCACATGTTAGAGGGAGAAGTATTAAATTGAGGATAGGGAAGGGATAAAGGCGTAGTTAAAGATTAAAATAGCGATAGAATGAGGATAGTTGGAACATTCGTATCACCCTTGTATTGCATTGCACTAATAGCTCTACAAATGGAAAGAGTAAAATGTTTATAAATTCAAAAAGATAGAATTAGAAAGTAGAAAGGTGAAAAGTATAGAAAAAGTTATTAAAATTTACTGAACTAGCTGGGGTTGTAAGGCCCAATCTTATAGTAAGGGCTCTGGCTTTGTAAGGGTTAGTATAAAAAGGAGATAAATACCAAATGCTTGTACTGCAGGGAAAAAGCAGGCGAAAACAGGTATAGAAACGAACCGAAACCGAAAGTATAATAAGAAAGGGAACAATACCTGGAGTTTTCAAGTAATACGTAGCAGAAGGAAGATGACAAGAAAATAAAGTGCACATATATAGTAGAGCAGATGAATGTATCTAAAGCAAAACTATATTAGTGACTTAGGTACAGGGTAAAGCGATTTATAGCAGCATAATGCACTTGATAGAGAGCTGTGAAGAAGTGAAAATAGATATGGAAATAGTGACCTCTATAGTAATATTTTAAATAAATAAGAGCATAGAGATACATAAGAGTAGCATTAGAAAAGAGAGTATATTTATAACGTAGAAATGTGGTTGGATGGTTTTTTTTTTTTAGGAGCATTAGCAACTTAGGCCATATTGCTCAGGGGATATGTGGTGGTCATTCCCTGACCTTTCCGCATCCTCCGTATTTGGTGGTCATGGGCTCGAACCCCGGTCTAATCATGAAGCGTATGCTACGCACTGCTGCTCTTGCCCACCTGGCTACGGAAGCGCCAATGCAGTTGGAATAAAAAGACTTTACCGTTATAACGTCACAAGATATATATTAAAAAAAAAACAGTTTGTGGAGAAATAAAAAGTACTGAACATGGCCATAATAAAATGAATAGAAAGTAGACCAAGTAATATGGTTACTATATACTAAGCAAGCAGGATGTTTGCTTAGTAACATAAATTTATGTTACTTTGCTTAGTAACATAAAAAATTATTTAATATCCAGTCAACGACTAATTACATATGTAAGCATAAATAGCAGGAAATATATAAAGAACAACATCTCAACTGACCATATCAATGCCAGTGATTGCATTTGATCACGAGACAATAGAGTAGCAACCCCCAAAGCACAATGCACTGGTCCCCTACCAACTAGCTCTTGTCAGTAACCTCTACTGTCAGGGAAATATATTGTGTAAAAAGGACAGTTGAAATAGGACCAGTATAGGTCTGAAGGAGCAAAAGCTAATGACATTTTAGGGTAGTTACCTTTTAAAGGCACAAAACATGATACTGTTAACATTAAGAGTAGACCTGCAGACTTCCTTAACAAGAACAGGGCAATGTTGAAAAAAACAAGACATGCTAAGATTATATTTGAAAGTGTCTTACAATTCTACCCAGACATAATAGGAGGGAGTACATGATGAAATCCTTGTCAATCAATTCGGTCCTGAAGAGTTTGTAGAAGCCTCGTGGGATAGAAAATTTCTCAGCAATTCTGTGCTTGTTACCAGGCAAGACTGCTTCTACACGATGGAATACACTTATAGTGCAACTTAAACAGAAAGGGTGCAAGAATATTTGCTGATGCATCGAGGCAGTAATAGGTGAGTAAGAAAACTACTAACTTGGAAGGACACACAGACTAATAGTCTAACAACAGTCATATGCAGAGGTGAAACTGATTCTTGCACTGCTTCTACTTTTTTTTTTTTTTTTTATGAGAACCCCAAACACGAGAGGTATTAGAACCTATAGTACTTAGTACCGTACTTGGGTTGAGGTTGAGAAGACGAAAGAAGATATTTGTTGATATTGGACTTGAACTTCTGTAGATTGTAATTTTCAGGAAATACGTATGAAGGAAGATTGTTCCAGAAAACGGCAGTTGAATCAATACATGAGGAAGATGAAAAGTTGGTTCTGTGGGTTTGAAGTTGGACAGTAAATGGATGTTGGCTGGTGGCAGCACGTGTTCGGACTGTTTTGAAAGAGAGAGCAGGAATTATAGAAGCCAATTCAGAAGAACAGTGCCCATGGAAGTATCTGTAGAAGAGGCATGCAGCAGAAACAGTGCGTCTATGAGAAAGCGAGTGGAGAGACTCTGTTAGAGATGAATCATTAATTAACCTAACTGCCCTCTTCTGAATGGAATCAAGAAGCCTGAGAGAGGTTTTGGGGGCACCACCCCAGATGTGGGAACAATATTCCATGGCAGGGCGGATTTGCGATTTATACAGAGTGAGCAGCTGTTTGGAAGAAAAGTAACGCCGAGAGCAAAAGAGAAAACCAAGTTTTTTAGATGCAGAGGAAGCAATATTTGTAATGTGCTTGTGCCAAGAGAGATTAGAAGTCAGGGTAATCCCCAAAAGAGATATATCATTTTGCCTAGAAATCGGAGTGTCACTAAAGATAAGCATAGGAGCAGAAGAATCCTTTTTGCGAGATATAAGACAAGATTGAGTTTTAGAAGGGTTGAAATCAACTAAGTTGTCTTTGCCCCACTAAAGAATTACCTGAAGATCGGCATTTAAGGAATCGGCAGCAGATTTTCGAGAACTTGAAGCTGATTGAGCTGGACAAGGTTTCTCAAAATGGAAAGTTGAATGCAATGTGCTACCATCGGCAAAACTATGGATAGGATTTCCAGTCAATGGAAGAAGGTCATTGATATACAAGAGGAAAAGAGTGGGGGGAAAGAACTGAACCTTGGGGGACACCGACATTAGTGGATAAGTTAGAAGACAGAGAGCCATCTACCATCATCCTCAGTGAGCGATCAGAGAGAAAACTGGATAACCAATTACTAAAAACAGTTGGCAAACCATAAGATGGACGCTTGTTTAGAAGACCTTTATGCCAAACACGATCAAAAGCCTTTGAGATGTCAAGAGCAACTACTTGTGTTTCACCGAACCTTTCCATTGAATTAGTCCATAAACGGGTAACATAAGCCAGAATATCACCAGTGGATCGACACTGACGGAATCCATACTGGCGATCGTTGATCAGATAGAAGGTTTCTAGGTAGTTTAAGAGTTGGCGGTTAATTGATTTCTCCATTACTTTAGAAAGAGTAGAAATAATTGCAATGGGAAGATAATTGGATGGGAGGGATTTGTCACCCTTTTTAGGAACTGGCTGGATATGAGCAAATTTCCAAGCAGAAGGAAAAACACCTTTGGAATAAGAAAGTGAAAAAAGGCGGCAAAGAATAGGAGTAAGTTCAGGAGCACAGGTTTTGAGAACAAGTGGAGAAATACCATCAGGACCTGGAGCTTATCAAGATTCATCAAAATCCTTCTGATATCCTTTTGACGGAAGACCACAGGAGGCATTGAATGGAGCGCGTTAGGAATGGTGGGAGGTGTTTTACCAAGATCATTAATACATGAGCTGGAAGAAAAATGGAATGCTAGCAGGTCAGCTTTATCCTTGGCTGAAGTGACAACAGAACCATCTGGTTTGGACAGAGGTGGGAGCAGAGATGGGCAAAAGTTGCAGCCAATAGCTTTGGCAAGAGACCAGAATGCTCGGCTACCATTAGGGCAAGAAGCAAGTTTTCTACTCTTAGCCTGTTCAAAGTCTAGTTTGGACTGATTAATAACTGCTTTACAATTGTTGCGAGCTTTGGTGTAGGCAGAAAATGAAACTGAAGAATTAGCAAGAAGTCAATTACGATATGCAACATTCTTCTCTTGGACAGCCTTAGCACATTTATTGGAAAACCAAGGTTTAGATAAAGGACGAGATTTTAAAGTGGAGTGTGGGATAAAGGATTCCATTCCTGCAAGAATAATTTCACTGACACGATCTGAGCAAACGTTGACATCAGAAGTTTTGAAACAGTAATCAGACCAAGGAAAAGAAGAAAATAAGTCTCGCAGGTCATCCCATTTTGCATTCTTGTAGTGCCAAACAATACGAGGTTGGGAATAGCCATGAGATAAAGGTTCCATTGGAGAAGATTTGGTAGTTATTGGCGCATCGGCTTCTGTGGCCATATTGCACCTCCCAAGGTTTTTGCAGTACTTTGATCCAAGCCCGAGGCGGGAATCGAACCCGCGACCTTTGGGTTGCCGGGCAGGTACTTTACCCACTCGGCTAGCCCGGTCGGCCCATTGGAGAAGAGACAATCGCCAAGTTGTGATCTGAAGTGCCTAAAGGACCTCTCACTTCAACCTTGTACTTAGAAGGGTTGTTTGTGAGAAAAAGATCAAGCGTTGTTGGCTGTATGGTTAGGATTGTCTGGTATTCTTGTAGGTAAATGAACAATCTGTGCAAGGTCATTAGTATTTGGAAAAGCCTCAGCATCTCGACCAGCTGGATTGGTGTGACTAGAAAATGGAAGCCAGCTGGAGTTGTGAACATTAAAATCACCAAGGAAAATTACCTCACTGTAAGGAAAGTTGGACTGGAGAAAGTCAAGTTGCAAAGAGAGGAAGTCAAAGAGCTCCAAGTGATTAGTGGAGTTGGGAGAACGGTAGAGACAACAGATGAATTTTACACAATGAGGTAGAGAGATTTTAAGCCAGAGAAGATCAAAGAGAGGAGATTCCAAATTGCTAAGTCTCTGACAGGGAATATCAGAACGGACATATGCACAAGTACCACCTTTGAGGCGAAAGGAATCATACAGCAAATAATTTGGACATCTGAGATGAGCAGTAGTTGAATCAACTGGTAACTGAGATTCAGTCAGAAAAAGTACATGGGGTTTGGAAGACTGCAAGTGGAAATGGACATCGTTGAGATTGGAATTGAGACCACGTATATTTGTGAAATGAATTAGGAAGTCCTTGGGAGGTTTAGATCTTTTCGCAGATAAGCTTGCTCTATTATTTTGACAATTCATGGTGTATTCAATAGTAAGAAAAAGTGGGTGGGACATGCTGTATGAAGTAATGAAATTTTTGGATATGGCGTACATGTGGTAAGAATATACCCAGATCCTTGACATAACGTGGCCTCGACAATGCTCCCCGCATACACACTACTCGGACTCCCTCCAGTCACTATCTGGCAGAGCAGAGATAGCAAGATTATACACTAACTGATCCGGAAGCCTCCTAGAGAGTTACCAATAGGTTTTGTCCGGTGTACTATCTAGCGGCCGGCCTGCGAACACCGTTTTAGAGCTGTACCCTCGAAATGTAAGGAATATTGGATCTCGCCACGACATTCATCATAACCTCAAAAATCATCAATCATACTGCATAATGGAAGAGATAGGGAAGGGTTGGCCGGAACGTAGCTCTAGAGACTAAAAATGGGTTCCACCACTTCAAGCCTCCAATAAGCAAAGTGGTGGTATTTCACCGGTTGATGAGTCATCTACCACCTAGTACTGCCTGGTAACATAGAGGGGCGGCGTTCCTCCATGTGGTGTGGGCGCCAGACCTTGACCCCTGCTTACGTTGGTTCACACCTGGGTGGTCACCCACCATGTAATTGTGCATGAAGGTTATACCCAGGATTACTAACAGTCCCACCATCGTGAAGGTACAAGCAGAGGATTTGGCTGTCATAGACCGTCCGGACTTCGCCGAAATTGGGTCCACTTGACTTGAGTGTCACCTGAATATCAGTTCCATCAGCGTTTTAGACTCCCAGGTAGCAAGAACAGCTTGTCTGGCATATCTGAGAGAATGTCTGAGACAACCTCAAGGACCCTTGTACACCAATACTTGCATGTACACCAATGCTAGGAGCATAGAAAATAAATTTTCATGAATTCGAAGCGCTTCTCAAGACATCAAATACGGACACCATTGGGATACCAGAGATCTGGTGTCATTCAGATAAAAGTAGGCAGAATCTGAATATGGGGAGTATAATGTGTACAGAAAGGATAGAAAGAATATATTAGCATTAACAGAGGCATATGATGCAAGAGAGAAAGTTTACACAACATCAGCAAAAAAATAAATAACTTTCCCATTTCACCCATCCATTCGCTCCAACAGTTTGTCCAGTTCTCCCTTGAATTTATTTAAACTATCAACTTCCACAGCAACAGATGGTTTATTCCAACAATCAACCGCCCGCTGGCTAAAGATACATTTCCACACATCTATTCGACAACTGCCTTTCCTCAATTTGAGTTTATGCTCCCTCAGGTTTGTAATCCAAGCAAGAATCCCATCAGCACAGAACCTCCTCAATCCATCCAAGGCCGTATACCTCAATCAGAGCACCTCACAGGTGCCTAGCCTCCAGACACTGTAATTTACAAAACTTAAGCCTGTCTTCATAAAAGCACCCCTTTGTTGCTCTTCTCTGTACTCATTCTAGCAACTCTACATCCTTCCCAAATCAGGCTTCCAGACCTGTATGCAGTACTCAAGTTGTGGCTTGACCATTGCCTTATACAAGGGAATAATCACCTCCTTATCCCTGCAAGCAAAATTGCTGTATATCATTGACAAAACCCCGTGACCTACTCCAACAGCCTGTCTGCTCTGCTCAGAAAAGTTCATATATGAATGCACATTTACACCAGGTCACTTTCATTCTCCACTACCCGGAGTTAACACCACATAGTTGGTACATTTCTCTGGGCTTACTGTTACCCATATGCAGTACTTTGCATTTGTCAATGTTAATCTTCAGGTGCCACTTCTCAGTACATCTGCCAACTTTTCTAGATCCTGTTGCAGTAGCATAATGTCGTTGCTGTTATTAACAATTCTGCCAACCTTTGTGTCATCTGCACACTTTGACATTAAGCTTAACATAGTCCCTCCTTAGGACTCTAATGCATTAAGGGTTTATGCATCAAGCTGCGAAAGAGTTAGACTATGTATATCTTAGTGCACTTGCATCATTAATACACAGCCAATTATAAATTAGCAAATTATTTGCAACGGTGGCATCATTTAAGTTACTACCCACCCACTGAAGAAGGGCAAAATAGCCCTGAAATGGTGCCGTCTGTGTGGTGAATTGGTATCCACTGAGAATAAGTCTTCTCCTTTAGGTGAACCGTTACTTATTCGAAGTAGTGCAATGTCATGGAAACTCGACGTGAAGGTATTCACAATATGAGATGTAACTTAAACGATTCCGCCGTTGCAAATAATTTGCTAATTTATAATTTGCTTTGTATTAATGATGCAAGTGCACTAAGATATATACATAGCTTAACATACCTTCACCAATATCATTGATAAATATACAAAACAACAATGGACCCAACACCGAACCCTGGGACACAACTAATAATAACAATAGTCCACGAAGAGCAGTGTCCATTGATTACCAATCTCTGTCTTCTCCCACTCAACCATCCTTTTATCCATTGTAGCAACTTTTCCATAATGCCATACTACTCCAATTTGTACAGTAGTCTTCCAAGGGCAACAGTATCAAAAGCTTTCCTGAAATCCAAGTAAATGATATCAAAATGATTTTTTCCATCCAGTTCCTTTGTGATCACATCATAGTATACAATCAAATTGGTCTGACAGGACTTCCCCTTAAAAAACTCATACTGTCTGAATTATTAATGCAGTCTTGTCTACATGACCTTGCATTGCTTCTTTAACCAGTAACTCCATTATATTCCCCGGAGCAGCAGAAGTTAAACTAACAGGTGTGTAATTACTTGTATCACCTTTGATCCCCCCCCCCTTGTGAATTGGAGATAGATTTACACATCTCCAGTCCGTGGGCACCTTCCCAGAGTTCAATGACGCTCTCATAATTATGCCTAATTGTTTGCTTTTCTCCTCCACTTTTCTCTCAGTTATTACAAAATCATTTAATCCCCATTAGAGTTTGATAAACATCTGGCCTTCCCCTACTTGAATAACTCCTCATGCGTGAATGTAGATGCAAAATACTCATTTAGTTTGGCAGCTATCTGAGAATGACCATCTACAGTCAAACCACTGATATCAAGTGGACCAACCTGATTCATCCCCTACTTTTAGAATTTATATAACTAAAGAAGTCTTTGCTGTTTTTTTTTGCATGCTTTGCCAAAGATCTCTCATAATCTGCCTTTGCTTGCCAAACTCCTTTGTGACTTGATTACAGACTAGCTTATATCTACCATAGGCTTCTGCGTCGCCTGATAATTTATATGCATCCCATGCATTTTATTCTCTGCCGTGCTTCTCATTAGTTCATCTGACTTCCATTTGGGCCTAAACCTAGAATAATATTGTTTAATTGGAATAAAAAAACCATAGTAGCTTCCAAGATTATTTCCTTCAATGCTTCCCGTTTAGAATTTGCAGTTGAATATCATCAGTTGGTCTCACTGTTTGTTTTGTTTTCGTGAAGGTGTAGTCACCTTTACGTGAAGGTGTAGTCACATTGTAGTCACCTTTATGAAAACAAAACCCTTCCTTTTACCCCTGATGGTAGTTACATCTTTAAGTAAATCCCACATCAGTATACTATGATCACTGCCACATAGTGTTCCTTTATCTGTAAATTCTTAATGCATGAATATTCACTGCTGATAATCAGATCAAGCCTCTCTAACATGCTGCTGTAGAAAACAATCATCCAATAAACCCACAAGAGCCTTGCTAGTGCGTGGGCATCCAACCCACAAGTTCCGGTCAATATCTGGAAAGATAAAATCCTCCATTACAAGACATTCTGATTTACTGGCCCTTTCTATTTCTCTCTATAACTGTTCATTGTGCTCATCAGAGTTATTAGGCCTATAACAAACTCCAACTCTCATTTTTGCTTTCCCAGTGATTATGTCACACCAAACTGACTCAACATTCCACTGTTTAGCAATATCATAACTGGCGACACTACCTTAGATTTGATTTGTTTCTTAACTAAGAGTATAACCCCTCTTCCCTTTCTATCCTCTCTGTGCACACTGCACTCCCCAAATTCTAATTCTGCACTGCTTATATCTGTGTGACATTGTTGTGTTTCTGATATCCCAACAATATCCACCTTTAATGTCTTATCCAGCACTTCAAATTCATCAAATTTATTTATTATACTCCTAGCACTGGTGTACATGCAAGTATACACATGCGCGTGTTCTTACTCTTAGTTACCATAACACAGCCCGTATTTATTTGTTTCGAGACGATTCCCAGCAGTTCCCGAAATCCACAGCAACTTGCTTTTCAGGCTGCTGCTCATCCCAATAGAAGCAGTGGAAGGATCACTTCCATCTCTGTCTGCAGCTACTGTTAATCTATTAATCTGTGAATCTGCCTAAGCTAGTAGTTTTCTGTCCCATCTAACATTGCCTCAATAGCATCATCAAACATTCTTGCACCCTTTCTATTTTTAAGTGTATCCCATCCCTGTAGAAACAATCTCTCCTGTTAACAAGCAGAGACCAACTGAGAAAAATTCTACCCCATGAGCCTTGGATAATCTCTCCCAGGCCAAATTGATTGACAAGGTTCTCATCATATACTCCCTCCTTGCATGTCTGGGCAGGATTGCAGACACTTTCAAATTTAACCCTAACTCGTGACTTTTTTTTTCAACATTGACCTGTACTTGTTAAGTCTGCAGATTTCCTACACTTAATGTCATTAGTGCCAACATGTACAACAATATCACATAAAATATATGATATTGTGCACATAAAATATAATATCTGCTCTACAATGTCATCAACACTTGTCCCTGGCAAACATACCCTGGTCCTATTCCACCCATCCTTTTTTGCACATATTTCCCGTTTCCCTGACAATAGTGTCACCAACAATAACTAGCTCCTGTGGGACCAGCGCATTCTGCCCTGAAGATTGTCGCTGTGATGCCTGCTGCCCATGAGTGGGCTCTGGTGTTGAGTTGGGCTGCTGGGAGCTTGATGGGCCTCCCATTTTAATTCCTACAAGGACATCTACTCGACTCTTCACACACTCTCATAGACGCTAATCAGAATGCTCAGTTGGCACCTAATTTCTTTACATTGGAGGGCGCTGACTCTTTAAAAATTACAGGTGTGAATTTCAGGCTTCGAAAAAGCGATGTGTTTGCCATTTAATTTACCTAATTGTTATTTTATATTGTACTTTATACATAATTTTATAGTTCTAGTTACACTGGTTATTTTTATTTTTAATTTAGATAAAGAGTTTTTGTAATTACTACTTAATATACTTAAAACCGTTGTTTCGTTCGAATATTGCAGCCATTGTTTTTGTATAGAGTGGTATGGAATTCAAATTTTTAATTGTGGTAGCTACCTAGTTCTAACGTAAATTATATAGCATAATACGCATCACTGCATTTAGGATTCTATTAGATAGTGTAGTATTACAATAATTAAAGACAAACACCAGCCAAGGAATTAAAAATTTTTACTATAAAAATAAATTATAATGAAATACTGTGATACACTATCGGAAGACTAAAATATAATAAATAACATTAAAAATATACCGAAGCAATAAAATTATCTAAAATAAACTGGATTAAAAGCGATATAACCTGACGCTTTCGGAGACTGCTGTCTCCTTCTTCAACAGTATACTATTACTGCAATGATACATCCTTAAGTAGCAGGCCCGTGGCACTCGTGCACGTGGTCTATCAGACACATGGTCGGCATTCCCCACTCGTGCATCAAAAACGGAAGTGGCTCGGGAGCGTGTCAAACAGAACCGGTCATCCCGTCTGAGGACAACCGCCTCAAACAGGGGGTGTAAACGTATCCCCCTGTCCCTGTTAATAGTATTACGACCTGGAAGAACCGATTCTCAAGTGGCTCGAGAGCTTGCGAATCGGTTCATCCACGTCGTAATACTATTAACAGGGACAGGGGGATACGTTTACACCCCCTGTTTGAGGCGGTTGTCCTCAGACGGGATGACCGGTTCTGTTTGACACGCTCTCGAGCCACTTCCGTTTCCGATGCGTGAGTGGGGAATGCCGACCATGTGCCTGATGGACCACGTGCACGAGTGCCACGGGCCTGCTACTTAAGCATGTATCATTGCAGTAATAGTACACTGTTGAAGAAGGAGACAGCAGTCTCCGAAAGCGTCAGCTTTTATCGCTTTTAATCCAGTTTATTTGAGATAATTTTATTGCTTCGGTATATTTTTAACGTTTTATCGTAGTTTATTTTATCGTAATTCACTGTAATATTTTAGTCTTCCGACAGTGTATCACAGTATTTCATTATATTTTATTTTTATATAAAAATTTTTAATTCCTTGGCTGGTGTTTGTCTTTAATTATTGCAGTATGGAATTTCTCTGCCCCATAGGCCTGTTTGAAGATAGTGTAGTATTGACAATTGATTAATTAAATTTATTGATCTTATTAATTTAAAATATCATGCCGCAGACTAGAGCAGCAAAGCAACGGGCACAAAGTGGCAGGAGTGCTGTGACTCAGGGGAAAACTGAGGGGGGCAATTCTCCAAAGCATCGCAGCCTAAACAAATGTGCAACTTGAGAAATGTTTGCCGAACTCTCTGGAACAGAACATTATATAGGAGGATGTCTTTGTGTGTGTCAGATACACAGTGTCTAGAAATTAGACATCAACTTAGTGTTCTAATGGGCATCTATGAGAGCGTGAAATGTAGGATAGATGCCCCCGAAGAAATTAATATGAGGGGCCCATCAAGCCCTCAGCTGCCCAACTGAACGCCAGAGCTCACTCCTGGGCATCAGGCAACACAGTCGCAATCTCCAAGGCAGAATGCACTGGTCCAACAGGAGTTAGATATTGTTGGTGACTCTACTGTCAGGGACGAGTAGTATATTGTGTAAAAAGGATTTTTTTTTTTTTTTTGGTAGTTGTTGGCGCATAGGCTTCTGTGGCCATAATGCACCTCCCAAGGTTTTTGCAGTACATTGATCCAAGCCCGAGGCGGGAATCGAACCCGCGACCATTGGGTTGCCAGGCAGGCACTGTAAAAAGGATAGATTTGGCACCAATGACATTAAGAGTAGGAGATCTACAGATTTACTTAACAAGTACAGAACAATGTTACAAAAAAGTATTCATTTAGGGTTAAATTTGAAAGTGTCTGCAATTCTGTGCAGACACGATAGGAGGGAGTACATGATGACAGCCTTGTCAATCAATTCGGACCTGGAGAGAATGTGCAAGGCTCAAGGGGTAGAATTTTTATCAGCATGATCTGTGCTTGTTAACAGGAGAGACTGCTTCTACAGGGATGGGGATACACTTAAATGGAAAGGGTGCAAGAATATTTGCTGATGCTAACGAGTCAGTGTTAGGTGAGTCGGAAAACTGCTGGCTTGGGGGGATTCACAGACTAAAAGATTAAAAGTAGCTGCAGGCAGAGGTAAAGGTGATTCTTGAACTACTTCTATTAGAATAAACTGCAGCCTGGAGAAAGGGGGTTTCAGGGACTGATGGCAGTCGTCGTGAAACAGGTGGGTATATGGGATGTGTTAGGGTAACTAAGAATACGTCCATGTATACCAACGCTAGAAGTGTAGTAAATAAATTTGATGCATTTGAAGTGTTGGTCAAGACATCAAAGGCAGATATTGTTGGGATATAAGAGAAGTGGTGTCACACAGATATCAGGAACGCAGAATTGGAATTTGGGGAGTACAATGTGTACAGAAAGGATAGAAAAGAAAGGAAAGGAGGAGGTGTTATGCTGTTAATTAAGAAAAACATAAAATCAAAAGAAGTGCATCCAGCTGATACAGATGAACAGTGCATTATTAAGTCAGTCTGGTGTGACATAAGCACTGCGAAATCAAAAATAAGAGTAGGAGTGTGTTATAGGCCTAATGACTCGAATGAGTACAATGAACAATTGTACAGAGAAATAGAGTGGGCTAGTAAATCAGAATGTCTTATAGTGGGGGATTTTAACTTCCCAGATATTGACTGGAACTTGTGGGTTGGTCACTTGCACACAAGTAAGACTTTTGTGGATTTATTGGATGATTGTTTTCTGCAGCAGCATGTTCGAGAGGCAACCAGTGAGGGTAATACTCTTGATCTAGTTATCAGCAGTGTTCATTCGTGTATTAAGAATTTGCAGATAAAGGAACCACTAGGTGGCAGTGATCACAATGTACTGATGTGGGATTTAGGGGTAAAGGAAAGGGTTTTTGCTTCCATAAACGTGACTACAGTGGTCTCAGACAGTTTTTAAATTCTGTACAGTGGAATCAACTGATGATGTTACCAACAGCAAATTCTAAGTGGGAAGCATTCAAGGAATTAATCGTGGAAGCTACTAAAAGTTTCATACCTATTAAGAAATATCGTTCAAGGTTTAGGATTAAATGGTTATCAAATGAACTAATAAGACTTGTGATAGAGAAGAAAAATGCATGGGATGCATATAAATTATCAGGCGACACAGAAGCCTATGACAGATATAGTCATAGTCTGAAATCATGTCACAATGGAGGTTAGGCAGGCGAAGGCAGATTACGAGAAATTTTTGGCAAAGGATACTAAGAAAACCAGCAAGGATTTCTTTACTTATATAAACTCTAAAAGGAAAGGGATGAATCTGATTGGTCCACTTGATATCAATGGTTTGACTCTTGATGATCCTGCTCAGATAGCAAACAAACAGAATGAGTATTTTGCATCTACATCCACACATGACGAGTTAAGGTTTGAAAATGCCAGAAGGTTATCAAATTGTAGCAGGGTGCTTAATGATTTTGTAATAACTGAGAGCAAAGAAGAGGAGAAATTGAAGTTAAACATAAGAAAGGCACCTGGGGTGGATGGGATCTATCCAGTTATATTAAAGGAGGCAGCAAAGGAAGTAAGCAAACCCTTAGCCATAATTATGAGAGCTTCCTTGGACTCAAGGGAGGTCCCCATGGACTGGAGGTGTGCAAATGTATCAGCAATTCACAAAGGGGGTTCACAAAAGGTGACACTAGTAACTACAGACCTGTTAGTTTAACTTATGTTCCAGGAAAAATAATGGAATCATTCGTTAAAGAGCACTGCAGGATCATCTAGACAATATTGCAGTAATAGTTAAGACACAACATGATTTTGTTAAAGGGAGGTCTTGTCTGACCAATTTGATTGGATACAATGATGTGGTCAGAAAGTAACTGAATGCCAAAAATAATTTTGATATCATATACTTGGATTTCAGGAAAGCTTTTGATACTGTTGCACATGGAAGACTGCTGTACAAATTGGAGAGGTATGCCATTAAGGGCAAGTTGCTACAGTGGATAAAAGGATGGTTGAGTGGGAGACGACAGAGAGTGGTAATCAATGGACACTGTTCTTCGTGGACAAAATGTTATTAGTGGAGTTCCCCAGGGTTCGGTGTTGGGGCCATTGTTGTTTTGAATATTTATCAATGATATTGATGAAGGTATATTAGGATTAATGTCCAAGTTTGCAGATTATAGAAAGATTAACAACCCTGCCAATGATAGGAAAGTCAGTATGCTATTCCAAATGGATGTAGATAAGTTGGGCAAATGGGCTGAGAAGTGACAACCGAAGTTTAATGTTGACAAATGCAAAGTACTGCATATGGGTAGCAATAACCCAAGAGATATGTACCAACTGTGTGGTACTACACTCAGGGAAGTGGAAAGTGAAAAAGACCTGGGGGGGGGGGTAATTGTGCAGTCTAATATAAAGTTTGCTGAGCAGTGCAGATGGGCTGCCGGGGCAGGTCATGGAGTCTTGTCAATGACATATAGGAATTTTGCTAGCAGGGTACAGGGAGATTTGTTTGTTATTTAGTTTTTAGGAGCATTAGCAACTAAGGCCATATTGCTCCGGGATATGCGGTGATCATTCCCTGACCTTTCCGCATCCTCCGTATTTGGTGGTGACGGGCTCGAACCCGGGTCTAATCAAGAAGCGTGTGCTAGGCACTGCTACTCCTTCCCACCTGGCTATGGAGGCGCCGGACAGGGAGATGATTATCCCATTATACAAGGCAATGGTCAGTCCACACCTAGAATACTGTGTACAGGTCTGGAGGCCTCATTTTAGGAAGGATGTAGTTGCTAGAACGAGTACAAAGAAGGACAATAAAACTGGCAAAGCGAACAATGGGGTGTGCTTATGAAGAAAGGCTTAAATTCTGCAAATTGCAGCACCTGAAGAGTAGGCACCTGCGAGGTATTTGATTGAGGTGTATAAGGCCTTTAATGGGTTGAGCAAGCTGAATGCTGATGGGTTATTCCTCTTGCTCAGACTAAGATCCAAGAGGGGGGCAAAATGAGGAAAGATAGTTGTAGAATAGATGTGAGGAAAGTTGCCTTTAGCCAGCAGGTAGTTGATTGGTGGAACAGGCTTCCATCATTTGTTGTGGAAGCTAATAGCCTAAATAAATTTAAGGCTGAGCTGGACAGGCATTTGGAACGAATGGAGGGGTGAAATGGAAGGTTTTTTTTTTGGCTGATGCTGCATAAGCTTGCTTTCTTGCATCATATGCCTCTAATAATGCTAACCAGAGTATATAAGCAAAATTATGCACTAGCTGATCTTGCTGCCTCAAATAGTTGCCAAAGGCTAGGTCTCTCTATCTTGCAGCCAGCCTGCAAAAATTTGTACCATTAAAGAGGAATATGGGGTCTAAGATACACCAAAGGCTTTTTTCAGGAACAAAAAAGATTATTAGAATTCATGTTCAAAATAGTGGGTCGGAAGGGCAAATGAATTTTACTGCTGAATTTTCATTACCTTTGATTAATACTGATTTACTGAATAATGACGTTTTTTATCCAAGCAATGTTTCTAGAAGATATGATAAAAATTGTTTCAAAATATGTTCCCAAACTTTTCATTCATATTATCTCATGTGCCTTCAAGAATGAACAATTTGTGAACATCATGTTACGTTTGCATTTTTTTGCATTCCACTTTTTTTCTTTTTTTTTTTAATTGGCTGAACCAAATAGGAAGGTTGCGAATTTAATTCCAGACTGCAAAAGATTAATTTTCCATCTAGGAATTGTATTTCTGTATGATTTGAAAAAAAATTAATAGTACTGTATATTAGAAAAATTATTGGCACAAGTGGTACTAAAGGGGTGCCAACCCACTTTTCATGCTAGAAAAACATTAAGAAAATTAAAAATCAAACTTCCAAAGAAAAACAAAATTAAAATATCAAATATAAAAGCAGGAGGGGAGGGACCTACATTCACCCTGATGAAAACTGCTGCTGAAAACAAGCAAGGGAAAACCCACTGCACCAACTAAACAGGTGAATACAGACACACACTGTTTCCTTGTTTGTCTCAGGCAGCTATTGCAAAATTTTTTAAACAAGAAACTAAGCCTCTGTGCTTGCTTGGGTGAGTGAAAGCCCCTACTTATCTATTTGGTATTTTAATTTTATTTTCCTTTGGTAGCTTATTTTTAATCTTTTAATTTTTGTCAGCATGAAGGTGCAGTTGGCACCTCTACACCACTAATTCTTGCAATCAACAAATCCTTTAATGTGTTTGGTTTTTTTAATCATTATTTGATCACACTATGTTTAATTTACATTTTAGTATTGCTGTGTGATAAGAGATGAATAAATAAATAAATATCAAAACAAATAATACTCACGTTTACTTGAAGTTAAGTAATGGTTTGAAGGGGATGATCCGAATCGAAAATTTCCTGATGATGATCCAGTAGAAAGAAGAGGGCCTGCCGGTGACTGGAATACTGAAGAATGAACAGAATCCTGACCATCATTACTATGATCAGATGTGGATTTTTCAGTACTAACTTGCTTATCAGATGTTTCTTCTGCTGGAGGAGGTGGTGGTGGAGGAGGTGGTGGAGGTGGAGGAGGAGGCTGAATAGAAGGTGGCACAGGTGGTTGTGGTGGACTTAAATGATTATAGTAGTTGGAATACATACTCTGAAAGATTTTTTGATATGCATAAATATAGTAAATTAGTGTACATATACTATAAAAAAATATTCATATACCAACGACACTGAAGCAGAATAACAGTACACAAAGTAAAAACATAGCAGCCATTTTTCATTGTGTTCTACTACAATCCAATTGAATTTTTGTATATGGATATCACCAATTTTGAACTTTCCAAAATCAACTCTGGCTAATAGTACAAAAACAATGAATTTAAAAAAAATCCAGACAAACAGGGGCATCCAATTTTTTTTTACCAAAAATTAAGGCAGGCCACATTAATTTTTATTGATAACAATGGAGAAGTGTAAATTGTTAGCTCAAAAGCAATTTTATTCATACAAAAGTATATAGTCCAGTGATTTTCGACCTCCTTTTAATAAAGGCACCCCTAAGTAATTTATTTTATTTTATGGCACCCCATTCAATTTTCTGCCTGTTAGATCCAATTCTCTCTCTCTGTGTGTGTGTGTATATATATATATATATACTGTTGAATCTCATTAATACAAAGTTCAAGGGATCTAAATTTTCACGTTTTGTAATAATGAGGTCCCCCAAAGGTGTCAAAAATTTACCATATTTTTGGAACATACTGTATATCTAAGAATAATAATAAATAATAAAATAAATTAATTTAAATTAATAAAATAAAATAAAAACAAAAAAGTCATGTCTAACAATGCAATAATAGGAATAACATATTTTTTAAAGATTTTATTTTATTTGTAAGATAAACTAAGAAAAAAGCAATTAACAGAAATGAAAATATTGTACAGTATATATTTTGATATATACAATATTTTAGTATCACAGTAAAAAGAATTACAATCTTAATATATAAAAGGAGACATACAAAACCATTAACTTTAAATTAGATACATTTATTAAAAAGAAAGAATCCCATGTTGTTTGTGCAATTTTCGTCCTATACGAATTTTTAACTACACCACAGGCATTATCAAATGCAATAGTTATTTCTTTATCAACTGCAAGCCAACATATTCTCTATTAAGTTCAATGCATTTGGGCATCTTTTTTAGGTGCTTACCAGCTCTTCTGGTGTTGGCTTTGCAGTGGTAGCAACTTCTTCATCCACTTTCACAAAGTCTTCAAGATTTGCCAAAAAAATCCATATGCTCCTTCAAATTCCTCCGTTCGAATAGCAGACGAATGTTGCTATCACATTCATCTGCTAGACTATGTTTTTCGAAGATATTCTTTATCATCGCCACTCTTTCTGAACAAGTTGATTATTACACTTCATGCCATACTGTCCCAAGCAATAACAAGATTATGGATAGCATCCAAGACATTCTGTTGCCACTTCAGCCAAGGATAAAGCTGACCTGCTAGCATCCCATTTTTCTTCCAGCTCATGTATTAATAATCTTGGTAAAACACCTCCCACCATTCCCAACACGCTCCATTCAATGCCTCCTGTGGTCTTCCGTCAAAAGGATATCAGAAGGATTTTGATGAATCTTGATGCTAAGAAAGCTCCAGGTCCTGATGGTATTTCTCCACTTGTTCTCAAAACCTGTGCTCCTGAACTTACTCCTATTCTTTGCCGCCTTTTTTCACTTTCTTATTCCAAAGGTGTTTTTCCTTCTGCTTGGAAATTTGCTCATATCCAGCCAGTTCCTAAAAAGGGTGACAAATCCCTCCCATCCAATTATCGTCCCATTGCTATTACTTCTACTCTTTCTAAAGTAATGGAGAAATCAATTAACCGCCAACTCTTAAACTACCTAGAAACCTTCCGTCTGATCAACGATCACCAGTATGGATTCCGTCAGTGTCGATCCACTGGAGATATTCTGGCTTATGTTACCCATTTATGGACTAATTCAATGGAAAGGTTCGGTGAAATACAAGTAGTTGCTCTTGACATCTCAAAGGCTTTTGATCGTGTTTGGCATAAAGGTCTTCTAAACAAGCTTCCATCTTATGGTTTGCCAACTGTTTTTAGTAATTGGTTATCCAGTTTTCTCTCTGATCGCTCACTGAGGGTGATGGTAGATGGCTCTCTGTCTTCTAACTTCTCCACTAATGCCGGTGTCCCCCAAGGTTCAGTTCTTTCCCCCACTCTTTTCCTCTTGTATATCAATGACCTTCTTCCATTGACTGGAAATCCTATCCATAGTTTTGCTGATGATAGCACATTGCATTCAACTTTCCATTTTGAGAAACCTTGTCCTGCTCAATCAGCTTCAACTTCTCGAAAATCTGCTACCAATTCCTTAAATGCCGATCTTCAGGTAATTCTCCAGTGGGGCAAAGACAACTTAGTTGATTTCAACCCTTCTAAAACTCAGTCTTGTCTTATATCTCGCAAAAAGGATTCTTCTACTCCTATGCTTATCTTTAGTGACACTCCGATTTCTAGGCAAAATGATATATCTCTTTTGGGGATTACCCTGACTTCTAATCTCTCTTGGCACAAGCACATTACAAATATTGCATCCTCTGCATCTAAAAAACTTGGTTTTCTCTTTCGCTCTCGGCATTACTTTTCTTCCAATCAGCTTCTCACTCTGTATAAATCGCAAATTCGCCCTGCCATGGAATATTGTTCCCATATCTGGGGTGGTGCCCCCAAAACCTCTCTCCGGCTTCTTGATTCCATTCAGAAGAGGGCAGTTAGGTTAATTAATGATTCATCTCTAACAGAGTCTCTCCACTCGCTTTCTCATAGACGCACTGTTTCTGCTGCATGCCTCTTCTACAGATACTTCCATGGGCACTGTTCTTCTGAATTGGCTTCTATAATTCCTGCTCTCTCTTTCAAAACAGTCCGAACACGTGCCGCCACCAGCCAACATCCATTTACTGTCCAACTTCAAACCCACAGAACCAACTTTTCATCTTCCTCATTTATTCATTCAACTGCCGTTTTCTGGAACAATCTTCCTTCATACGTATTTCCTGAAAATTACAGTCTACAGAAGTTCAAGTCCAATGTCAACAAATATCTTCTTTCGTCTTCTTAACCTCAAACTCAAGCACGGTACTAAGTACTATAGGTTCTAATACCTCTCGTGTTTGGGGTTCTCATAAAAAAAAAAAAAAAAAAAAAAAGAGAAGACATTCCAATTCGGCTGCAAATTGTTCCCTCCTATGTTGCGGATCATAGTACCTTAT
Source organism: Mastigoproctus giganteus (assembly GCF_048544385.1). Lineage (NCBI taxonomy): Eukaryota > Metazoa > Arthropoda > Arachnida > Uropygi > Thelyphonidae > Mastigoproctus > Mastigoproctus giganteus. The sequence goes on from NC_143586.1 coordinate 764,200, forward strand.
CAGGCAGGCTCTGTATGTTCTCTTGAGGTTATAAATAATGGCCTGATCCAGTAGTTGCATTAAACTGCTGGTATTGGTGGGTAAAAACAACAGCCATATATATTTGTCAACTTAAGTGTCTTGGCAGAATGTGCTGTACAACAATCTAGACTTATCAAAAGGTTCCTTTTTTTCTGAAGCCATTTTTCTCTCCATTTTGATAACCAAGACTGAAAAATTTTGACTGTAAGCCAACAACTTCTATTGGTATCAATTACAGGGAAGTTAGTTAACTGCTTTAAAACATCTTGGCCTGGAAAACTTATCAATCACAAGTAAGCATACTTTTGTACTGTCATCTTAATTCCGTTTTGAACTGCCATCAAAGTCTTATAATAGGGGATTTTAATTTCGAAGATATTGACTGGAATTTGTGGTTTGGTCACTCACATACTAGCAAGGCTTTCGTCGATTTATTGGATGATTGTTTTCTACATCAGCATGTTCGGGAGGCAACTAGAGGGAGTGATACTCTTGATCTGATTATCAGTAGTGATTCTTCATGCATTAAGAATCTGCAGATAAAGGAACCACTAGGTGGCAGTGATCACAGTGTGTTGAAGTGGGATTTACTCAAAGAGGTAACTACCATCAGGGGTAAAGGGAAGGGTTTTTGCTTTCGTAAAGGCGACTACAGTGGTCTGAGAAAGTATTTAAATTCTATATGGTGGAATCAACTAATGATGTTGCCAACAGCAGATTCAAACTGGGAGACATTCAAAGAATTTAATTCACCTATATCACAGATTATGAGAAATCTTTGGCAAAGGATGCAAAGAAAAACAGCAAAGTGTTCTTTACTTATGTAAACTCTAGAAGGAAAGGCATTAATCAGATTGGTCCACTGGATATTGATGGTTCAACTGTTAATGATCAAGTGGCTAACAAACTAAATGAGTATTTTGTATCTACATTCACACAAGGAGTTATTCAGGGAGGGGAATGCCAGAGGTGAATTAAACTCTGGTAGTGAGCTAGATGATTTTGTAATAACTGAGAGGAAAAGTGAGAAGAAATTGTTGAAGATAAACATAAAAAAGGCACCCGGGCTGGATGGGATCTATCCAGTTATATTAAAGGAGGAAGCAAAGGAAGTAAGCAAACCCTTAGCCATAATTATGAGAGCTTCCTTGCACTCAGGGGAGGTACCCATGGACTGGAGATGTGCAAATGTCATCCCAATTTACAAAGGAGGATCAAAGAACGACAAGTAATTATAGACCTGTTAGTTTAACTTCTGTTCCAGGAAAATTAATGGAGGCACTGGTTAAAGAAGCACTGCAGGATCATCTAGACAAGACTTCGGTTATAGCTCGGACACAGCATGGCTTTGTTAAGGGGAAGTCTTGTCTGACCGATTTGATTGGATACTATGTGGTCACAAAGGAACTGGGATGCAGAGAATAACTTTGATCATATATTTGGATCTTAGAAAGGCTTTTGATACTGTTGCACATGGAAGACTGCTGCACAAATTGGAGCAGTGTGGCATTGGAGGCAAATTGCTGCTATGGATAATGGGGTAGTTGAGGGAGAGAAGACAGAGTGGTAATCAATGGACACTGCTCTTCATGAACTAATGTTATTAATGGAGCCCCCTCAGGGTTCAGTGTTGGGTCCATTGATGTTTTCTGAATTTATAAATGTCCAAGTTTGCAGACGATATGAAGGTTGGCAGGGTTGTCAAGGGCACTAATGACAGTACGCTGCTGCAACAGGATCTAGAAATGTTGAGCAGATGGGCTGAGAGGTGGCAATTTGGTTTGGTTTTTAATTGCGCACTGGCAGCTGTGGCCATAATGCGCCAAATCAAAAATAAAACTAATACAAAAATATTGGTCAGCCTAAAAACAGGCTACCATGTCAAAAAGGTAAATATGATACTATGGTTAAAGATTATATAAAAGGTATAAAATATAAACTTAAATCTTTGTGTATGAATTGATCGAGTGTAAAAAATTAAAAACGTCAAGACATCTCTGTCACCTAAAATCTGACTGAGTGTAAATGGTTCAGCCAGATTATTAAAAAGTTCTAGAAAAAGATTGTCTAAAGACAGGGCATTCAATAAAAACGTGAGAAACAGTTAAAATGTAGTTACACGTCTCACACATAGATGGGCCATCCGCCCTCAGCAAAAAGGAGTGTGTGAGATGGCTATGCGGAGCCGAGCAAGAACAACTTCCTCTTTTTCGGACCCTGCATAGATTGGACTGCCATTGCATGATTACAGGCTTAATATGGTGTAGTTTATTCGTGGTCTGTCCGTGCCAAGAGTCTTGCCATTGGGAATACAATTTAGAGCGTATTATTTGCCTGTAGTCTGCATAGGGGACTGACAGGCAATGACAATCCAGGGAATTGGCTGATTTGGCAGCGGTATCAGCTAATTCATTTCCCCAGATCCCAATGTGGCTTGGGATCCAGCAGAAGCGAATGTCAAATTCTGATTCAAAGACAGAACAAAGCATCTGCTGGATCCGGGGACAGGACCAGATGAGAGTTGTACCTCATCAATACTAGAGCCTGTAACACACTCAATGAATCACAGTAAATCAAGTACCTTTGGTAATCGCTATTTATAATGGTTTTTTTTTTTTTTTTTGGTTTTTTTTTTTTTTTTTTTTTAGGAGCATTAGCAACTAAGGCCATATTGCTCCAGGAATATGGCGGTGGTCATTCCCTGACCTTTCCGCATTCTCCGTATTTGGTGGTGACGGGCTCAAACCCCGGTCTAATCAAGAAGCGTGTGCTACGCACTGTTGCTCCTTCCCACCTGGCTACGGAGGCGCCTGCAACTATTTATAATGAACTCAAGGACTATTTCAATTGCATGCAACTCTGCAGTATAACTGCTAGCTTCTTGTACAATCTTGAATGATAATGTCTTGTGAGGAAATACGACAGCAGATCCCACATAAGATTCTGACTTTGAGCCATCTGTATAGACTGGCAGAAAGACAGAGTACTGCTCTCTATGTGATGCGAAGAGTTGTTGATAGAAGGCCGGCGGTGCTTCAGCCTTCTCCATGATCTTGGGATCTCCATGAGAAATCACAAATTGGCAGATGTGCATACCAGGGTGGAAGGAGCTGCCTTGGTGACTGGGCAACAGGTGTCTACCGTCATGTTTAGTTCATTTAATAGCCCTTGGATCTGAATACCAAAAGGTCTGTTGGCAGTCCGACTGGTGTTATCGAGATTTTCCCAACGTGGCTCAAAAACTGATGTCCACATGGGATGATCAGGAAGGGCTTTCAATTTAAAGGTGTAATCTTAAGACAACTGCTTATGTTGAAAAGATAGGGATGGTTTTCATTTGCTTCAACTTAAAGGCTTTGGACTGGAGATGTGCAAAATGCTCCTGTGGCTGTCTGAATGGCCTGATGGTGAACTGGATCTAACCACCGAAGTACACTATCTCTAGCAAATACATATACCTGGGACCCATAATCAAGTTTAGAAAGGACAAGGGCTCAGTAGAGACGAAGAAGGGTAGAGCGATCTGTGCCCCATGTAGTTGAAGAAAGGGCACGAAGGATGTTAAGCCCCTTAACACACCTTGTCCTAAGCTGACAATATGTTGAAGAAATGTCAACTTTTTGTCGAAAATGAGTCCGAGGAATTTGACTTCTGCTACGACTGGGATTTTGTTTTGTCCACGCCTAAAATCTGGTTCAGGATGAAGATTATGTTTGCGACAGAAGTATACACAAACGGTCTTCTGTGATGAAAATCTGAACCCATTAGCCAATGACCAAGATGTAAGGTGATCAATGGTTTTCTGCAGTTGCCTTTCAATGACCCACATATTGCATGAATGACAAAATATAGTAAAGTCGTCAATATACAGGGCATTGTTTACCGTGGCCGGAAGTTGTTCCGTGATAGTTTATTTTGATTGCAAAAAGCGTGACACTTAGAACGAACCCTTGTGGGACTCCCTCTTCCTGACAGAACTCTCTCTCGAGAGTGGATCCTAAACAGACTTGAAAATGACAATTCAAAAGGAAGTTTTTATTAAAGAGAGGAAGGTTACCCCTAAGACAAAAGTTGTAGAGGCCTTGTAATATTCCAAATCGCCAGGCTGTGTCGTACGCTTTTTCAATATCAAAGAAAACTGCTACCAGATGCTCGGATTTAATAAAAGAGTCACGAATGTATGTTTCAAGTCGGATTAAATGATCCAAAGTGGCTCTGTCTCTTGGGAAGCCGCACTGTGTCCTGGAAAGCAGATCATTTATTTCCAAATACCACACAAGGCGGGCATTAACCATTCTTTCCAGGACCTTGCACAAACAGCTTGTCAGAGCAATAGGACGATAGTTACTTGGATATCTAGGATCCTTTCCTGGTTTTGGGAAGGCAAGAATGATTGCTTTCTGCCAGGAACCCGGAAATTGTTTATTAAGAAAGATTCTTTTAAACAAAATTAATAGGTGATTTTTAGAATGTGGTGAATGTTTTATCATTTCGTAGTGGATGTCATTTGGCCCGACAGTACTTGCATGCGTGAGAAAGAGTGCTGCATTTAACTCTTCCTGTGTAAAGGGATTGTTATATGGTTCAAGCCCTTTTGAAGAGAAGTTTAATGGATGTTTCTCACATTTCTCTTTCAGGGCCATAAACTCTGGAGGGAATGATGTTATTGCAGATGTTTTGGCAAATGTTTCCCCTAGAGTATTTACAACTGCAGTTCGGTCTGCAATTAGACTTCCATTGTGCTCGAGAATCACCGAAGAGCACGGTGGGTATTTTCCCTTCATTTTCTGGATCTTGCCCCAGACTACTTTTGAGCTGGCAGTCTGGGTTATGGATGATGTAAAATGGATCCAAGATTTCCTTTGGCTCTGTCATTGGATATAGCGTGCTTTTGCACGTTTAAATGATATTAGATTATCGGTCATGGGATATCGATGGAATATCCTCCAGGCTTTGTTTTGTGCCTTTTTTGCTGTTGTGCACTCTGAATTCCACCAAGGTTTAGGAAATAGTGGAAACCGGCTGGATGTTTTTGGGATTGCAATTGCAGCTGTTTGGACAATACTTTCTGTAACGTACGCGACTGCATCATTGATATGTTCCCGACTGAGTGTAGCGATGTCAAGATTTGCCAGATGTTGAAAGGCATTCCAGTCAGCCTGATAAATCTTCCATCGCGGTAAACTAAATGGCTGACATGGTCTACCACTAGTTAAGGTGGTTATCATGAGGAAGTGATCACTTCCATATGGGTTTTCTTCCACCTCCCATATAACTGAAGGAAGGAGAGAAGGGGGAGCAGATAGAAAGATCAATGGCAGAAAACGTACAGGTAGGCATGTGGAAGAAGGTTTTTGTTCCCACATTGAGAAGGGAGATGTCATTGTCAGTGAGCATACGCTCCATGACTCGTCCTCTTCCATTAATGTTAGCACTACCCCACAGTGTTATGTCCATAATTCAGGCAATTGCATGACGAGATCATCAAAGTCTTCCTGGATGTCAATACCAGGTGGTAAATAAAGAGAGCAAACAGTTAATAAAAACCCCACTTTAAGGCGAATTGCTAAAGCCTCTACGTTGGTTGTAAGTTGCAAAGGCTGAAAGGGAATCTGGTTGCTCATGAGGATTGCAACTCCTCCATGAGCAGGACCGTCCCCAATTCTGTCCTTACGAATGATTGTAATGTTACGTATGGTGGGGTCATCATTTGCCTTTAAATAGGTTTCCTGTACACAAAAGCACAATTGCTTGTACTTTTGCAGAAGTGCCTTGATGTCGTTAATGTTTCGTCGGAATCCACGACAGTTCCACTGTAGGATTTTAGCCATTATTTTGGCTTGGTGGGTCCATCAGGCGGCTTCCGAGGTGCTGAGGGCTTACTTTTATCAGTCTTGGATTTGTCTTTTATGGGGAAGAATGGGCACTGTCCTGTGTCCATCTCTTCCTCCATAAAGAGTTCCAAGACTGAATCGTCATGTACCTCCTTGGTTTTGATATCCATTTTTTCTTGTCCTGGCATGGGCTCTTGATTATTTTGTACTGTTACTTTAGTGCTCGCTTTTGATAGTGCTTGAGCATTGGGAGGTACCGATATTGGAGTGGCAGCTGACAGATTTCTGTGCTGGTTTTACTGAACTTAATAGATAGTGGCCGATGTGCGTGAATGACTCTTTTGGTGGTACAGTCATATCCGTTTGGGTGCCAATCGAGCATTTAATGGATACCTTTTCGGCATATGTTGCTTTACCGCTACTTACTGGTTTAGCTGCTTTCCTGGCCTCTTGGTATGAGATGTTAAGTTCTTCCTTCAGTCGTTGTATTCCCTTTTCTTTCTTCCACCGCTGGCAAGCTCTTGAATATGCAGGGTGTTCTCCATTGCAGTCAATACATGCAGCTTTCGTAGCTGAACATCCAGTTATTTCGTGGTCCTTTGCACCACATCGAGCGCATGCAAGGGAACCATGGTATGCCATTTGTGAGTGTCCATATTTCTGGCATTTGAAACACCGTAAAGGGTTCGGAACATATGGAGGCACTGGGCAGTTTATGTAGCCAGCTTTAATCTCATCAGGAGACTTAGGTGAATTGAATGTCCGGATAATGTTTCTGGATTTAACCAGTTTCCCATCCCTACGCGCATTAATTCTCTTGACGGCAATAACTCCCTGTGACTTCAATTCCGAGCAGATTTCCTCCTCGGTAACGTCGATGTGGTCCTTTGCGTTCGATGTGGTCCTTTGCACCACAAGTGTCCTTTGCAAGGGAACCATGGCAGGCCATTTGCGAGTGTCCGTATTTTTGACACTTGAAGCGTCTTAAAGGGTTTGGTACGTATGGCCTTACCTTACAATTCAGGTACCCAGCTTTAATCTCATTAGGTAATATTGGCATGTTAAATGTAGGGATCAGGTTTCTAGTAGGTACTAAATTCCCATCCCTACGTATGAATATTCCCTTGGCAGCTGTCACTCCTTGTGGCTTAAGTTCAGAACAGATTTCTTCCTATGACACTTCCATAAGATCCAATTCCGAGATCACGCCACGAGATGAATTTAATGTCTTATGAGGGGTGACTATAATCGGAATTCCCCCAATTAAGGTGGTTCGAAGAAGCTGTTCTGAGTACTTTTCATTTTTGGTTTCCATTAAGATGTCGCCAGAGCATAGCTGTTTGACTTATTTCGGCGAACCTGCCATCCTTTCCAGGCCCTTCTGAATAAAGAAGGGCGACATCTTTCCAAAGGATCTTTCAGATGTGGAATGGATAACCAAAAAGCTTGGGATTAGTCCTGATTTTTCTTCCTTTCTTGGCCGTTTGGCTGCATTAGTCGCATTCTCTTCATCTGTATTTTGATCAGGTAGGGACCTTGGAGGTCCCAGGAGAAAAGTTTGGGGTTTCAGGGTTCATGAGTGTTTGGGAATGATTCAGTGCCCGGGCTCCCCACCCACCACGGAGCCCAAAAGGGACGCCCACTACCCGGCATGCAAAAAATGCACTTGGGAGCGGAACGCCAGGGCTACCCAGATGCTATACCCACACCTCTGCCAGCTGGAGTCCTGTCTCTTGGACCTTGAGAGTAGGGGCACAGCAGCGACACGGTTGACCCTTGCAGGCGAACCTACCAGCCGACTAATCCTGGCCGAGCCATCCAGGACCACCCGTCTTGTCGAAGCAGTGGCCAAAGTGGTGTATTGAAACTGGGCTGCTCAACCACCAGGATCCCCCTTTCCGAATTTCCACGGGTCGCAGCGCACGGCAAACATACCAGATTCCATTGATGTTAGCCTGGAACCTAGGCTGTGGGCATTGGATCCTAGTGATGCTAATCTGGAAGCCCAGCAGCATCACTGGGAGGTCCCCTCACCACATACAGGTGCCCATGTCGAGGGGGAAGAGAGGTGGCAAATGAAGTTTTATATTGACAAATGTAAAGTATTACATATGGGAAGCAGTAACCCCAGAGTAACGTATCAACTCTGTCGTACTACACTGACAGTGGTAGAGAATGAAAAGGACCTTGAGGTAATTGTGCAGGCAGATATAAAGTTTTCTGAGCAGTGCAGATGGTCTGCAAGAGTAGCTCATGGTGTCTTGTCAATGATATACAGGAACTTTTCTAGCAGGGATAAGGAGGTGATTATCCCCTTGTTTAAGGCAATGGTCAGGCCACACCTTGAGTACTCTATACAGGTCTTGGAGGCTTCATTTTAAGAAGGATGTAGAGCTGTTGGAATGAGAATGCAGAAGGGCAACAAGATTAGTGAATGGAACGAAGGGTTGCTCTTTCGAAGAAAGGGCTTAAGTTTTGCAAATTACAGTGTCTGGAGACAAAGCACCTGCGAGGTGATCTGATTGAGGTGTAAACCCTTGAATGGTTTGAGCATGCTCAATGCTGATGGGATTCTTCCTCTTGCTCAGAATAATCACCTGAGAGGACATAAATTCAAATTGAGGAAAGAGAGAGATGGAGAATAGATGTGCAGAAGTTTGCCTTTAGCCAGCGGGTTGTTGATCGGTGCAACAGACTTCCATTTCTTATTGTGGAAGTTGATAGCCTAAACAAATTTAAGGCTGAGCTGGAGAGGTATTTGGAATGAACGGAGGGGTGAAATGGGAGCGGTTTTTTTTTTTTTTTTTTTAGCTGATGCTGCCTAAGCTTGCTTTCTTGCATCGTATGCCTCTACTAATGCTAATGCCACTTGATGCAATACTGTCCCAAGCAATAACAAGATTACGGATAGCATCCAAGACATTCTAATTTGGCTGCAAATTGTTCCCTGCTATGTTGCAGATCATAGTACCTTATCAGGCAGGCTCTGTATGCTCTCTTGGGGTTATAATTAATGCCTTGATCCAGTGGTTTCATTAAACTGCTATTATTGGGGAGGTAAAAACAACAGCCATATATATATTTGTCAACTTAAGTGTCTTGGCAGAATGTGCTGTACAACAATCTAGACTCATCAAAATGTTCCTTTTTTCTGAAGCCATTCTTCTGTCCACTTTTGATAACCAAGACTGAAAAATTTCAACTATAATCCAACCACTTCTATTGGCCTCATAATCACAGGGAAATTGGTTAACTGCTTTAAAACATCTTGACTTGGAAAACTTACCAATCACAAGTAGGCATACTTTTGTACTGCCATCTGAATTGCAGCATAACACAAAAGTGAGTCTTTGTATACTAAATTTTCCACCATGACAAGACTCTCGTCGAATGGCAAATTATAAAACGTTAAATTTAGTGTTATGGCAACACCATTCTATGACAAGCGCATCGTGTTGGAAGGTTTTGTAACTAGATCGTAATTTAATAATTGCAATGGCTGAATCAATTAGGGGATTGTGGTTGTGAGAGTGTACGTGTTGTGTAAGTTCAGTGCTGGCTTGATTAGTTCTGAAGCTATTATGATGATAATAAGAACATGTATTGGAAGTTTTTGTGGTGCTATATTTTGCTGTAGTGCTCCCGATGCAGAATGCGTTACAACCGGATTGACATTTAATTAATGTATATAACATTGTTGATGTCACTTATTGGATATTCGTGTGTCTCTTTATATGTATTAAACAGGGTCCCTAATTTATTGTACGAAGAAAATATTAATGTTATGTCTGTATTGGCACTTGGCGAAGCTGTCTGGCTAGTCCGCTGTGGTAGGGGAGGAAAATGTGTGTGTGTTCTGTTTGTTGTTCTGATTATGTTGGTTATCGACATTATTCCTTCAACAGAAATTGTGCTGGATTGGATGTGAAGGGTATTTTCCTAGCTATGAATTTCTTTGTAAGATATTGTAGTTCAGCAGATAAATCGTCCTGAGAAGTACTAAACTTAACTAAATTAGATTTAGTTGTAGATTTGATTGTAGAGAATGGACTTTTTTGTGCTGAGTGGGTGATGCGATTGAAAATCACAAATATTTTCCTGTGCGTGTGTATTGTGAGGTTAAAGGAAGTTGATTTTATTGTCAGTTTCTATTTCAAGGGTATATTTTAATCTTTCATGTATTGTATTGAATTTAATAAAAAGATTATCAATGGTGGCTCCATTTCCTATTAATAACACGTCATCCGCATACCACATGTAGAGGTTAATACGCGAAGGAAAAGGTTGGAGTACTTGGTTTTCGATCGTGGCTAAGTAGATTTCTGGTAAGGGAGCTGATATTCCTAATCCCATGGGGAGACCAAATATTTGGTCTCGAAAACGGAAGTGCCTAGCCTCAAGTAATATCGAGGTGAGTTCTAAAATGCTGTTGATGTTAAGGGAAGTGCGATTAGCTAAAGTGTTGTCTGTCGTTAGGAGTTCATGTAAGGATTGTAATGTAAAGGGTAAATATACGCTGGTGTATAAAAAATGGACATCGAAGGAGGCTAGGATGTCTCCCACAGAAATTATGGCGGTGTTTATATATTCAAAAGCTGGATTGGTGTTGCTGACTCTATTTGAAAATCTCATAAGGGATGATATAATTTTAACCAAAAAGGTGGATAGATTAGCAAAAGTGGATTTGCTGAAAGAAACTATTGGCCATAGGGGATGGCCAGGTTTGTGTAATTTAGTAATGCCGAACATGTGTGGAAGGACGTTACTGCGCATGCCAATTTGTTGTAGTGTGTGCAGGTTGATTTCTTTATCAGATCTTAATCTTCTCAAAATACCATCAAGTTTGTTCTTTAATCTGGAGATGTTATATGTATTGTCAACTTTGTAGGTATCTTGGTTAGAGAGGATTTGTTGCAATTCACAAACCTGGCAACCCCCTATAGCCAATAGTTTCTTTCAGCAAATCCACTTTTGCTAATCTATCCACCTTTTTGGTTAAAATTATATCACCCCTTATGAGATTTTCAAATAGAGTCAGCAACACCAATCCAGCTTTTGAATATATAAACACCGCCAAAATTTCTGGGGAAGACATCCTAGCCTCCTTCAATGTCCATTTTTTATACACCAGTGTATATTTACCCTTTACATTACAATCCTTACGTGAACTCCTAATGACAGACAACACTTTAGCTAATCGCACTTCCCTTAACATCAACAGCATTTTAGAACTCACCTCGATATTACTTGAGGCTAGGCACTTCCGTTTTCGAGACCAAATGTTTGGTCTCCCCATGGGATTAGGAATATCGGCTCCCTTATCAGAAATCTACTTAGCCACGATCGAAAACCAAGTACTCCAACCTTTTCCTTCGCGTATTAACCTCTACATGCGGTATGCGGATGACGTGTTATTAATAGGAAACGTAGCCACCATTGATAATCGTTTTATTAAATTCAATACAATACACGAAAGATTAAAATATACCCTTGAAATATAAACTGACAATAAAATCAACTTCCTTAACCTCACAATATATAAAATGGGCACCAGACTAGGAACCAAAATCTATAGAAAAGACACACACACAGGAAAATATTTTCATTTTCAATCGTATCACCCACTCAGTACAAAAAAGTCCGTTCTCTACAATCAAATCTACAACGCCATTAAGTTTAGTTCTTCACAAGACGATTTTATCCACTGAACTACAACATCTTACAAAGAAATTCATAGCTAGGAAATACCCTTCACATCTAATCCAACACACAATTTCTGTTGCAAGAAATAATGTCACTAACCAACATAATCATAGCACCAAACAGAACACATACATTGTCCTCCCCTACCACAGCAGACTCACCAGACAGCTTCCAAGTGTTTGCCAATACAGACAGACATAACATTAATATTTTATTCGTACAATAAATTAGGGACCATGTTTAATTCATATAAAGAGACATAAATATCCAATAAGTGACATCAACGTTATATACAACAATACCTCGCTTAGCATGGCGTCAAACAGCACGGGTTTCACTATAACACGGTTTTCAATTAAATTTAAGTCAAAAATTTACTGTACATATTAAAACTCATTCAATAGCCTAGACATGTACTCTACATATATGCTGTATTTTTGTAGCCTAGGAAATCATACATATATGCTGCAGTGCCAACTCTATTGTCTCACATGCACATGTGCCAGTAGCTTCCCTCAGGCAGTCACTAGCAAAGTGCAACAGTGTTCAGTATTCTTAATTCCATCCTGACAAGACATGATAGCTTTTCATTTCACAATTTATTTTTTACTACTTTAAATACGATCGAAAATATATTTGCATCTTGGCTAGAAATCGCTGCCAACAACATGCATTCTGTTTGGCAGCATGTTTTGCCCCATTTGGCAAATTATTTCACTGGTTTTGAATTACAAATTCAGACAACTGCCAAAGACATTGTGAAAATCGGAAAAAACTTGTGATTTTAAACTTTTTGACACTGTCAATGTATGTGACTGCATTAACTCACATGCAAATGACAGATGATGCAACTCTCCTTGAAATTCACAAGCAAACTGCATATGAAGAAGAGGAAAACAATTCTGAAGTGGATAACATTGACGTGGCACCAAAAAAATTTTCAACAGAAGAATTGGAGAAAGTTTTTTTTTGGGGAAAGTTTTTTTTTGGGGGGGGGGGGGGGTTGACATGGCTTCCAAGGCGATTATGAATGGAGATCCAGATGTTAAACGATCCAGATCAAGATACAGCAAATTTTACAAAATGGGTTTTAATGCTACAAAAATGCTTCTTTGATGCTCTTTCTTTCGGTATACAAGTTTTTGTATGCTGAGAAAAAGAAGAGATGACTTCACCAGACTTTATTATTGAAATACCTAAATAAACAATAAAGCTTTTTTTCTCATCTCTAATGATGTTGCCTTTCATTAATAAAATTTTTGCAATATTTTTAATTTCAAATCCTTTTAATGGGCTATCAACTGCAAATTGTTTTTTATAATTTGTTTATAGACACTTCCTCTGGTATGCATCCAATTAAAACCCATTATAATTATACCTCAGTCAGCACAATTTCACATAACACAGAACAGTTTCGGTACCAGTTAACAGTGCTATGCGAGGTATTGCTGTATTTAATTAAATGTCAATCCGGCTGTAATGCATGCTACATCGGAAGCACTACAACAAAATACTGCATCACAAAAACTTCAATACACGTGCTTATTATTAAATTAGGATCTAGTAACAAAATCTTCCTATACGAGGTGCTTGTCATAGAATGGTGTCGCCATAACACTAAATTTAACTTTCTAAACACGAAACTGCCAACCAACCTTTCACCGGTCTGGAACCTTACGCACGTAAGGTTTCCACATGTCTCGAGAATTATGGGAACATAGGAATTCTTTAAATAGATAATTCCTTTTCTCTTATCATTGCCAACTGAAGATGTTTTACCCAAAAGTCACTCATTGTGACTATTGGCTTCACCTTGTTCTCATATTAATATTTTACAAATGACAACCAAGGACGAGGTAGTGCACTTCTTCCTTGAGTAAATTTTAATTACAGGTTTTAACAATTCCATATTTATTTATTTTAACTTATTTTAAACTTCCTTTCCACTTCAAAATCATTATTTTAAACTTCCTTTCCACTTCAATACTAAGCAGATCAATTGAGGCGAGTACCGTCAATTAAGTTCTTATTGCTATTTTGATTATTAAGTCGATTATATAAGGAGGTGTATAAGGCCTTGAATGGGTTAAGCACGCTGAATTCTGATGGGATCCTTCCACTTGTTCAGATTACAAACCTAAGGGGGCAAAAATTCAAATTAAGAAAGGACAGATGTAGAACAGATGTGCAGAAGTTTGCCTTTAGCCAGTGGGTGGTTAACTGCTGGAACAAACTTCCATCTGTCATTGTGGAAGTTGATAGGTTGAATAAATTTAAGGAGGAACTGGACGGGCATTTGCAGGGAATGGTGTGGTTTTTTTTTTTTTTTTTTTGGCTGATGCTGCATAAGCTCATACACTTGCTTTCTTGCATCACATGCCACTACTACTACTACATAACGGTACATTAAGAAGCTCTATAAATCATCTAAGTGTTATTCCTGTCTTTAAATCTTTGGAGCCAGCCACTGCTGCATTTGAAGTTGCTAATTTCATGTTGATGAGCTAGATAATTTGCCTTTTCTTGCAAAATCGAACCTGATATTGGCAAATTAGATGCACACATTTGTTGGTACCACTCAAAGTTTTGTTTTGAGCTCCTTGTGTTTGTTGTGCCAACAATTCATCTTGTTTTTCATTGCTGCTCCAGTGTCAAGCACTTCTTCAAATCTTTTTCAGTTTTTCCGTATTGTAGATAAAGTAGGTAAAGGGATGTTGTATTCCTTTGCAATGTCCAAAAAAAAAAAAAAATTATGATATTAGGGTCATCCATAAATGATTACATCTACCCATATATTTATTTTGTCTGTTAATTCTGTGTGTGTGCTCTACAGTCGATTTGCTGCATAAAAAAAACACCTGTTTCTGGGGGGGGGGGACCTTGCTATCTACGCCTAAGACAAACTAACTCAGCCATGGAGTGAAAAAAGCCCACTAAAGCTCCTCGTGTCATCAACAGGATTCGATCTCTGTGTGGGGAGGACGGTGATGTTGTTGCTGTTGGGTTTTAACGACACATAGGCTACTTGGGCCATTTGTGCCTTCAAATGGTGAATTTGAAATAATAACTATATTTTATGATATATTTTTATCCGGTTTAGGAAAGTAAATAGTTCTTTTTTTATTAGGATCATCGGGGAGGACGGTGATGATACCACTGTGCTACCCATGCAGACCCTTTGCAATGTCCATTTTGCTTCTTTCCATCCTATCAGCCTCTTGTATAATTTTTAGTTTAATTTCCAGTCTTAATTCTCTCAGTCATTGTTTTGTTGCCATAACACTGCTAGATAAAATTTAATATAAACAAATTTTAAATTAATTTAAAGACAAGTTCCAAAAATGACATCAGCTCTGGTAAAATGGCACAAAAAATAGATTGCTGTATATGGTAGCAAAAGACTCTTTGAACTAGGGTAACAATTGCAACTGACCTTATTTCCGTGGAGAGCGAGGAAGTGTATGTAAAAACTTAGAAAAACTTTTTATTCTTTTGTTAATTTAACAACTGATCCTTCAGAAAGATGTTTTTCACAGTGCACGTGACGTTGTAGCTACCATAAACTGCTTTTGTTTACACAAAAGCCAATTTCTAACAAGTCAGTGCCATTCTTCAAGAAGTAGGGAGTTGGGTGACCAAAGGCAATAATAGGAGCAATAATCACATAGCTCTGCCAAGATTTGTATTAAACATACAAAATTAAAATATTTATTTCTCACGGGGTGAAAAATAACTGTGTAATACATATTAACCGAATTTTGTAATAAACAAATATCTTTTCATAGAAAAGCCTATCCTTTCTCAGGGGACTGGTATGTGCTTCATATAAACGAGTTTGTATTAACAATATTTTACTGCATATCTAATATTAAAAAAAATGTTATATGATAGTTATTATAATAATATAACTATAAACAAAATTACAATTCATAATACAAATTACATATACTTGTATAATAATTTTATTCTTTATATAGTGGTACTAAATAAACAATTATAGATAACCACAAAATTAAAAATATACCATACACCTTTTTATAATGAAATAAATATCTATACATTAAAAACGTTTTCCTCCTAGTGATATTTATTCGAGCTAATGGGAAAAGAGGGCGAGGCAATTACGTCATTACAAATGCAATTAATTATTAACAGCTGTCTCCATAACGTTCATCTACCTTGGGCACGTGATTCGCTGTCTAACATTTGATGTTCCATTGTAATGTTTTTTGTATATTAATAAATATTGTATATTTGTAAATATTGTAGTTTATTTTTTTGTAAATATTTTAAATATTTGTATAGCTTGTAAATATTTCAGTTATAGTCCTGCTCTTTCAGATGCAACAATATTCGTCATGTATTATGGAGCCCGAAGCAAAAGGCCTAGTATAGTATAGTATAGTATACATGGGCAGGTACTACGATGAAAGCGAGGAAGACGGCGATAATTGACAGGTGAAGGCACCCCCTTTTCTGATTGTTTTGTGTCGTTGAGGAGGGGGAGCTTAGCTTAGGTTGGGTGTTTATTCCTCCATCCCACTGTTCTAAAATGGGAAAACGAGTTTCCGATTTAAAAACAGTAGCAAATGCGGGAGAAAACACCCTAGACATATCAACCTAGGAGGACAGTGGGCAGGGAAAGCAGTGGCATCTGCCAATCACTGCTTTGTCATTTGTCGAAATATGGGAGTCAACTTGTCAATCACTGCTTTCCCGTTGTTTTGCTTGCCACCATGTTGGACAGTGTACACCGTTCTGGAGTTTACCATGATATTTATTCGACCTTGAGAATACCACACACTACAATGCACAGGTAAATAATTTCATAGGTGATTTCCTAATTAGATATCAACTAGTGCTTTTCGACGGGTGTCTTTTTCGTAGAAAAGGTTTGACTTACTCCATATACCTCTACATTTTACATAGAAAAGTGTGCGTGGGGTGGGCGAGCAAAGTAAGCAGGGGGCAAAGCCTCCTAGTATAAATTAAAAAATAAATAAGTTTAAGTAACTTAAACCCAAATTACATAGCACCCCTGGAATGTTGATGCGGCACCCTGGTTGAAAACCGCTGATATATTCCTAGTGCTGGATACTGATCAATTTTGATAAGCTCAGTGCGAATAATGATATTTAACATACCGAACTACTGAAGAGAACTGTGGGCAAGAGAGCATCCTTGGATTCAGGGGAGGTCCCTATGGACTGGAGATATGCAAATATTTCCCCTATTCATAAAGGTCAAATGGAGAAGCAAGTAACTATAGAACTGTAAGTTTGATTGCCATTCCAGAAAAAATAATAATGGAGCCACAGGTTAAAGAGGTAATACAGGACCATCTAGAATGAATACAGTTAGAGTGCATCCGCATGCATTTGTTAATGATCTTGCCTGAGTGGATACTCAATGCAGTAACAAAGGAACTGGAAGCAAAAGATAATTTTGACATTTCAGGAAAGTTTCTGATACTGTTCCACATGAAAGAATGCTATACAAATTGGAACAATATGGCATAAGGGGAAATTTACTGCTATGGATAAAGGGATGGTTGTGGCAAAAGGCAAAGAGTGATTATTAACCCCACAATGGGCACGTATACTAGCAATTGCTTGCTAGGGCAATACTAGGGAACATGTAGTCCCCCACGAGCTATGGTTTTAAAACCTTTTACTACTGTCAAGAAATATATTAGAATTTTCCATTTCTTGATGCCACCCATTTTCAATGTATAATACAGCGAAAATGGGTGGCATCAAAAGGTGGACAATTTTGATTTATTTCTTGACAGTAAAAGTTTTTAAAACCATATTATGAACACAACTGTGAACAATCCAATCCTTTATACTGAAATTGTACACTTTTAAATATTTAAAAATATCACCACAGGGGAATGCAACATTTCTTCTTGTTCAAAGTTGCCTCCCTTCTTTGGTCATGGAATAATTTATTTTTATGGAAAGAAGAAGAAAGTATTATTAAGGCTCACCTTGCTACTCATTTATACAAAATGAGCAGCATGAAAATGAAACTCCTGTGTTCTTTGGTACTGGAGCTCAAATCATTTATACAAGCTAGTTCTTACATGTTTTAGAAACAACTTGTAGCATGAGCAATTCAAGTCAAGTGTGTATGTAACAACAGCATGATATTTTTAATGATTCATTAGGTTTAATGAAAACTTGTTATATTATTTGCTTATAGCCAAACTTTTTCATTAGCAAAAGAATTGATACAGATTTCAAGAAATTGCAATAACTGAGGAAAACTAAAATTTTCATCAATGTCACTCTGGTAGATAATTTTTGATGATGCAAATGTGTGCCATGAGTTAATGAACACTACTCTTTTGGGCTAATATCATTAAAAGAGTACTGGGTTCAGTGCTAGTCCCATTAATGCTTTCAATATTTATTAAGAATATTGATAAATACATATCAAATCTGGCAGATAACAGTAAAGTCGATAGGAAAGTTAATGATAAAATTAAGACTCAGAAAAATTAGCTTTATGGACTGAGAGACAGCAATAAGGTTTAACATTAAAATGTTTGGTTTGGTTTTTTTTAGGAGCATTAACAACTAAGGCCATATTGCTCCGGAGATATGCGTGTGGTCATTCCCTGACCATTCCGCATCCTCCGTATTTGGTGGTCACGGGCTCGAACCCCGGTCTAATCAAGAAGCACGTACTACCCACTGCTGCTCCTGCCCACCTGGCTATGAAGGCACCTTAACAATGATATATGGAAAGAAGTAATTCATATTCTTCTTTGGATTACTAAGTAAATAAAATGGCTGAATTAAAACTCCTGATTAGGACAACTAATGTTAATATAATAACGCTAACAGAAACTTGGTGATACCTGGAAATTGGTGATAATGAGTTGCACTATGGGTATCGCCAATTTCCGGGTGGCACCAATGTACGTGTAATTGCTAGCACACACTAGCAAGGCTTTTGTGGATTTATTGGATGATTGTTTACTACATCAGCATGTTCGGGAGGCAACTAGAGGGAGGAATACTCTTGATTTGATTATCAGCAGTGATTATTCATGCATTAAGAATCTGCAGATAAATGAACCACTAGGTGGCAGTGATCACGGTGTGCTGAAATGGGATTTACTCAAAGAGGTAACTACCATTAGGGGTAAAGGGAAGGGTTATTGCTTTCGTAAAGGCGACTACGATGGACTGAGACAGTATTTAAATTCTATACAGTGGGACAAACTGATGATGTTACCAACAGCAAATGCAAAATGGGAAGCATTCAAAGAACTTATCTTGGAAGCTACTAGGCTTTACATACCAACTAAGAAATATTGTTCAAGGTTTAGGCCTAAATGGATGTCAGATGAACAGATGAGGCATATGGCAGAGAAGAAACATGCATGGGATACATACAAATTAACACATGACACAGAAGCCTATGATAGATACAAGTTGATCTGTAACCAAGTTACAAAGGAGGTTAGGCAGGCGAAGGCAGATTACGAGAAATCTTTGGCAAGGGATGCAAAGAAAAACAGCAAAGAGTTCTTCACTTATGTAAACTCTAGAAGGAAGGGGATGAATCAGATTGGTCCACTTGATATCGATGGGTCAACTGTTGATGATCCTGCTCAGGTAGCTAACAAACTAAATGAATATTTTGCATCGACATTCACACATGAGGAGTTATTTAGCGAGGGGAAAGCCAGAGGTGTATTCAACTCTAGCAGTAAGCTAGAGAATCTTGTAATAACTGAGAGTAAAGTGGAGGAGAAATTGTTGAAGATAAACACAAGAAAGGCACCCGGGGTGGATGGGATCTATCCAGTTATATTAAAGGAGGCAGCAAAGGAAGTAAGCAAACCCTTAGCCATAATTATGAGAGCTTCCTTGGACTCAGGGGAGGCACCCACAGACTGGAGACGTGCAAATGTGACCCCAATTAACAAAAGAGGATCAAAGGCTGGCACAAGTAATTATAGACCTGTGAGTTTAACTTCTGTTCCTGGAAAATTAATGGAGGCACTAGTTAAAGAAGCACTGCAGGATCATTTAGACAAGACTTCAGTTATAGCTCGGACACAGTATGGTTTTGTTAAGGGGAAGTCTTGCCAGACCAATTTGATTGGATACTATGATGCAGTCACAAAGGAACTCGATGCAGGGAATAACTTTCATATTATATACTTGGATCTTAGAAAGCCTTTTGATACTGTTGCACATGGAAGACTGCTGCACAAATTGGAGCAGTTTGACATTGGAGGCAAATTGCTGCTGTGCATAAAGGGGTGGCTGAGGGGGAGAAGACAGAGAGTGGTAATCAATGGACACTGCTCGTCGTGGACTAATGTTATTAGTGGAGTCCCTCAGGGCTCAGTGTTGGGTCCATTATTGTTTTCTGTATTCACAAATGATATTGATGATGGTATATCAAACTTAATGTCGAAGTTTGCAGACGATACAAAGGTAGGCAGGGTTGTCAAGGACACTACTGACACTATGCTGCTGCAACAGGATCTGGAAAGGTTGAGCAGATGGACTGAGAGGTGGCAAATGAAGTTTAACACTGACAAATGTAAAGTACTACACATGGGTCAGTGTAGTATCAACTCTGTGGTACTACACTGACAGTGGTAGAGAATGAAAGGGACCTGGGGGTGGTTGTACAGGCAGATATGAAGTTCTCTGAGCAGTGCAGACGGGCTGCAAGAGTAGCTCATGGCGTACTGTCAATGATATATAGGAATTTTTCTAGCAGGGATAAGGAGGTGATTATTCCCTTGTATAAGGCAATGGTCAGGACACACCTAGAGTACTGTATACAGGTCTGGAGGCCTCATTTCAAGAAGGATGTAGGGCTGCTGGAACAAGTACAGAGAAGGGCAACAAGATTAGTGAATGGAACAAAGGGGTGCTCTTACGAAGAAAGGCTTAAGTTTTGCAAATTACAGTGTCTGGAGACTAGGCACCAGCGAGGTGATCTGATAGAAGTGTAAAATGCCTTGAATGGTTTGAGCATGCTCAATGCTGATGGGATTCTTCCTCTCGCTCCGAATAATCACCTGAGAGGGCATAAATTCAAATTGAGGAAAGACAGATGTAGGATAGACGTGCGGAAATTTGCCTTTAGCCAGCGGGTGGTTGGTTGGTGGAACAGACTTCCATCCCTTGTCGTGGAAGTTGATACCCTAAATAAGTTTAAGGTTCAGTTGGACAGGTATTTTGAACGAACAGAAGGGTGAAGTGGAAGTGGTTTTTTTTTTTTTTTTTTTTGCTGATGCTGCATAAGCTTGCTTTCTTGCATCAAATGCCTCTACTAATGCTAATGTTTTTAGGAAAGATAGAAGGGATGGAGGGGTAATGCTTCTTATCAAAAGCAGCTTGAGTGCAAAAAGAGCTTTTACTGATCTGAAGTAACATCTGCCAGCATAGAATCTGTGTGGTGTAAGTTAGTTGGAAGCAAAGGAACAATGAGAGTGAGAGGAATCTACAGACCAGAAGACTGTGAAGAATGTGACAAGGGTCTTTAGATGCAGATGGAATGGACAAGCAAGTGTGAATGACTTATTATGGGTGACTTTAATCTGTTCCAGATTGATTGGAATAAGTGAAAGAGAAACTCATCTCATCATGGGGAAAAACTTTTTTTAAATAAACCGGATGATTATTACTTGTACCAGCATGTTAGAGAAGGTACTAGGGATGAGAATATTCTTAACCTCATAATTACTAACAAGCCAGGTGACATTACAGGAGTACATGAACCATTTTCAGGAAGTGATCATGCAATCATCAGTTGAATGATGAAGAAAGATGTTGCAGTACTTAAAGGTAAATGTCAGGTTTTAATTTCAGAAGAGGAGACTTTAAAGGTTTAAGGTGCTATATGGCATCTGTGAATTAGGCAGATTGCATGATGGTGAATAAATTTGAATTGTGAAATACTTTTAAAGCAAAAATTACAGAACCCACGAAAGCATACATACCATCAAGAAAATATTGCAGGAGTAGGATGCAGAAATAGATGACTACGGAGCTAGCTGGTCAAAGAGAGCAGAAATAGTTAGCACTGCACTTTTACAGAGTGATGAAAATTATTACAAGTACAAGTTGACCTGTAATAGTACTGCACATAAGGTCAGGGAGGCCAAGGCTGTGTATGAGAAAGCATTGACTAACAGCAAATAATGGGGTCAAGAAATTTTTGATCAATCTTTCAAAGAAGAAAGCTAATCAAATTGGACCCTTATGCAATAGGTGTGGTAAAGTCTTAGATAAACTAACTGATGTTGCAGATGAATTGAACAGGTACTTTGCTTCTGTCTTTACCAACGAAAGACCCTTTATGCTGAGGAGCTGTGGAGTGAGGCTGAGCCATATGAAATTAGTGATGTCACAATTACAAATGATTGTTTATTAGAAATTCTTTTGAGCATAATGGCAAGTAAGGCTCCCGGAGTTGATGGCATACACGCTGTAATTTTGAGGGAGAGCACGAGGGAGCGTATTGAACTACTGATATTAATTATGAGAGCATCACTGGAGTCAGGGGAGATTACTTTGGACTGGAGAAGTGCCAATGTATCGCCACTACATAAAAGTTGTTCTAAGACTGAAGTTACCAACTTCATTCTTAGAAATTATTTAGGGAATAATTTTGACACAGTTTATTTGGATTTTAGCAAAGAATTTGACTCTGTCCATCATAAGAGGTTACTGTATAAGCTTAAACAGGTTGGGATTAATAGTAAGATTCCAAGATGGATTTCTGGATGGCTTCAGGGCAGAAGGCTGTGATTAATAAATATATTTCAGACTGCTGTAATATCAGGGGCGGGGACCCTCAAAAATCAGTTCTTGGACCACTGTTTGTTGTTTCTCAATTTCATAAATGATATCGACAAGGGGACAGAAGGCATGATGTCGAAATTTGCAGATGACAGAGACTGGCAGAGTCATTAATGATCAGTGCCAAGCAGCGCTCCTTCAGGATGACTTGAACAGATTTTAAAGATGATCACAGAAGTGGCAGCTATGTTTTAATGCTGCTAAATGCAACGTCCTACACTTTGGGAATAGCAATCCACAAATAAATTATACACTTGAATAATTTCAGGTGGTAGATGACTTTCATCAACCGGTGAAATAACACCACTTTGCTTACTGGAGGCTTGAAGTGGTGAAACCCATGTTTAGTCTCTAGAGCAAAGTTTCCGGCATCCCCCCCCCCCATACTTCTTCAACCCATGCACGGTACTAAGTACTATAGGTTTTGATACCTTTTGTGTTTGGGGTTTTCATTAAAAAAAAAAAATTATTTGTGAGGTTGAATTAAAAACAGTGCAAGAGGACATAACACATCGCCATTAATAGAGACAGGGAATCAGTATTCATCCGCCTTCGAGATCATGATTCTTGGACAGAATGATTGGTTCCAACTGGCACACTCCCAAGCTATTTTTGGTCTCCATGCACATGTGAAGAATAATTCCATGCATCTCCAGTAATAAGTATTGAGAGCCATGATCCTACTGATATTATTTAAGGATGTATGGTAACTGTAAATTTCCACTGTTGACAAAGGAGATGATTGCCTTTGAATGCTTCAGTGTTGTTTTTATCATTTTTAACTCTAACATTCATATATTTTTAATTTATCAATTATTTCTTATCACTTTTAACTCCATAGTTTTATTAGTATATTCTAATTTATATTTTTATATAGTTTTATCCTGTGTTTAATTGAATTTTATTTTATTAGCCCTTGTCACATATACATGTTGGTGTACTTAATGCAGTTATTAATGGTAGGATATTGTGTGTGTATGTGTGTGCGCTTGCACACACACATGCGCTATGGCGTCTGACGAGCAATGTATACATATACATATTTTTCAAAGGTGTTCCATTTTAAAAGTCTGTCACATATACAGCTTGGTGTATTTATCGGTGATTATGAGTTAATTAGTATTGGCCATATGGTGCAAGGAAGCCTAAGGCTTATGCTGCAGCAGCAGCCAAAAATAAATAATAAAAAAGTGAAAACAATAATACAGGTAACCCTCGTATAACACAGTAGTTAGGTTCCTATAAAATGTCATCTTGTGCAAAACCATGTTATACGAGACTAAGAAAAAGTATAAAAAGGGTAGTTATATTCCAAAAAGCTAAAAAAATACACTATTTCATTAAAAAAATTTTAACAAAAATTCACCATTCTAGATTTCGTGCATCTTCTGCTCTCTTTAAAAAATCTGTATTTCCAGGTTTGTTTGCTTTTTTTTTTTTTTTTTTATGTAAATCCCAAACATGAGAGGTATTAGAACCTATAGTGCTTAGTACCGTATTTGGGTTGGAGATTGAGAAGACGAAAGAAGATATTTGCTGACATTGGACTTGAACTTCTGTAGACTGTAATTTTCAGGAAATACGTATGAAGGAAGGTTGTTCCAGAAAACGGCAGTTGAATTAATAAACGAGGAAGATGAAAAGTTGGTTCTGTGAGTTTGAAGTTCAGCAGGAAATGGATGTTGGCAGGTGGCTGCACGTGTTTGAACTGTTTTGAAAGAGAGAGAGGGAATTATAGAAGCCAATTCAGAAGAACAGTTCTCATGGAAGTATCTGTAGAAGAGGCATGCAGCAGAAACAAAGTCTATGAGACAGCAAGTAGAGAGAGTCTCTGTTAGAGATGAATCTTTAATTAACCTAACTGCTCTCTTCTGAATGGAATCAAGAAGCCTGAGGGAGATTTTGGGGGCACCACCCCAGATGTGGGAACAATATTCCATGGTAGGGTTGATTTGCGATTCATACAGAGTGAGCAGCTGTATGGAAGAAAAGTAACGCCGGGAGCGAAAGAGAAAACAAAGTTTTTTAGATGCAGAGGAAGCAATATTTGTAATGTGCTTATACCAAGAAAGATTAGAAATCGGGGTAATCGCCAAAAGAGATATACCATCTTTCCTAGAAATAGGAATGTCACCAAAGATAAGCATATGAACAGAAGACTCCTTTTCACAAAATATAAGAGAAGACTGAGTTTTAGAAGGGTTGAAAGCAACTAAGTTGTCTTTGCCCCACTGAAGAATTAGCTGGAGATCGGCATTTTAGGAATTGGTGGCATGTATTCGGGAAGTTAAAGCTGATTGAGCAAGGCAACATTTCTCAAACTGGAATGCAATGTGCTATCATCAGCAAAACTATGGATAGGATTTCTAATCAATGAAAGAAGGTCATTAATATACAAGAGGAAAAGATGGAAGGAAAGAACTGAACCTTGGGGGACACCAGCATTAGTGGAGAAGTTAGAAGACAGCCATCTGCCATCACCCTCAGTGAGAGGTCAGAGAGAAAACTGAATAACCAATTACAAAGACCAGTTGGCAAACCATAAGGTGGAAGCTTGTTTAAAAGATCTTTATGCCAAACATGATCCAAAGCCCTTGAGATCTCAAGGGCAACTGCTTGTGTTTCTCCCAACTTTTTCATTGAATTTGTCCATAAATTGGTAACATAGACCAGAATATCACCTGTGGATCGACACTGACAGAATCCATACTGGCAATCAGACAGAAGGTTTCCAGACAGTTTAAAAGTTGACGATTAAGTGATTTTTCCATTACTTTAGAAAGAGTTAGTTATTTGGTTTTTAGGAGCATTAGCAACTAAGGCCATATTGCTCCGAGATATGCGGTGGTCATTCCCTGACCGTTCCGCATCCTCCGTATTTGGTAGTGACGGGTTCGAACCATGGTCTAATCAAGAAGAGTGTGCTACGCACTACTGCTCCTTCCCACCTGGCTACGGAGGCGCCTACTTTAGAAAGAGTAGAAGTAATTGGATGGAAGGGATTTGTCACCCTTTTTTGGGAACTGCTGAATATGAGCAAATTTTCAAGCAGAAGAAAAAACACCTTTGGAATAAGAAAATGAAAAAAGGTGACATAGATCAGGAGCACAGGTTTTGAGAACAAGTGGAGAAATACCATCGGGACCTGGAACTTTCTTAGCATCAAGATTCATCAAAATCCTTCTGACATCCTTTTGACGGAAGACCACAGGAGGCATTGAATGGAGCATGTTTGGAATGGTGGGAGGTGTTTTTCCAAAAGATCATTAATACATGAGTTGGAAGAAAAATGGGATGCTAGCCGAGATGGGCAAAAGTTGCAGCCAATAGCTTTGGCAAGAGATCAAAATGCTCGGCTACCATTAGGGCAAGAAGCAAGTTTTCTACTCTTAGCCAGTTCAAACTCTAGTTTGGACTGATTAATAACTGCTTTTCAATTGTTGCTTGTTGTTTGTTTGTTATTTGGTTTTTAGGAGCATTATCAACTAAGGCCATATTGCTCCGGGGATATGCGGTGGTCATTCTCTGACCTTTCTGCATTCTCCGTATTTGGTGGGCACGAGCTCGAAACCCAGTCTAATCAAGAGTGTGTGCTACACACTGCTGCTTCTGCCCACGTGGCTACGGAGGCGCCTACAACTGTTGCAAGTTTTGGTGTAAATGTACGCAGAAAATGAAACTGAAGAATTAAAAACAAGCCAATTACGATAGACAACATTCTTCTCTTGAACAGCCTTAGCACATTTATTGGAAAACCAAGGTTTAGTTAAAGGACAAGATTTTAAAGTGGAGTGTGGAATAAAGGATTCCATTCCTGCAAGAATAATTCCACTGACACGATCTGAGCAAACGTTAACCTCTGAAGTTTTGAAACAGTAATTTGACCAAGGAAAAGAAGAAAGAAATCTTGCACGTCATCCCAAACAACACGAGGTTGGGAATAGCCATGAGATAAAGGCTCCATTGGAGGAGAAGAGACAATCACCAAGTTGTGATCTGAAGTGCCTAAAGGACCTACCACTTCGACCGTGTACTTAGAAGGGTTCTTTGTGAGATTTTGGTGTTTTTTTTTTTGTTTTTTTTAGGAGCATTAACAACTAAGGCCATATTGCTCCGGGATATGCGGTGGTCATTCCCTGACCTTTCCGCATCCTCCGTATTTGGTGGTGACGGACTCTAACCCCGGTCTAAATCAAGAAGTGTGTGCTACGCACTGCTGCTCCTTCCCACCTGGCTACGGAGGCACCTGTTTTTGAGAAAAAGATCAAGCATGTTGGCTGTATGATTAGGATTGTCTGGTATTCTTGTACGTAAATGAACAATCTGTGCAAGGTCATTAGTAATTGCAAAAGCCTCAGCATCTTAACCAGATGGGTCGGTGTGACTAGAAAACGAAAGCCAGCTGGAGTTGTGAACATTGAATTCACCAAGGATACCTCACTGTTAGGAAAGTTGGATTGGAGAAAGTCAATAAGTCAATGTTGCAAAGAGAGGAAGTCAAAGAGCTCCAAGTGATTAGTGGTGTTGGAAGAACGGTAGAGACAACAGATGAATTTGACACAACGAGGTAGAGAGATTTTGAACCAAAGAAGATCAAAGAGAGGAGATTCCAAATTACCAAGTCTCTGACAGGGAATATCAGAACGGACACATGCACAAATACCACCATTGAGGCGAAAGGAATCATACAGCAAATAATTTGGGCATCTGAGATGAGCAGAAGTTGAATCATCAAATAACTGAGATTCTGTCAGAAAAAATACATGGGGTTTGGCAGACTGAAGTGCAAATGGACATCGTTGAGATTAGAATTGAGACCACATATATTTGTGAAATGAATTAGGAAGTGTTTGGGAGGTGGTAGATGACTTTCATCAACCAGTGAAATACCACCACTTTGCTTATTGGAGGCTTGAAGTGGTGAAACCCATGTTTAGTCTCTAGAGCAAAGTTTCCGGCAACCCCCTCCCCCCATACTTCTCCTTCAACCCATGCATGGTACTAAGTACTATAGGTTTTGATACCTTTCGAATTCATGGTGTATTCAATGGTAAGAAAAGTGGGTGGGACATGCTGTATGAAGTAATGAAATTTTTGGATATGGCGTACACATGGTAAGAATATACCCAGATCCTTGGCATAACATGGCCTCGACAATGCCTCCGGCATACACACTACTCTGACTCCCTCCAGTCATTATCTGGCAGAGTAGAGGTAGCACAATTATACATTAGCTGATCCGGAAGCCTCCTAGAGGGTTACCAATAGGTTCAGTACGGTGTACTAACTGGCGGCCGGCCTGCGAACACCGTTTTAGAGATGTACCCTCGAAATGTAAGGAATATTGGATCTTGCCACAATGTTCCTCATAACCTCAAAAGTCATCAATCATATGCATGATGGAAGAGATGGGGAAGGGTTGACAGGAACTTAACTCTAGAGACTAAACATGGGTTCCACCGCTTTAAGCCTCCAATAAGCAAAGTGGTGGTATTGCACCGGTTGATGAGAGTTATTTACCACCTAGTACTGTCTGGTAACATAGAGGGGCGGCATACCTCCATGTGGTGTGGGTGCCAGACCTCGACCCCTGCTTACGTTGGTTCACACCTGGGTGGTCACCCACCATGTACTTGTGCATGGAGGTTATACCGAGGATTACTACCAGTCCCACCATCGTGAAGGTGCAAGCAGAGGATTTGGCTGTCACAGACCATCCGGACTTTGCCAAAATTGGGTCCACTTGACTTGAGCGTCACCAGAATATCAGTTCCATCAGCGTTTTAGACTCCCAAGTAGAAAGTACAGTTTGTCTGGCATATCTCAGAGAATGTCTGTTGCAACAAAGCAAACCAGAGCAGCAAAGCAAAAGGCTCAAGCTAATGGAAGTGATGTGGCTCAGAGCAGAACTGAGGGGGGCAGTTGTCCTCTGACTCACAGCCTTATAAATTGCACTGTTTGCTTGATGTTTGCAGAGCAATCAGGTACGGCACATGATACTGCCAAGAGGGATGTCTTTGTGTGTACGCGATGCAAGGAGTGTATCGATATCAGGCAACAACTCGGCGTTCTTGTGGGCCTATATGAGAGCTTGAAGGACAGGGTGGATGCCCTCGAAGAAACTAAATTGAGGGGCCCATCAAGCTCTCAGCTGCCCACATCAACGCCAGAGCTTGCACTTGGGCATCGCATGACACAGAGACAACCCCCAAGGCAGAATGCGCTGGTCCCGAAGGAACTAGTAGTTGTTGGTGACTCTATTGTCAGGGAAACGGGGAACACTCTTTGTAAAAAAGAGAGGTGGAACAGGACCAGGGTATGTCTGCCGGGGGCAAAGGTTGATGATGTTGTAGAGCGAATATCTTTTAAAAGCACAAAAGGTGATATAGTTGTACACGTTGGCACTAATAATATTAAGAGTAGGAGACCGGCAGAATTACTTAACAAGTACAGGTCACTGTTGAACAAAAGCCGAGAATTAGGGTTGAATTTGAAAGTGTCTGCAATTCTGCCCAGACACGATAGGAGGGAGTATATGATGAGAGCCTTGTCGATCAATTCGGCCCTGGAAAGATTGTGCAAGGCTCAAGGGGTAAAATATTTTTCAGCCTGGACTGTACTTGTTAACAGGAGAGACTGCTTCTACAGGGATGGGATACACTTAAATAGAAAAGGTGCAAGAATATTTGCTGATGCTAACGAGGCAGTGTTAGGTGGGTCAGAAAACTGCTAGCTTGGGGGGAGACAGAGACCAACAGATTGACAGTAGCCACTGGCAGAGATGAAAGAGATTCTTGCACTGCTTCTATTAAAATGAGCAGAATCCTGAAAAACAAGATGCATGGTATTTCAGAGACTGCTGGGAGCCATTGCGGTACAAGTAAACACATGGGTTGTGTTAGGGTAGCTAAGAATAGAAACAGGTGCAGGTATACTTGCGTGTACACCAATGCTAGGAGTTTAGTAAATAAATTTGAGGAATTTGAGGTATTGCTCAAAACATCAAAGGCAGATAGTGTTGGGATATCAGAGACGTGGTGTCACACAGATATAAGGGATGCAGAACTGGAATTTGGGGAGTACAATGTCTACACAAAGGATAGACAGGATAGGAAGGGGGGAGGGGTTATGCTATTAGTTAAGAAACACATAAAAACCAAGGAAGTGAAGCCAGTCGACATCACTGGACAGTGCAGTGTTGAGTCAGTTTGGTGTGACATAAGCATTGGGAAATCAAAATTGAGAGTAGGAGTGTGCTATAGGCCTAATGACTCTGAGGAGTATAATAAGGAACTGTACAGGGAAATAGAGTGGGCCAGTAAATCAGAGAGTCTTATAATGGGAGATTTTAATTTCCCAGATATTGACTGGAATTTGGGGGCTGGTTACTCACAGACTGGCAGGGCTTTTGTGGATTTATTGGATGATTGTTTTCTACATCAGCATGTTCGGGAGCAAATAGAGGGAGTAATACTCTTGATTTGATTATCAGCAGTGATTCTTCATGCATTAAGAATCTGCAGATAAATGAACCACTAGGTGGCAGTGATCACAGTGTGCTGAAGTGGGATTTACTCAAAGAGGTAACTACCATTAGGGGTAAAGGGAAGGGTTATTGCTTCCGTAAAGGCGACTACGATGGACTGAGACAGTATTTAAATTCTATACAGTGGGACCAACTGATGATGTTACCAACAGCAAATTCAAAATGGGAAGCATTCAAAGAACTTATCTTGGAAGCTACTAGGCTTTACATACCAACTAAGAAATATTGTTCAAGGTTTAGGCCAAAATGGATGTCAGATGAACTAATGAGGCATATGGCAGAGAAGAAAAATGCATGGGATACTTACAAATTAACACATGACACAGAAGCCTATGATAGATACAAGTTGATATGCAACCAAGTTACAAAGGAGGTTAGGCAGGCGAAGGCAGATTACGAGAAATCCTTGGCAAGGGATGCAAAGAAAAACAGCAAAGAGTTCTTTACTTATGTAAACTCTAGAAGGAAGGGGATGAATCAGATTGGTCCACTTGATATTGATGGGTCAACTGTTGATGATCCTGCTCAGGTAGCTAACAAACTAAATGAATATTTTGCATCGACATTCACACATGAGGAGTTATTCAGCAAGGGGAATGCCAGAGGTGTATTCACCTCTAGCAGTAAGCTACAGAATCTTTAAATAACTGTGAGTCAAGTGGAGGAGAAACTGTTGAAGATAAACACAAGAAAGGCACCCGGGGTGGATGGGATCTATCCAGTTATATTAAAGGAGGCAGCAAAGGAAGTAAGCAAACCCTTAGCCATAATTATGAGAGCTTCCTTGGACTCAGGGGAGGTACCCATAGACTGGAAATGTGCAAATGTGACCCCAATTCACAAAGGAGGATCAAAGGCTGACACAAGTAATTATAGACCTGTGAGCTTAACTTCTGTTCCAGGAAAATTAATGGAGGCACTGGTTAAAGAAGCACTGCAGGATCATTTAGACAAGACTTCAGTTATAGCTCAGACACAGCATGGTTTTGTTAAGGGGAAGTCTTGCCTGACCAACTTGATTGGATACTATGATGTAGTCACAAAAGAACTGGATGCAGGGAATAACTTTGATATTATATACTTGGATCTTAGAAAGGCTTTTGATACTGTTGCACATGGAAGACTGCTACACAAATTGGAGCAGTGTGACATTGGAGGCAAATTGCTGCTATGGATAAAGGGGTGGTTGAGGGGGAGAAGACAGAGAGTGGTAATCAATGGACACTGCTCATCTTGGACTAATGTTATTAGTGGAGTCCCTCAGGGCTCAGTGTTGGGTCCATTATTGTTTTCTGTATTTATAAATGATATTGATGATGGTATATCAAGCTTAATGTCCAAGTTTGCAGACGATACAAAGGTTGGCAGGGTTGTCAAGGACACTACTGACACTATGCTGCTGCAACAGGATCTGGAAAGGTTGAGCAGATGGGCTGAGAGGTGGCAAATGAAGTTTAACATTGACAAATGTAAAGTACTACACATGGGAAACAGCAACCCCAGAGCAACGTATCAACTCTGTGGTACTACACTGATAGTGGTAGAGAATGAAAGGGACTTGGGGGTGGTTGTGCAGGCAGATATGAAGTTCTCTGAGCAGTGCAGACGGGCTGCAAGAGTAGCTCATGGAGTATTGTCAATGATATACAGGAATTTTTCCAGCAGGGATAAGGAGGTGATTATTCCATTGTATAAGGCAATGGTCAGGCCACACCTAGAGTACTGTATACAGGTCTGGAGGCCTCATTTCAAGAAGGATGTAGAGCTGCTGGAACGAGTACAGAGAAGGGCAACAAGATTAGTGAATGGAACAAAGGGGTGCTCTTACGAAGAAAGGCTTAAGTTTTGCAAATTACAGTATCTGGAGACTAGGCACCAGCGAGGTGATCTGATAGAGGTGTATAAAGCCTTGAATGGTTTAAGCATGCTCAATGCTGATGGGATTCTTCCTCTAGCTCAGAATAATCACCTGAGAGGGCATAAATTCAAATTGAGGAAAGACAGATGTAGGATAGACGTGCGGAAATATGCCTTTCGCCAGCGGGTGGTTGGTTGGTGGAACAGACTTCCATCCCTTGTGGTGGAGGTTGATAGCCTAAATAAGTTTAAGGCTCAGCTGGACAGGTATTTTGAACGAACAGAGGGGTGAAGTGGAAGTGGGTTTTTTTTTTTTTTTTTTTGGCTGATGCTGCATACGCTTGCTTTCTTGCATCAAATGCCTCTACTAATGCTAATGCTAATGCAACCTCAAGTACCAATCACAAAGATTTATCAAGCTTTTGCTTGATAAATCTTTGTGAATTTTATCATATGAAACTAGGCATTTTTAGCTCCCTTTTATACTTTGGATTCCTTTTATTCAAGAATCTGCATTCAAAAAATAAGATTCTAATTGCTCGGCTAACCTTTTACCTTCCCATATGCTTTTTAGTTTAAAATTTGGAAGTTTAGAATTTTCATCTGCGCTATCATCCTCTGAATTGATTTGGTTTTACATCCAATGCCATTTCCACCAAATCTGTTTTACTAGCCTCTTTTTCAACCAGTAATTCTTGAACGACTTCAGTAATCATATCTTTTTTAAATTTTTTTAGGAGCATCAGTGACTAAGGCCATGTTACTCTGTGTATATTGCCTATAAATTGCATGTCCTGAGGTCGATTTTCTATTGTGCTGGACGAAAACCCGGGTTTCAGAGAAAGAAAACCATGCTACCCTCGCCTGAACTCAACTAACTCAGCCATGTAGTGAAAAAGATCTATAAAAATTCCTCCCATCATCAACAGGATTCGAATTCAGGTCTTTTCCATCCGGTGTGGGGTGGAGGAGGGCGATTATATCAACTGTGCTACCCACGAGGGCTTCAATAGTCATATCATCGAAACCTTCCCCTCCCACCGACGTAGCAAGTTCTACTATCGCACCAATTCTGTTTTCTGCCGGTTTCACCATATTTTCTGAATGAACTGACTTTGGTCATACATTTTTCCACATGCATTTATCGTTGATGGTTTTACTTCTTTCAGCGATAAAGCTGATTCTGATACAATCCACAATTGAGAAATGTTTCCATGCCTCGATTACTCCTATAGATTTGGAATCTTTTTTTTCCGAATTGTATTAACCTAGCACAACTGTGGTGGTAGGAACATAACTTCAACGTTTAGATGACTTAAATCTTTTGGATAGCCTGGTGTGCTATCCAATAGCAATAAAACTTTGAAATCTAGTTTTTTTTCCACAAGTTCAATCGCACAGAATGTAACACGGGGATTTTCCAACAAAATAAAATACAGGGTTTTCTCTTTCTCTTTTTTTTTTTTTTTTTTTACTAACGAGCGAACAGCAAGGATTCAAAAAGAGTGGAAATTTTGAAAAATTACATCCAACATAATAGCAGTGTTTTACCCCCATAAAAGCTAAAAAATACCGTTATGCGAGGTTTACTGAAATTCTCTGTGTTAGAGCGATACCGTGTTATATAAGTAGTGTGTTGTGCGAGGATTTCCACAATTTATCAATTGTTAGAGCGAAACCGTATTGTAGAAGTACAATGTTATACGGGGATTGCCTGTAATACAAAATTAAATAAAATAAATAATAAAGGAAATATACAACCTATACATTTCCCTTCTCCTGTAGGTAACTATCTGCTGACCTTTGAATTTCCCCAAACTGTCAGCCTCTACCACCCATGTAGGTAACTTATTCCAGTCATTTATAACTCGTTTACTAAAATAAAACTCCCTGAAATCCAGTGTAAACTTCTCTCCCGTAACTTGAATTTATGGCCCTTAGTTTTAGAATAATTTAAAACCGTGAAACGTTTTGCCTCTCAGAGCCTTAACCACCTCAAAGTCTCCTCTAAGGTGCCTAATTTCCAAGCTGTCCCATTCAAAGTCTTTCCTTATATGGACCGATCTCACACCAGGTGAATTACCAGTCTTTGGAGCCTTCAAGAAGTGCGATGTCTTTTTTTTTTTTAGGTGAACACAGTATTCCAAGTGTGGTCTAACATTTATGACATCCTTATCTCTTACTAGCAAATGTTTGATAAATCATTGATAGGACACCATGGGCCTTCATTGCAGCCTGTCTACAATGCTCAGAGAACTTCTTGTCTGACCTTATCATAATTACCAAGTCCCTTTCTTCCATTACTGACTTTAGTTCAACTCCACCAAGTGTATAAGTTATTTTGGGGTTACTGTTACTCAGGTGTAAGTTCTTGCACTTTGATGGATTAAAGCAAAGCTTTACTCCAGAAAAGTAAAGTGCAAGGTCTTAATAATGTTGTGTGTTATTGTTCTGTGAGAAGTAATGAGAACGTACGCATGCACACACACACAGGGTGCTTCTCCTATTTCCAACTAATAATAGACACACTTTTAACAGATTGCAACATAAAAATGACTTAAAATCATATATTATTCATGTCAGTCATTTTTGTCCAACTTCAGTATTAGTATAGGCCGTAAGGTGAAAGCAGCTTGGCTTTTGCTGCATCGGTGAAATAAACGAACAAAAAGAAATCTTACTTATAACTCATATTCTTTTTACCACTCTTCTCACTGCCACATAACCAACTGTCCCTTAACCTTTACCAGACTGTCAACCTTCACAACCGAGGAAGTCATTTCACTCCAGCAGTCAACAATCACACTAACCAAATGTAAACTTCCGAAGGATCCAGTCTCTTGGTTTTCATCTATCCTTTATATATGCTTCAGCCAGATTACCTCTGATACACCTTGTTTCTGGGCTCTGCAACCCACAACTTTGTAATCTCACCTCATATGGATGCTCCTTTGCTATTCACACTAAACAAGTCACTCATCTGATTTCTTCAAGAAGCTCAGTGCCATTTCTTAAATGCACCTGAATACAATATTCTATAAACAGCATCACCATTGAATTCAATGATTTTGCAAATCTTTTGTTGAAATTGACTTAAAAATAAAAAAAAAAAAAAAAAAAAAATCACTGAAATTCATATTGAAAGGCCGATGAAATAGAATCAAAACAACATAAATAGAAGATATATATTACATCAAAAAAGCATCAAATTTAAATTTTTTTAGGATTTTTTATTTTTTTTTTTATTCTGATTTTTGTCAATGAAACTAATTTCGCTCTAATTTTTATGTGGGGGAAATTAACTCAAAATCAGAAAAAATTAACATTTAAAAGTATTTACAGACAAATTTCTATTTTTATGGGTATTTAAATTTCATGAAAAAACCCACTTGCATTTGCAGACCAGAAAACTTACAAATCAAAGAATCAAATACCCTTACTTTAGGACCTCACAAAATATCATTGAATAAATTTTTACATATACATTTTCATGTCAAGTAATTTATTATAGTCAACTAACTCAGATGTCTTGAGTAACTAGGTTAATCAATGTCACATTGAATTCAAGCAGCAATTCTGGTATGTGAACATTCTACAAGAATGTTCACATATTACATTTGGTTTAAAAAATTTTGGCCAGCTAGTATTTAAATTTAATTTATGCATATACTTTTTCTAAGATATCAGCTATATCACAAAATTAAACACTTACATATTGGTTGTAATAACCATATTCATGAAGTCCTGGATAGTTGTTGTACCTAAGAAAAGAATGAAAATTTCAATTACTGCTTCATTTAAATATAAACATTCAAAAATTAGCATTAGTAGAGGCATACAATGCAAGAAAGCAAGCTTATCCAGCATCATCCAAAAAAAACCACCCATTTCACCCCCCCCCCAAAATGGAAACCTGTTCCACCAATCAACCACCCGGTGGCTAAATGCAAATTTCTGCCATCTATTCTACAACTATCTTTCCTCAATTTAAAATTGTGCCCCCCTCAGATTCTTAGTCTGAGCAAGAGGAAGAATCCCACCAGCTTGCTCAACCCATTCAAGGCCTTATACACCTCAATCAGATCATCTTGAAGGTGCCTACTCTCCAGATGCTGCAATTTGAAGAACTTAAGTTTTTCTTGGTAAGAGGTGCCTTTGGGAAAAGGCACTCCTTTGTTCCCCTCACCAATCTTGTTGCCGTTCTTTGTACTCATTCTAGCAACTCTACATCCTTCCTAAAATAAGGCCTCCAGACCTGTACACAGTATTGTACGTGTGGCCTGACCGTTGCCTTGTATAACGGGATAATCACCTCCCTGTCCCTGCTGACAAAATTCCTATATATCATTGACAAGACTCCATTACCTGCCCTGGCACCCCGTCTGCACAGCTCAGCAAACTTCATATTTGACTGAACAATTACCCCCAGGTCTTTTTCACTTTCCACTTCCCTGAGTATAATACCACACAGCTGGTACATTTCTCTTCGGTTATCACTACCCATATGCAGTACTTCGCATTTGTCAATGTTAAACTTCAGTTGCCACTTCTCAGTCCATTTTCCCAACTTATCTAGATCCTGTTGGAGTAGCACACTGTCTTTACTGTCGTTAACAACCCTGCCAACCTTTGTATAATAAATTACATTAAGCTACGCTATTAAATTGTGTCAGTTATAAATGGTACTTTAAGAGATCTACAATTTTCGAATTGCCTTTTTATCTTCTTCAAACTTGGACATTAAACCTGATATACCTTCAATCAATATCATTGATAAATATACAAAACAACAATGGGCCCAACATCAAACCCTGGGAAACTCCACTAATAACACTTGTCCACAAAGAGCAGTGTCCATTGATTACCACTCTCTGTCATCTCCCACTCAACCATCCCTTTTATCCATTGCAAAAACTTACCCTTAATGCCATACCTCTCCAATTTGTATAGCAGTCTTTCTTGTGCAACAATATCAAAAGCTTTCCTGAAATACAAGTATATGATATCAAATTTATTTTTGGCATTCATTTCCTTTGTGACAACATCATAGTATCCAATCAAATTGATCAGACAAGACTTCCCCCTTTAACAAACTCATGCCGTGTCTTAACTATTACTGCAGTCTTGTCTAGATGATCCTGCAATGCTTCTTTAACCAGTGATTCCATTATTTTCCTTGGAACACAAGTTAAACTAACAGGTCTCAAGTCACTTGTGTCACCTTTTGAAACCCCTTTGTGAATTGGGGATACATTTGCACATCTCCAGTCCGTGGGGACCTCCCATGAGTCCAAGGAAGCTCTCATAATTATGGCTAAGGGTTTGCTTACTTCCTTTGCTGCCTCCTTTAATATAACTGGATAGATCCCATCCACCCCAGGTGCCTTCCTTATGTTTAACTTCAACAATTTCTCCTCCACTTTGCACTTTTATTACAAAATCACTTCGCTCTCTGTTAGCCTTTGATAAAGTTCTGGCACTCCCCTCACTGAATGACTCCTTATGTGTGAATGTAGATGCAAAATACTCATTCAGTTTATCAGCTACCTGACCATGATCATCAATAGTCAACCCATATATTTTAAGTGGTCCAATCTGCTTCATCCCTTTCCTTCTAGAGTTTACATAAGTAAAGAACTCTTTGCTGTTTTTCTTTACATCAGTTACCAAAGATTTCTCGTAATCTGCCTTCGCCTGCCTAACCACCTTTCTGACTTGATTACAGACTAGTTTATACCTACCATAGGATTCTGTGTCACCTGATACTTTATATGCATCCCATACATTCTTCTTCTTCTCTGCCACAAGCCTCGTTAATTCATCTAACATCCATCACCATCATCATGAAGGCTTCTCCAACAACTTTCCAGTTCCTTCTGTTTTGTGCAACGGACATCCATTTATTACAACCAATGAACTCATGAATTTCATTTGTCCATCTCCGTCGCTCTCTTCCAGGTTTTCTTCTAGCTCCTCTTGGTTACCATTCTGTTATTCTCTTAGTCTATCTGTCATCATGTCTTTGAGCTGTGTCCTGCTCAAGAACATTTTAGTCCTTTAGTTTTGATAAGAATCTCCTTTACTTGCGTTTGCTGCCTAATCCATGTGTTTCTATTCTTATCTAATAGTCTGATTCCCAATATAATTCGTTCCATTCTTCGCTGTGTAGTTCTCAGCTTCTCTTCCATTCTTTTGGTGAGTGTTCAAGTTTCACTTCCATAAGTCATGGTGGGGGGTATACGCTGGTTCATTATTTTACGTTTCAGGCAAATTGGGATATTGCTCCTCAGTATGTGACTATATTTCCTGAATGCTATCCATCCAAAATTTATCCTTCGCTTGACTTCCAGCCATTTAGCAGTATTAGTAACGGCCGCATGGTGCAAGAAAGCCCATGGCTTATGCTGCACCAGCCAAAAAAAAAAAAAAAAAACACACCGAACAAAACAATGATAAAAACAAAAAATAAAAAATAACTAAATAATAATAATTAATAAATAAAAAAATAAATAAAAAGGAAATTAAACCTATCATCCTATGCGCTTCGCTTACCCGAAAGTACTATCCAGATGACCTTTGAATTTCCCCAAACTGTCGGCCTCTACCACCCATGTACGCAACTTATTCCAGTAATTTATAACTCGCTGGCTAAAATAAAACTTCCTGCAGTCCAATCTAAACATTTCCCCCCGTAACTTGAATTTATGTCCCCTAGTTCTAGCATCATTTATAATCTTGAAAATTTTGTCCTCATTCATTTTACTGATGCCTCTCAGAGCCTTAAACACCTCAGTCAAATCTCCTCTAAGGTGTCTAGTTTCCAAACTCTGCAACCCACATATTCGAAGTCTTTCTTCATAAGGACGCCCTTTTGCCGATCTCACCAGGTGAGTTACCCTTCTTTGCACCCTTTCAAGAAGCTTGATGTCTTTCTTTAGGTGCGGTCTCCATACTTGAACACAGTATTCCAAGTGTGGTCTAACATAAGCCTTATATAATGGGATTATCACTTCCCTATCTCTACTTGCAAAAGTTCGATAGATCATCGATAGGACACCATGGGCCTTCCTTGCAACCTGTTTACAATGCTCACAGAATTTCATGTCTGACTGTATCGTAACACCCAAGTCCCTTTC
The DNA here is from genome assembly GCF_048544385.1 of Mastigoproctus giganteus. Classification (NCBI taxonomy): domain Eukaryota; kingdom Metazoa; phylum Arthropoda; class Arachnida; order Uropygi; family Thelyphonidae; genus Mastigoproctus; species Mastigoproctus giganteus. The sequence goes on from NC_143586.1 coordinate 803,138, forward strand.
CTCCAGTACTGGGTTTAGTTGAACTCCACCAAGTGAATAGGTTTTTTTGGGATTACTGTTTCCCAGGTGTAATACCTTATACTTTGTTGGATTAAAGCACAGCTGCCATTTTTCTGACCATTCTTGAAGTCTATCTAGGTCTCTCTGAAGAAGCTCAGCTTGACAGTGATCATTAACTACTCTACCAATTTTAACATCATCTGCAAATTTAGACATCACGCCCTCTATCCCTTCATCAACATAGTTTATGAAAATTAAAAACAACAGTGGTCCTAATACTGATCCTTGGGGAACCCCACTTCTTACATCAACCCAATCTGAGGAATAGCCATTTATCACAACCCTCTGCCTCCTACCCTGAAGCCATCCTTCTATCCATCTAAGGATTTTCCCAGTGATTCCAACCTGTTCCAGCTTATAAAGCAACTGCTCGTGTGGGACTGATTCAAAAGCTTTGCTGAAATCTAAATAAACAATGTCGAAATTATTCCCTAAATCCAGCTCGTGAGTGACCCTTTCGAAATAGCGAACCAGATTTGTTAAACATGATTTTCCCTTTACAAAACCATGCTGAGTATCCTTGAGAATTTCAATTCGATCCAAATGATCTTGAATTCCACCCTTGATCATTGCCTCCATGATTTTCCCTACTACTGAAGTCAGACTGACAGGTCGATAATTTCCAACTTCACTTTTAGAGCCACCCTTATGTATGGGAGATACATTTCCACTTTTCCAATCCAAGGGAATCTCCCCAGAGTCTAGTGATGCTCGCATAATTAGCCTCAATGGTTCAATGCACTCGCTTGCCGCCTCTCTTAAGATTATAAGGTATATTCCATCAACTCCAGGAGCCTTACTGGACTGTAGGCTCGAAAGTTTTTTCATTAAATAATCTTGCGAAATTTCAATATCATTAATTACATATTTTTTAACTTCGCTCCCACAATTTCCCATTGCCACAAAACGTGGCAATGGGAAATTATTACAGCAAATGACTTGTCCCAGATAAGTATATGACTCCACCTTTTCAATTACTGCTCCTTCAATCATTATATCCCTTTCTATGGCATACTTGTTCAACATTACTTTTGTTTTAGCCATATTCATCTTTAGTCTAAAATCCTTACTAACTCTGCATAACTGATTTAAGATTTTCCTCTAATTCTTTGGGATTGTGGCTTATGAACAGAATGTCATCAGCAAATCATAAATGGTTTAGGTACGCTCCATTCACATTGACTCCTTTCTGCGACCAGTCTAATCTTATGAAAGCTTCCTCAAGGGAATCGGGAATGTCGTATGTGTTACTAATTTGTAATCCATCTTCCCCACTGCTGGCATTATTCCCTCGCACCTTGTATAATTCTTTACAAGGGCAGCAGCAAACAATTTCAGAGGTCTTGTTGTCTCCTTGTCGAACTCCTTTCTCAATTTTAAATTTTATACTATCTTTGTCTAATCTAATAAAGGAGGTAGGGTTCTCATATATTTTTTTAACAATCATAATATATGGGGTATCTATGCCTTGTCTTTCCAGTGCCCGAAACATTGCCTTATGCTGTATGGAGTCAAATGCCTTTTCATAATCCACAAATGCCAAGCATAATGGTGTTTTATATTCATTTGCCTTCTCCATTAGCTGTGATATTACGTGAAGGTGATCCATAATTGAGAACACTGTCCTAAAGCCAGCTTGCTCTTTTGGTTGATTCTCATCAAGTATTCTTTCTAATCTATTAGTAATGACCCTTGTGAACAACTTGTAGATGTGGGGTAACAAGCTAATTGGTCTATAATTTCCAATTTATCTCCTTTCTTATGCAGCAAAAGTATGATAGCATTATTCCACTCCTTAGGTGTCACGTCTTTCTAATGCATTTTGTGAAGAATCTTGCCAGTTTCTGTCATGTCTCTTCCTCATAATTTTAACAACTCTACAGTAACTTCATCTTCCCCCGGGACTTACTGAGTCTCCATTTTCTTCAACACATGTTCTACCTCATCAGGAAGGATATCGGGAATGTCGTATGTGTTACTAATTTGTAATCCATCTTCCCCACTGCTGGCATTATTCCCTTGCACCTTGTATAATTCTTTACAGTAGTCTTGTGCTATTTCAATTATGCCTTCTCTGCTATTTATAGCAGAGAAGGCATATTTACCATCGCTATTCTTCAGTTTCTGTATCATTCGTCTTTCTGCATTACTGCTCATGGCTGCTGATTTAAGTCCTTTGTTTTCCCTTAATGCTATTCTACTTTTCTTGTGTTAAATCTTCTTGTGTCCTTTCTGAGCCTCTTTCTAATGACTTTGCATAACTCAGCATACTCAATTTTCTCCTTTTCAGTGTTTATCTTTTTCTCTTCATTTATTTTCTTCAGTTCATCATAACAAGTGTTTCTTGCCTAATTTTTTCTTCTTTAGATTTCTTTTTTCCTATAGGCTTCTTTGACTTTATCACTTTTAGAAAGTTGTAATATTCCTCATTGATATCTTGGTCCTGAGCAGTCTGCAGAAGCTCAAACTTATTAAGTTCCAGTACATATTGCTTTTTCTCCTCTTCTGTTAGCTCAAAGATCTTCGTATTATTTACTCGAGTCAGTTTTTTCCTTACATCTATATCGTGTCCATCTTACCATTCTGTGATCACTTCCAACATTTACTATGTTCAGGATGGTAACATCATTCACGATATATCTTCTGTTAGTGAGGATGAAGTTGATTTCATCAGTTGTTAATCCATTTGGGCTCTTCCATGTCCACTTTCTGTTAACCCTTTTCTTGAAAAAAAGTGTTCATTACTGACAATCCTCGAGATACTGCAAATTCCACAAGTCTTTCACCAATTCCAAAATTTACATCCATGTAGGCCTAAACCTTGAACAGTATTTCTTAGTTGGAATGAAAAGCCCAGTATCCTCCAAAATTAAGTCCCTGAAGGTGGCCCATTTAGAATTCAACATTGGTAACATCATCAGTTGACCCCACTGTACAGAATTTAAAAACTGTCTGAGACCTCTGTAGTCACCTTTACGAAAGCAAAAGCCCTTCCCTTCAGCCTTGATGGTAGTTACGTCTTTAAGTAATTCCCACATCAGTACACTGTGATCACTGTCACCCAGGGTTCCTTTATCTGCAAATTCTGAATCCATAAATAATCACTGCTGATAATCAGATCAAGAGTATTACTCCCTCTGGTTGCCTCTCAAACATGTCATCCAATAAATCCACAAAAGTCTTGCCAGTGTGCACGTGACCAACCCACTAGTTCCAGTCAAATAAGACTAAATAATTAAATACAAAATTAGGAGTCAAACCCAGTAAACACTTCATGAATAAAATATAAAATAAGACAAATTTTCATAAATATAAACTTTAAATCAAGTTTAATTATAAAATTTAAAATACAAATTATATCAATGACAATACATATGAAAAATTCATAAAATGAAATATAGTGCATCAAAAAAGAAAAAAAATCATATATCAATAAATCAAAACAATGTGGATTTGTTGAATGATTGTTTTCTACAGATGCATGTTAGAGAAACAACAAAAAAAAAGAGCAATACTCCTTAATCTCAATATCAGCCATGATTCTTAATGCATTAAGAATCTGCAGATAAAACATCCACTAGGCGGCAGTGATCAGTGTACTGATCACTGATCACAATTAAAAGATGGGATTACCATATATTAAACGGAAGGGTTTTTGCTTTTACAAAGGTCTCAGTCAGTTTTTAAATTCTATACAGTGGGACTTACTAATATTGTTACAAAACACATTCAGGCAAATAGGGAAATAATCACAGAAGCTACCATGCATTTCATCCAAGAAATACTGTTCATCTAAGAATTGTCATTGAAATATGCAATTGGAGAGATTGCGCAAGGCTCAAGGGGTAGAATTTTTTTCAGCCTGGTCTGTTCTTGTTGACAGGAGAGACTGCTTCTACAGGGATGGGGTACACAAATAGAAAGGGTGCAAGAATATTTGCTGATGCTATCGATGCAGTGTTAGGTGGGTGAGAAAACTGCTAGCTTGGGGGGGGGGATTCACAGACGAAAAGGTTAAAAGTAGCTGCAGGCAGAAGTGAAGGCTTGTTTTGTTATTTGGTTTTTAGGAGCATTAGCAACTAAGGCCATATTGCTCCGGGAATATGCGGTGGTCATTCCCTGACATTTCCTCATCCTCCGTATTTGGTGGTCACAGGCTCGAACCCCAGTCTAATCTAGAAACGTGTGCTATGCACTGCTGCTCCTGCCCATCTGGCTACGGAGGCGCTGAGGTGAAGGCAATTCTTGCACTACTTCTATGAGAATGAGCAGTGGCCTGGTTTGATTTGATTTCGATTTTATTGGCGCATTAGCAGCTAGGGCTATAATGGCAGTGGCCTGGAGGGGAAGAGAGAGAGAGAGAGAGAGAGAGAGAGAGAGAGAGAGAGAGAGAGAGAGAGAGAGAGAGCGAGAGAGAGGTGCTGGGGGTTTCAGGGACTGATGGCAGTCATCATGAAAAAAATAAATACATAGAGTAACTAAGAATAGGTGAAGGTATACTTGCATGTAATCCAATGCTAGGAGTATAGTTAATAAATTTCATGAGCTTGAAGTGCTAGTAAAGACATCAAAGGCAGATATTGTTGGGCTATCAGAGATGTGGTGTCAGACAGATATAAGCAGTGCAGAATTGGAATTTGGGGAGTACAATGTGTACAGGACAGAAAGGAAGGCGTGGTTATGTTGTTAGTTAAGAAACAAAATCTAAGGAAGTGCATCCAATTTATTTTGGTGGACAATGCAGTGTTGAGTCTATTTGGTGTGAAATAAGCACTGGGAAAGTAAAAATGAGAGTAGGTGTGTGTGTTATAAGCCTAATGAATCTTACGAGTATAATGAGCAATTGTGAAGAGAAATAGAGTGGGCCAGTAAACCAGAATGTCTTATAATGGGGAATTTTAACTTTCCAGATATTGACTGAAACTTGTGGGTTGGTCAATCGTATACTAGCAAGGCTTTTATGGATTTATTGGATGACTGTTTTTTTTTCAGTCATCCAATAAATCCTTACAAACTAAATGAATATTTTGCATCGACATTCACACATGAGGAGTTATTCAGCGAGGGGAATGCCAGAGGTGTATCAACTCTAGCAGTAAGTTACAGAATCTTGAAATAACTGGGACTAAAGTGGAGGAGAAACTGTTGAAGATAAACACAACAAAGGCACCCGGGGTGGATGGGATCTATCCAGTTATATTAAAGGAGGCAGCAAAGGAAATAAGCAAACCCTTAGCCATAATTATGAGAGCTTCCTTGGACTCAGGGGAGGTACCCATAGACTGGAAATGTGCAAATGTGATCCCAATTCACAAAGGAGGATCAAAGGCTGACACAAGTAATTATAGGCGCCTCCGTAGCCAGGTGGGAAGGAGCAGCAGCAGCAGCAGTGCGTAGCACAAGCTTCTTGATTAGACCCGGGTTCGAGCCCGTCACCACCAAATACGGAAGATGCGGAAAGGTCAGGGAATGACCACCGCATATCCCGGAGCAATATGGCCTTAGTTGCTAATGCTCCTAAAAACCAAATAACAAACAAACAAACAAGTAATTATAGACCTGTGAGCTTAACTGCTGTTCCAGGAAAATTAATGGAGGCACTGGTTAAAGAAGCACTGCAGGATCATTTAGACAAGACTTTAGTTATAGCTCGGACACAGCATGGCTTTGTTAAGGGGAAGTCTTGCCTGACCAATTTGATTGGATACTATGATGCAGTCACAAAAGAACTGGATGCAGGGAATAGCTTTGATATTATATACTTGGATCTTAGAAAGGCTTTTGATACTGTTGCACATGGAAGACTGCTACACAAATTGGAGCAGTGTGGCAGTGGAGGCAAATTGCTGCTATGGATAAAGGGGTGGTTGAGGGGGAAAAGACAGAGAGTGGTAATCAATGGACACTGCTCATCGTGGACTAATGTTATTAGTGGAGTCCCTCAGGGCTCAGTGTTGGGTCCATTGTTTTCTGTATTTATAAATGATATTGATGATGGTATATCAAGCTTAATGTCCAAGTTTGCAGACGATACAAAGGTTGGCAGGGTTGTCAAGGACACTACTGACACTATGCTGCTGCAACAGGATCTGGAAAGGTTGAGCAGATGGGCTGAGAGGTGGCAAATGAAGTTTAACATTGACAAATGTAAAGTACTACACATGGGAAACAGCAACCGCAGAGCATCGTATCAACTCTGTGGTACTACACTGACAGTGGTAGAGAATGAAAGGGACTTGGGGGTGGTTGTGCAGGCAGATATGAAGTTCTCTGAGCAGTGCAGACAGGCTGCAAGAGTAGCTCATGGAGTATTGTCAACGATATACAGGAATTTTTCCAGCAGGGATAAGGAGGTGATTATTCCCTTGTATAAGGCAATGGTCAGGCCACACCTAGAGTACTGTATACAGGTCTGGAGACCTCATTTCAAGAAGGATGTAGAGCTGCTGGAACAAGTACAGAGAAGGGCAACAAGATTGGTGAATGGAACAAAGGGGTGCTCTTAGGAAGAAAGGCTTAAGTTTTGCAAATTACAGTGTCTGGAGACTAGGCACCAGCGAGGTGATCTGATAGAGGTGTATAAAGCCTTGAATGGTTTGAGCATGCTCAATGCTGATGGGATTCTTCCTCTAGCTCAGAATAATCACCTGAGAGGGCATAAATTCAAATTGAGGAAAGACAGATGTAGGATAGACGTGAGGAAATTTGCCTTTAGCCAGTGGGTGGTTGGTTGGTGGAACAGACTTCCATTCCTTGTAGTGGAGGTTGATAGCCTAAATAAGTTTAAGGCTCAGCTGGACAGGTATTTTGAACGAACAGAGGGGCGAAGTGGTTTTTTTTTTTGGCTGATGCCGCATAAGCTTGCTTTCTTGCATCAAATGCCTCTACTAATGCTAATACAGCAACATGTTTGAGAGGCAACCAGAGGGAATAATACTCTTCATCTGATTATCAGCAGTGATTATTCATGCATTAAGAATTTGCAGATAAAACAACCACTGGGTGACAGTGATCACAAGGTACTGATGTGGGAATTATTTAAAGATGTAACTACTATCAAGGCTTTTGCTTTCATAAAGGTGACTACAGAGGTCTCAGACAGTTTTTGAATTCTGTACAGTGGGATCAACTGATGATGTTGCCAACTTTGAATTCTAAATGGGAAACCTTCAGGAATTTGATACTGTTGCACATGGAAGACTGCTACACAAATTGGAGCAGTGTGACACTGGAGGCAAATTGCTGCTATGGATAAAGGGGTGGTTGAGGGGGAGAAGACAGAGAGTGGTAATCAATGGACACCTCATCGTGGACTAATGTTATTAGTGGAGTCCCTCAGCGCTCAGTGTTGGGTCCATTATTGTTTTCTGTATTTATAAATGATATTGATGATGGTATATCAAGCTTAATGTCCAAGTTTGCAGATGATACAAAGGTTGGCAGGGTTGTCAAGGACACTACTGACACTATGCTGCTGCTGCAACAGGATCTGGAAAGATTGAGCAGATGGGCTGAGAGGTGGCAAATGAAGTTTAACATTGACAAATGTAAAGTACTACACATGGGAAACAGCAACCCCAGAGCAACGAATCAACTCTGTGTTACTACACTGACAGTGGTAGAGAATGAAAGGGACTTGGGGGTGGTTGTGCAGGCAGATATGAAGTTCTCTGAGCAGTGCAGACGGGCTGCAAGAGTAGCTCATGGAGTATTGTCAATGATATACAGGAATTTTTCCAGCAGGGATAAGGAGGTGATTATTCCATTGTATAAGGCAATGGTCAGGCCACACCTAGAGTACTGTATACAGGTCTGGAGGCCTCATTTCAAGAAGGATGTAGAGCTGCTGGAACGAGTACAGAGAAGGGCAACAAGATTAGTGAATGGAACAAAGGGGTGCTCTTACGAAGAAAGGCTTAAGTTTTGCAAATTACAGTGTCTGGAGACTAGGCACCAGCGAGGTGATCTGATAGAGGTGTATAAAACCTTGAATGGTTTAAGCATGCTCAATGCTGATGGGATTCTTCCTCTAGCTCAGAAAAATCATCTGAGAGGGCATAAATTCAAATTGAGGAAAGACAGATGTAGGGTAGACGTGAGGAAATTTGCCTTTAGCCAGCGGGTGGTTGGTTGGTGGAACAGACTTCCATCCCTTGTGGTGGAGGTTGATAGCCTAAATAAGTTTAAGGCTCAGCTGGACAGGTATTTGGAACGAACAGAGGGGTGAAGTGGAAGTGGGGTTTTTTTTTTTTTTTTTTTGGCTGATGCTGCATAAGCTTGCTTTCATGCATCAAATGCCTCTACTAATGCTAATGCTAACTTAATTTTGGAGGCTACTAGGCTTTTCGTTCCAACTAAGAAATACTGTTCACGGTTTAGGCCTAAATGAATGTCCGATGAATTAATGAGGCTCGTGGCAGAGAAGAAAAATGTATAGGATGCATATAAAGTATCAGGTGACACAGAAGCCTATGGTATAAACTAGTCCGAAATCAAGTCACAAAGGATGTTAGGCAGGCGAAGGCAGATTACAAGAAATATTTGGCAAAGGGTGCAAAGAAAAACAGCAAAGAGTTCCTTACTTATGTAAACTCTAGAAGGAAAGGGAATGGGATGAATCAGAGTGGAACATAGATGGGTTGACTATTGATGATCATGCTCAGGTAGCTCAAAAACTGAATGAGCATTTTGCATCTACATTTACACATGAGGAGTTTTTCAATAAGGGGAGTGCCAGAAGTTTATCAAACATTAACAGGGAGCTAAGTGATTTTCAATAACTGAGAGCAAAATGGAGGAGAAATTGTTGAAGTTAAACATAAGGAAGGCACCTAGGGTGGAGGGGATCTATCCAATTATATTAAAGGAAGTAAGCAAACCCTAAGCCGATTATGAGCGCTTCCTTGGACTCAGGGGAGGTCCCATGGATTGGAGGTGTGCAAATGTATCAACAATTGACAAAGGGTGTTCAAAAGGTGACAAAGTAACTACAGACGTGTTAGTTTAGTTTGTGTTGCGGGGAAAATAATGGAATCACTGGTTAAAGAAGCACTGCAGGATCATCTAGACAAGACTGCAGTAACAGTTATGTCAAAGCATGGGTTTGTTAAAGGGAGGTCTTGTCTGACCAATTTGATTGGATACTATGATGTTGAGTGGGAGAAGACAGAGTGGTAATCAATGGACACTGCTCTTTGTGGACTAATGTTATTAGTGGAGTCCCCCAAGGTTCAGTGTTGTTTTCTGTATTCATTAATGAAAAGTCTCCCACTCAACCATCCCCTTATCCATTATCTATACTTCTCCAATTTGTAACACATTTATTAACGGTTAAGTACTTTTTGGTTTGTTAATTATAATTTTTACTTTGTACAAGAAAAACTGACAGAAGCCAAATTCTATGTCTGTAAACACAACTTCTAAAATGATGATCACAGATTTTTTTTTAACAGTTTAAAAATAGTCAAGAAACAATGAGCTAGAATGCATTTTGAACTGTTTTGTTTTTCATTTATTTTTTCCTTGACATTTTGCAATGAATAAAATGCTCAAGTTAGAGATATCGCTTAGCTGATACAGAAACAATGCTTTATATTTATTACTATTTAGCTTTATTCAGTAAATCCAACTAAAAGGAACAAATTAAAGAACTGAGAAAAATTATTTTTATGAATGTTCCTAAAAAATGTGAAACTAATATCTAAAATATTAAATTTCTAGCACAAATACACACCCTGAATAACCATAAATTCCTTGATGAGGCCAATAATTATTATAATAGTTATAATTCTGATGTGGTGATGGCTCTTGTACTTCAGTGTTGTGTCCACTACTTGCAAGTTTATTCAACTGTGCCTGTTCTAATGCTTTCCGAGCATTTTCCCAGGCTTGGTTTTGTGCCACATTAAGGTCCATCAATTCATCTGTTTTGTCTTCTTGAGTAGAATTATCACCCCGCTGCTGGGACCTAAAAATGACAAACTGCATGTGAACAATGCTGAATATTAAATATATCATAATATAAACAAAAAAAATCATTAAAATAGTTATTTAATTTTTGAATTTATAGAATGATGTGTCAATAAAATTTCATAATATAATTTTATAACCCGCCTTTATTAAATGTATTGCAAATTTTTATATATTTAATATACATCCACCAACCAGGAAGAAATATAAATTACACTTCACTGTTAAGGAAGCAATTATTTATTATCATTGATTTTAAAAATAATTATAATACAGTATTTCCATTCTAGAGTTATTGCAAGATATAAAACAGCAATCAGTTTTCATGTTAGCCAGAGTGACATCAAAACACCACTTGAGAAAAATGACAGAATGCAGGGAATTAAATGTAAATGGAATAAACACACATGTTTAAAATTGTAAGAAAATCACTATGCTAGAAAATGAGATGAACCACATATTATATGGGCCTGTGATGTGATACTCAGTGAACAATGGTGCCATAGGGAGGGGAGACAGATGACAGAGAGTGAGGCAAAGAAATGAACAATTTTAAAAACTCAATAATTAAATAAAGAATTTATATTTGCCAAATTAAAAATATGCCATCTTCAAGTTTACTCCATCTTTGTGCAAGCATCCTAATATTCCACTTGTTTTTTTATAGTCTAAAAATGTGCCATCGAGATTACAATAAACAGGTTGCTTTTTTCAGAGCAGCTACATTGATTTTTTTGCTATTTTTATTGCTTAAAAATTGTTTTTTACATTTTTCTTAAATTAGTTCTTTACTTGGTTTTCAAAACTGCATAAAGAAATGAAGGTTTAGTCTGCCCTGTTTTTGCTGTCTTTTCCTTTTGTTCGTCTATCAATTATTTACTTTTTAACTTTTTATTCTTCTTCCTTCTTTTACTGTTATTCTTTCATCTATTATGTTTCTCGTCACTGGTACCAGCCTTGCACTGGTGTGGGATTTTTTTTAATTTTATTTTATTTATTTTTAATTACTTTTATTTTTATCAATTTTATTATATTTTTTTATTTTATTTGTTCATTGTTTTTAATGGTTTGGATGTTCAGTACTTGACACTTGAGGTTTGCTGCAGTTCGCACTTAGTTATGGCCCACCTCCTTGTGGTGTAGATCGGTATCAAGGATGCACTTCCCTGTTACTTGTTGCTTCCTGGTAGCAAAGTGGACAGAAACAACATATGCACAGTGCAAACATAGCAGTACACACATTTCTGGTCCTTCTGCAAAGTTCCTATATCCTCACAGTGTATCATAGCAGAGTTGAATTAGTGTTTGGGTGCCACCCTACATAAGATACTATACATTTCCATATGCACCTCTTTTATTTAAATGTAAAGTGTTCATGTATTTAAGTGTAAAAGCGTAATTGAATGTATTAGGCCTAATCAAGAACTAACTCATCTGAATATATGTAATATGTTTAAAATTTGTGTGTGGTCTCTGGTCCATTTGCCTCTTTTACTATATGAAAAACCAGAGTTTGTGGGGGGGGGGGGGCTTTCCCTACATGTGGGTCTAACTCAGCCACAGAGTGAAATATTAAAAGGGGACAGGTGGAAGAGAGAGATTCTGCACAGGATAACCTATGCCAGCAGATGATCCCACCTCAGGACCAGCCGAGGATGCAAGGAGATAGAAGACAGGAAAACTGATTATTCAGTATTGGACAATAAGGTTAGGTACTGTCCAAGTTGAAGGTGGTGGTGAAGAAGGTACTTGACCTAAAGGTGGTGGTGAAGAAGGTACTTGACCTAAAGGTGGTGGCAGTGATATCACAAAATGGCAATGATGGAGAAAGAGTTGGAATAAGAGTAATTCCGAGAATTGAAGCACTAATTAGCATTAGTAGAGGCATTTGATGCAAGAAAGCAAGCTTATGCAGCATCAGCCAAAAAAATAAATAAATAAAAAATAATCACTTCCACTTCACCCCTCTGTTCGTTCGAAATACCTGTCCAGCTGAGCCTTAAACTTATTTAGGCTATCAACTTCCACGACAAGGGATGGAAGTTTATTCCACCAACCAACCACCTGCTGGCTAAAGGCAAATTTCCTCACGTCTATCCTACATGTCTTTTCTCAATTTGAATTTATGCCCTCTCAGGTGATTATTCTGAGCAAGAGGAAGAATCCCATCAGCATTGAGCATGCTCAAACCATTCAAGGCTTTATACACCTCTATCAGATCACCTCGCCGGTGCCTAGTCTCCAGACACTGTAATTTGCAAAACTTAAGCCTTTCTTCATAAGAGCACCCCTTTGTTCCATTCACTACTCTTGTTACCCTTCTCTGTACTCGTTCCAGCATCTCTACATCCTTCTTGAAATAAGGCCTCCAGACCTGTATACAGTACTCTAGGTGTGGTCTGACCATTGCCTTATACAAGGGAATAATCACCTCCTTATCCCTGCTAGAAAAATTCCTATATATCATCGACAATACACCAAGCTACTCTTGCAGCTCGTCTGCACTGCTCAGAAAACTTCATATCTGCCTGCACAACCACCCCCAGGTCCCTTTCATTCTCTACCACTGTCAGTGTAGTACCACAGAGTTGATACATTGCTCTGGGGTTGCTGTTTCCCATATGTAGTACTTTACATTTGGGAAACAGCAACCCCAGAGCAACGTATCAACTCTGTGGTACTACACTGACAGTGGTAGAGAATTACGAGTTTTCCATATCTGATGAAAGCTTTATATGCAAAATCTTACAAAAGATTAAATTTTTCTCCAGGCAATGGAAACTCACTGCCTGGATAAAATGGTTGAGACAGTGTACAGAGACTGAAGAAGATCCAAGTAATATGGACAGGTCAAAAGAACATGCTGCCAGTCCTCTGTAACTGTGGCAGCAACACATGCTGCCACAGTTACAGAGGGAGAATCAGATGGGTTAAACATAGCAAGTTTAGTGAAAGGGAACCATGGCCAGTGAGAAGAAAAAGAGTATAACGACTCAGACTGAACCATTTTAGAACTGACTTTTGTAGGAAAAGGGACACAGAATAAGCTTTCTTGTGACCATACCTTTGAAGACCACCAATCTTGACAGAGTTGAACTATGTGGTTCCAGTAACGAGTTTTTTTTTGACTCAGTGCTCGGGCTACCCATCCATGGAGTCCAAATGGGATATTTAGTACAAGGATATAGCATTTATAGTAATATCAGGTTAATTAATGGTATGTCTCTTACCAAGTCTCTCCACTCTGTCTCAGAGGCATTCTAATTTCTGCTGTATGCTTTTACTATAGATACTTCCATAGTCACTGTTCTGAATTCTGTAATTATCCCTATCTACTCCAGATAGATAGATAGATAGATAGATAGATAGATAGATAGATAGATAGATAGAGATAGAGAGAGAGAGAGAGAGAGAGCGCGCCGGAATTATAGAAGACAATTCAGAAGAACAGTGCCCATGGAAGTACTATAGGTTCTAACATGTCTCAGGTTTTTCATTAATAAAAAAAAAAAAAAAATCTTACTGCAACCAACAAAACAATCAAATATAGCAATCAACTATCAAAAGAATGCATGGCAACTAATCACTACATGACAGGACAACAACACGTGCTCGATACAACTATAGGCAACCGCGAACAGCACTAACACACACACACACACACACACACACACACACACACACACACACACACACACACACACACACACACACACACACAATGTTAGTTAGGCTCTGCAAAAACAGGATGAATAAACCACTGCTGAAAATGACCGGCAACTGCAGAATAATCTCATCATAATAGGCTCCAACAAAGGGATCTGTATATACACCCTATCAAAAATTCTACTAATGCTTATACTTTTATCACTTTTAATTTATTCTCTAGATTTATGTTCCACCAGTTTTATGCTTTTAATTGTTATACAGGCATACGCTGCTTTAAGACCATCTGCTTTACGATGATCCATATCTACGACACTTTAATTATACCCAATGCTCCTTTCCTGAGACACGTGATCCGCATTAACAACATGATGGCAACGAGAAATCAACCGATGCACACTCCAGTTTGCATTTGGCATAGTTGCATGCTGTTTATCTCTGTATTTCAGTGTTGATTACAAACTTTCACGCATTATAATATATAAAAAAACAAAGCTACATGGCTCATTGGATCCTACAATATATCAATATTTAAAACTATAATAGATTACCTTATTCAGTTTCGTAGGATATCTTCAATACAACACTATCCAAATATAACCAACTAAAAAACAACTTCAAATAATTTTAATGTATCCTTCCACTCATTGTTCATGAATGATTCGACGCCCCGGGATCGCAGATGAAGGCCACGCCCTACCCCGAACATAACAACCCCCCACGAAACTCCGAGTGATAGAAGACGTGTCAAATTCATTAAAACATAAGATATCGAAAATGATATACAGTAATACCCCGAAGTTACGCGATAGGTGGGTCCGACGAAAATCGCGTAAGTCGAATTCGCGTAAGTCGGGGTACAACTTTGCATATAAATACATATAAATTTTGCTTAATTGGGACCAAGGACTAACAAAAACACTAGTTTAGAAGAAAAATATTAATAAAATTGCAGTTCTTTATACATATTAATACAAAATATGTATTAAAAAAAACAAATGACTTACGTAAAAAAGTTATTTCGATGTCGATGGCTTCATAAAATCTAACAAATTCGTCTGACGACACAGCGCGTTCTTTTTTTCACGCAGAATTTCTTCGTTGCAAGCTAATAATTTTTTTATTCCTTGCTTTGTAGCTATAATGCGTTCTTCGTTAGAGTCTATGTTTTCTAAAATTTTTAAGCCCTTTACAATTGAGCCCTTTTCAATTTTCAACCTGTCAAGTTTGCAATTGTCATGTGCTTTTCGCCGTTGCTTCATTTAGGCCTGTAGCACGTGCAATATCACATGGTCTTTCATTTCGCTCAAAGCGTTTCACAATTTCATATTTTTTCTCTATCGACAGAGGTGGACTGGCCATAAGCCTTACCGGGAAAACCCCGGTGGGTCAGTGTGATTTTGGCCATAAACCATAGTATGAGGCCACTATAAATTTTCCCGGGTAAGAATTTTTGACCCAGTCCGCCTGTGTTTATCGATAATTGCTTTTCTTTTTCTCTCTGAATCTGCAGTGTCTTCACCAGTATGCTTCCTTTTCACACCTTTTAAGTATTTTACTCATTTTTAGGGAATAAAGCACAATTACAAAACGAGGAGGCACGCTTGATACGCATAAACAAAGCTGCGCGCATGTAGCAACTGAATAAACAACACCATAAAGGCAGAGATACACTATTAACACCTCACATTTCTAGGGGTTACTACCATAAAACAATAAAAATCCAGTTGCGTTTCTGCTAGTGAAATCTGTTATAAACTGGTAGTAAACTCGATCTAATTGCATTTGCGATTATATCGATAGCTGGAATTGTTGGTTTTTACATTATTACGGTGAAATGTGTCATAAAAGCAGCAAAGTTGAATTTTGTTCATCTTTCGCTCTCATTCTCCGCCGTCGCACCGCATATCGATAACATATGAAAGACGACCTTGAAGATAGTGGGCGGCAGCGTTGCCGAACGAAAAAAATCAAGAACCGCGTAACTCCGAGTTCGCGTAAGTCGGGGTATTACTGTAACTTTAAACCTTTAAAACCATGATGGTGAAATGAAACTATTTTTCGAATTATTTCTTTCCCTTAGGAAAGAAATAATTTGAAAAAAGCAGACTATGTTTTTAGACTAACACCTTGTTCACAGGTTGGAAAATGATGTGAGGCGTGTGTATGTGTGGTAAGATATTAATAGGAGATTATTTTTGTGGCGCATGAGTGTAAACAACCATGAATTGAATCAGAAATGAGGAAGGGACATCAAACATTGATAGAACTACCATGCAACTTCATTTCCAAGGTTTCCACAATTAATAATTTAGTATAGTTGTGCTGGACGTTTAGAATTTTTGCTTCCTAGGATAGGCATGTATGATTTTCATTTATGAATTCTGATGCCGTCGTGCATGAAGCACGAACCGACGCAGCATGGTGTTTCAATCTCGGGTTGAGAGTACATCGGGTCGAGCCTTTGTAGTGGATTCATAACAGCCACGTGAATATGTACAGAAAAGGAGGAAAAGACTGTGATTTTTTTAGTATGGAGTAATTTCTTCATAGGTTTTGCTACTATTTTAAATTCTGTGTTCCTAAATAGTCTACTAAGTTGCTTATGCTACTGTTCTATGTATGGTATAAAGTATTTTTTATTAATTTTATTGCCTAGCGTGGTATTTTCTGACCTGTCCTTTGCCTGTAATTTTATCCAGTTAATAGTAGTGAGAGAGAGAGAGAGAGAGAGTAACCTCTGTTCAAAAACCAGTTGGTTAATTCTTCAATCTCTAAGTGTAAAGCAGGCTGTGCAGTGGAATATTTATAGGCGTGGGGGAATTGATTAAATATGATAGAGCTCTTATGCGAGAAAGGATGGTAACTGTTATTGTGGAGAAACATACCAGTATTAGCCAGTTACAATAACTGTTGAATTGTATCTTGTTAGCATCCCGTGTGAGTATAAAATTTAAGAAATGATGAAACTTTGCCTCTTCGTGTTCCTTTTCTAGTGTAAAATGCAACTTTGTGTGGACATTATTAAGTGTCTGTAAAACGTCATTAGCAGTATTATCATCAGTGATAATAAGTACATAAGTGATATATAAGTAAAGTAAAGAAATCCTTGCTGTTTTTCTTAGCATCATTAGCATTAGCATTAGTAGAGGCATTTGATGCAAGAAAGCAAGCTTATGCAGCATCAGCCAAAAAAAAAAAAAAAAAACCCCACATCCTTTGCCAAAGAGAGGGCGCTGACCATCTTTAAAAATTACAGCTGTGAATTACAGGCTCCAAAAAAAGCGATAAGTGTTTGCTTTTTATTTACCTAATTGTTATTTTATATTGTACTTTATACGTAGTCTTATTTTCATAGTTACACTGGTTATTTTTAATTTAGATTACTACTAAATATACGTAAAACCGTTATTTCGTTCGAATCTTGCAGCCATTATTTTTGTATAGAGTAGTAGGAATTCAAATTTTTAATTGTGGTAGCTAGGTAGCTCTAAGGTATAATTATATAGCGTAATACGTATCACTGCATTTAGGATTCTATTAGATAGCGTAGTACTGACAATTAATTAAATTTATTGATCTTATTAATTTAAAATATCATGCCCCAGACTAGAGCAGCAAAGCAATGGGCACAAAGTGGCAGGAGTGCTGTGACTCGGGAGAGAACTGAGGGGGGGAGGGGCGATTCTCCAATGCATCACAGCCTAAAAAAAAGTGCAACTTACGAAATGTTTGCCGAACTCTGGAAGAGAACATGATGTCTGTGTGTGCCAAAGAGGATGTCTGTGTGTGCCAGGTGCTGTCTAGAATTAGATACTGTCTAGAAATTAGGCATCAACTAGGCGTCTATGAGAGCTTGAAGTGTAGGACACTTCATGGGGGACCTCAAAGAAATTAATGAGGGGGCCCATCAAGCTCTCAGCTGCCAAACAAAGCCAGAGCTCACTCCTGGGAATCAGGCAACACAGCAGCAATCTCCAAGGCAGAATGCGCTGGTCCCAAAGGAACTAGTTATTGTTGGTGGCTCTATTGTCAGGAAGACGGGGAATATATTGTGTAAAGAGGATAGATGGAACAGGGCCAGGGCAAAAGTTGATGATGTTATAAAGCATATATCATCTTTTAAAGGCATAAAAGGTGATATTGTTGTACACGTTGGCACCAATGACATTAAGAGTAGGAGATCTGCAGATTTACTTAAAAAGTACAGGTCAAAGTTGCAAAAAAGTCGTAAGTCAGGGTTAAATTTGAAAGTGTCTGCAATTCTGCCCAGACACGATAGGAGGGAGTACATGATGAGAGCCTTGTCAATCAATTTGGCTCTGGAGGGAATGTGCAAGGCTCAAGGGGTAGAATTTTTTTCAGCGTGGTCTGCGCTTGTTAACAGGAGAGAGTGCTTCTACAGGGATGGGATACAATTAAATAGAAAGGGTGCAAGAATATTTGCTGAAAGGTGACTGCTATAGAGGCAGTGTTAGGTGGGTCGGAAAACTGCTAGCTTGGAGGATTCACAGACTAAAAGGTTAAAAGTAGCCGCAGGCAGAGGTGAAGGTGATTCTTGCACAACTTCTATATAGAATAAGTAGCGATCTGGAGCGAGGGATGCTGGGGGTTTCAGGGACTGATGGCAGTCATCGTGAAACAGGTGGGTATATGGGATGTGTCAGGGCAACTAGGAATAAGAATAGGTGCATGTATACCAATGCTAGAAGTAAAAAAAAAAAAAAAAAAAGTATAGTAAATTAATTTGATGAATTTGAAGTGCTGGTCAAGACATCAAAGGCAGATAATGTTGGGATATCAGAGACATGGTGTCACACTGATATTAGGAATGCAGAATTGGAATTTGGGGAGTACAATGTGTAGGAGATAGGAAGAGAGGAGGATAGGATAGATAGGATAGGAAGGGAGGAGGTGTCATGCTGTTAATTAAGAAAAACAAAATCAAAAGAAATGCATCCAGTTGATATAGATGAACAGTGCACTGTTGAGTCAGTTTCGTGTGACATAAGCAAAAATAAGAGTAGGAGTGTGTCATAGGCATAATGACTTGAATGAGTACAATGAACAATTGTACAGAGAAACAGAATGGACTAGTAAATCAGAATGTCTTATAATGGGGGACTTTAACTTCCCAGATATTGACTGGAACTTGTGGGTTGGTCACTCACTTACACACTAGTAAGACTTTGGTGGATTTATTGGATGATTGTTTTCTGCAGCAGCATGTTCAAGAGGCAACCAGAGAGGGTAATACTCTTGATCTGGTTAGCAGTGATCATTCGTGTATTAAGAATTTGCAGATAAAGGAACCATTAGGTGGCAGTGATGAGTGTACTGATGTGGGATTTAGATATAATTACCATCATGGGTTAAGGAAAGGGTTTTTGCTTCCGTAAAGGTGAGTACAATGGTCTCAGACAGTTTTTAAATTCTGTACAGTGGGATCAACTGACGATGTTACCAACAGTAAATTCTAAGTGGGAAGCATTCAAGGAATTAATTGTGGAAGCTACTAAAAGTTTCATACCTATTAAGAAATATTGTTCAAGGTTTAGGCCTAAATGGTTATCAAATGAACTAATGAAACTCGTGACAGAGAAGAAAAATGCATGGGATGCATATAAATTATCAAGCAATTCAGAAGCCTATGGCAGATATAAGCTAGTCTGTAATTAGGTCACAAAGGAGGTTAGGCAGGCGAAATGAATCTTTATATATGCTGAAACTGTTCGATGCACTTTTTTTTTTTAGATTAATTAAAACTGATATAATTTTTTTCAACATGAGTAGAAGTAGTACCATTCTGTAAAGCAGCTATTCCATGTTGAGAATTTGTATATTACATGATTACGAGAAGTCAAGATGTTTTAAGTTTTCTACTGTTCACTTCTTGTAAAACCCTCACGTACAGCTCAGCAATATAGCTGCTGCTTTCAATTCGCAGCTGACACTGGAAAAACGGCTGCATTGCACCTACAGTAGTGTCAGATTTCATTCATTAGTATCTGCAAGAATTAAGAGTAGTTTTGCAAATGAACTCTGTGGAGTTGTCTAATATTAAGACTTGTAAGTAATAGATTCTCCACCAAATAAAGTAATTATCTAAAGTTAGTGTGTACTGTAACCATGCCAGGCTAGCTATTTCTTAGAGGATTTTAACAAAATGTCAATTTATAAGGCATACCCATGTATTTACACCAGTTTTCTAACAGGCAGGATGTTATACTGTGAGTGAGATTACAATAAAGAACCAGGGAGCAGATGGGCAGTTAACCTGATATAACAGCAAGCATAACCATAAACAGACCCACACATCTGTATCAGCTGCTGTAACAGGCATTTCTTCATTTTCCAAAAAAAAAAACAAAAACAACACTTCCCATATCACCTGTCCATCACCTTCAAAAGACTGTCCAGTTCTTCCTTGAATTTATTCAAACTACACACTTCCACAATAACATATGGACGTTTGTTCCAACAATCAACCACCCACAGGCTGAAGGCAAGTTTCTGCACACCCTGCAATCATCTTTCAACTTGAATTTATACCCACTCATGTGCACTCGGAGCAAGAGAAAAGTCGATATCGGAATTAGGCTTATTCAATCCATTAAAACCATAAATGGACTGAGGAAGCTCAACCTGCAGGATCTAGAGAACTAGCATCATCATCATCAGCCATTTTCAATCCACTGCAGGATGAAGGCCTCTCCAGCAACTTTCCAGCTCCTTCTGTTTTGAGCACTGGCCATCCATTTACTACCCACAAACTCGTGAATTTCATCTATCCATCTCCGCCTGTCTTCCAGGTTTTCTACTAGCTCCTCTTGTGTACCATTCTGTTATTTTCTTAGCCCATCTGTCATCATGTCTTCAAGCTATGTGTCCTGCCCAAGACCATTTTAGTTCTTTAGTTTTGATAAGAATGTCCTTTACTTGAGTTTGCTGCCTAATCCATGTGTTTCTCTTCTTATCTAACAGTCTGATTCCCAATGTAATTCGTTCCATTCTTCGCTGTGTAGTTCTTAGCTTCTCTTCCATTCTTTTGGTGAGTGCCCAAGTTTCACTTCCATAAGTCATGGTGGGGAGTATACATTGATTCATTATTTTACATTTCAGACAAACTGGGATATTGCTCTTCAGTATGTGACTATATTTCCTGAATGCTATCCATCCAAAATTTATTCTTCTCTTGACTTCCAGCCATTTATCATTATTACAGCTAATTACTTGTCCCAGATAAGTATATGACTCCACCTTTTCAATTACTGCTCCTCCAATCATTATTTCCCTTTCTGTGGCATTCTTGTTCACCATTACTTTTGTTTTAGCCATATTCATCTTTAGTCCAAAATCCTTACTAACTGTGCATAACTGATTAAGGTTTTCCTCTAATACTTTGGGATCATGGCTTATGACCACAATGTCATCTGCAAATCGTAAATGGTTTAGGTACTCTCCATTCACATTTACTCCTTTCTGCGACCAGTCTAATCTTCTGAAAGCTTCCTCAAGGGCAGCAGTAAACAGCTTCGGAGATATTGTGTCTCCTTGTCGAACTCCGTTCTCGATTTTTAATTTCCTACTGTCTTTGTCTAGTCTAATAAAGGAGGTAGCACTCTCATATATTTTCTTCAAAATCATAATATGTGGGGTATCTATGCCTTGTCCTTCCAGTGCTCGAAACATTGCCTTATGGAGTCAAATGCGTTTTCATAATCCACAAATGCCAGGCATAATGGTGTTTTATATTCATTTGCTTTCTCCATTAGCTGTGATATTACATGAATGTGATCCATAGTTGAGAATCCTGTCCTAAAGCCAGCTTGCTCTTTTGGTTGATTCTCATCAAGTATTCTTTCTAATCTGTTAGTAATGACCCTTGTGAACAACTTGTAGATATGGGATAACAAGCTAATTGGGCTATAATTTCCAATTTCAAATTTATCTCCTTTCTCATACAGCAAAACTATGATTGCATTATTCCACTGCTTAGGCATCACACCTTTTCTAATGCACTTTGTGAAGAGCCTTGTCAGTTTTTGTGTTATGTCTCTTCCTCCCAATTTTAACAACTCTACAATAACTTCATCTTCTCCCGGGGCTTTCGATTCTTCATTTTCTTCAATGCATGTTCTACCTCATCAGGAAGAATATCTGGGTATGTCATATGTGTTGCTAATTTGCAATCCATCTTCCCCACTGCTGGCATCATTCCCTTGCTCCTTGTCTAATTCTCTATAGTAGTCTTCTGCTATTCGAATTATGCCTTCTCTGCTGTTTATAAGAACACCATCGCTATTCTTCAGTTTCAGTATCATTTGTCCTTCTGTATTACTGCTCGTGGCTGCTGATTTAAATCCCTTGTTTTCCCTTAATGCTTGTTCTACCTTTCTTGTGTGAAATCTTCTTATGTCCTCTCTGAGCCTTTTTCTAATGGCTTTGCATAACTTAGTATACTCAATTTTTTCCTTGTCAGTGTTTATCTTGCTCTTCATTTTTTGCCTTCAGTTCATCATAACAAGTGTTTCTTGACTAATTTTTTCTTCTTTGGATTTCATTTTCCCTATAGGTTTCTTGGGCTTTATTACTTTCAGAAAGTTGTAATACTCCTCATCAATATCTTGGTCCTGAGCAGTCTGCAGAAGCTCAAACTTGTTCTTAAGTTCCAGTACATACTGCTTTTTCTCCTCTTCTGTTATCTCAAATACTTTAGATAACAGAAATAGTACATCAAGTTTGTTTGTTATTTGGTTTTTAGGAGCATTAGCAACTAAGGCCATATTGCTCGAGGATATGCGGTGGTCATTCCCTGACCTTTCCGCATCCTCCGTATTTGGTGGTGACGGGCTCGAACCCCGGTCTAATCAAGAAGAGACTGCTGCTGCTCCTTCCCACCTGGCTATGGATGGAGGCGCCTAGTACATCAAGTGTTCACTTAATATAGTACACTTGATGTACTATATCAAGTGTACATCTTACCATTCTGTGATCACTTCCAACATTTACATTATTCAGGACGGTAACATCATTCACAATATATCTTCTGTTAGCGAGGATGTAGTCGATTTCATTAGTTGTTAATCCATTTGGACTCTTCCATGTCCACTTTCTGTTCACCCTTTTCTTGAAAAAAAAAAAAGTGTTCATTTCTGACAATCCTTGAGATTCTGAAAATTCCACAAGTCTTTCGTCTCTTTCACCAATTCCAAAATTTCCTATAGTTCCCCTTTGTCACTGTTTTCTCTTTTTCCAACCTTAGCATTGAAGTCCCCCATAATAATAGTGTAGTGGGTTTTCTGCTCATCTAGAAGACACTCAATTTCAGTGTACATTTCTTCAACCTCTTCATCATCATGGCTCGATGTTGGTGCATAAATCATTATAACCTTTAGCTTGTACCTGTTAGAAATCTTGAGTATTAGTCTTGACACCCTTGGTGATGTACTTTTGAATTCCAAAATGTCGCTTTTTAAATGTTTATGGACCAGAAACCCAACTCCGCCTTCACTCCTTTCACTGTTTCCATTGGTGTATAGTAGATTTCCACTTGATAAACTTATAAGTGATTCATTTCTTCTTCTTGTTTCAACCAAACCGATGATATTCCAATTCACATTTTCTAATTCCTTTTCCAGCTCTAATATCTTGTCTTCACCGATGAGTGATCTTACGTGACCTTAGCATTGAAGTCCCCCATAATAGAGAACTAGCATCATGTCCTTATTACTGCTAGCAAAATTCCTGTATATCATTGAAAAAAACCCAATGAGCTGTCCCGGTATCCTGTCTTTGCTGCTCAGAGAACTCATAACTGATTGCACAATTACCGCCAGGCCTCCGGAGCCAAGTGGTCAGGAGCAGGAGTGTAATAGCACACGCTCTTTGAGTAGACCAGGGTTTAAGCCCCGACTGCTAAATATGGTCAATCAGCCAACCCGCACTGGACCAGCATGGCAGATTATGGTCCATTTTCCCTCAGCATGAATTGTTGAGGAGGCTTCCATCCTGCAGTGGGTTGATAATGGCTGCATTTTACCTTTTTTTACCTTTTTCAATATAGTACTATATAGTACCATACAGTTGATATGCTAATCTAGAATTACTGCTACCTATATGCAGCAGCTTGCATTTTTCAATGTTAAAGTTCAAATGCAATTTCACAGCCCATCTACCTAATTTTTCTAGCTATGGTCAATAACCATCCTACCGACCTCTGTCATCACCTGTAAACTTGGACATTAAACCTCATATACCTTCCTCAACATCATTAATAAACAAAACAACAACAATGGGTTCAACACAGAAACCTAGAAATACGGTAGTGTTATATCATATCTGATGAATGGCAGCACCGGAACATCATTTCAACTCTGCCATGTTTCTGTGGTGATATACGACATGCCTGCAAGTACAAAAATAAAAGAAAACATGAAAGAAACCATTGCAGTTATATTAAAATTCAGTTTGAAAGAAATTTTGATCAGATTTAGCTTTTCTTTAATTTAAAAACAGAGGAACCATTTTAAGAAAAATTACTTGAAATATTTAACCAAAGACACCACTCAACTGTCTGCAAAACAAAAAAGGAATAATACAAAAAAATTATACAACCTTAAACAAATAGCATTAGCATTAGTAGAGGCATATCATACAAGAAAGCAAGCTTATGCAGCATCAGCCAAAAAAAAAAAAAAACCCTCCCGTTTTACCTGTCCGTTCGTTCCAAATACCTGTCCAGCTCAACCTTAAATTTATATAGCCTATCAACTTCCACAACAAAGGATGGAAGTCTGTTCAACCAACCAACTACTCCCTGGCTAAAGGCAAATTTCCACGTATCTATCCTACATCTGTCTTTCCTCAAATTGAATTTATGCCCTCTCAGGTGATTATTCTGAGCAAGAGGAAGAGTCCCATCAGTATTGAGCATGCTCAAACCATTCAAGGCTTTATACACCTCAATCATATCACCTCACAGGTGTCTAGTCTCCAGACACTGTAATTTGCAAAATTTAACCCTTTCTTCATAAGAGCAACCCATTGTTCCATTCACTAATCCTGTTGCCCTTGTCTGTACTCGTTCCAACAGCTCTACATCCTTAAAATGAGGCCTTCAGACCTGTATACAGTACTCAAGGTGTGGCCTGACCATTGCCTTATACAAGGGAACAATCACCTCCTTGTCCCTGCTAGAAAAATCCTATATATCATTAACAAGACACTATGAGCTACTCTTGCAGACCGTCTGCACTGCTCAAAAAACTTCATATCTGTCTGCACAATTACCCTCAGGTCCTTTTCGTTCTCTTCCAATGTCAGTCAGTGTAGTTCCACAGAGCTGATACATCACTCTGGGGTTACTACTTTCCATATGTAGTACTTTACATTTGTCAATGTTAAACTTCATTTCTCACCTCTCAGCCCATCTGCTCAACTTTTCTAGATCCTGTTGCAGCAGCGTACTGGCATTAGTGTTCTTAACAACCCTGCCAACCTTCGTATAGTCTGCAAACTTGGACATTAAGCTTGATATACCATCATCAATATCATTTATAAATACAGAAAATAACAATGGACCCAACACTGAACCCTGAGAGACCCCACTAATAACATTAGTCCATGATGAGCAGTGTTGGTTGGTTGATATGATGTTTAATGGCACAAGGGCTGCTAAGGCCATATTGTGCCTGATTCTATTCGGTAGTGTCATTACCAGTTAAAATCTGTAAAATAATCCCGTCTGCTTTAAGAAATAAAAAAAACTCAGCTAGATTTGCATTGTCTCCAATCAGATGTGGTAACATCAAAGGTTCTTGCAAATGTGAAAGTGATTTGAAAATTTTGTTTCGATAATTATTATAATGATTGCAATTTATTAGAATATGTTTCACCGTAAGTGTAGTCTAACAAAATGTACAAATAGGCGGATTTTCTCCCTTGAGAAGATAAATATGAGTTAGATATGTATGCCCAATACGCGTCTTAGCCAGGATCACCTCCTCTTGCCTATTTGATCGCATGCTTGAGGGCCACAACTTAGGTTCCTGTTTAAATTGAAACAGTTTATTGCCGTACTGAGCCTGCCAGACTTGCAACCATTGCTCTTCACACGTTTTTTATGACTGATTTGTAGTCTGTGTATGGCACTTGGTAGTTACGAGATCTTACATTGATTGGATGTTTAGCAGCTTGATCTGAGTATTCATTTCCTTTGATGCCTACATGGCCTGGTATCCAACAGAAACTGACTGATTGGTTTACAGATTGTAACGCAATAATCTGTGATCTAATTTGCTTCAAGACGGGGTGGATTGGTTCAGATGGATTTTTCAACGATTTTATTGCGCTCAGAGAATCAGAGTAGATCATAATTCGCTTCCTGGACAGATTAGTCACGTGATCCAGAGCTATTTTAATCGCCCACAGTTCAGCAGAATAGACGCTGCATTCCTTTGGAAGGGACACAGAAGTAGAAAAGATAGAAGAAACTGCCGCTGCGCCCACTGTCGTACTTGTTTTTGAGCCAACGGTATATATTTGAAAACACCGAGAATTTTCTGCGACATGTGCAGCATGGAGTTTCCTGATGGTAAGGTCTGCTGCCTTTTTCCCCCATTGTTGGAATGAGAAGTCAAAGACCGGTGTATAATCAGACCACGGAGGGTCGTGATTGCTCATTTCCTGGAAGACATTACCCATGTCTAGTTTCCAACATTGTGATAACTGTAGCAACCTTATCCCAATAGGCTTGTTTTCGTTAGGTTTGTTTTGATAAAATGTGGTCCATTGGGGCTCAAATAAGTATGGCGAGATAGGATGAAAAGGAAGACTCCGTATTTTTGTTGCATAATTGAGGATCACCATTTTCCTCCGAAGATGGAGTGGAGGTTCGTGTGCATCTATATATAGACTCTGTACAGGGGATGTTCTGAATGCTCCTAAAGCAGTTCTTAGGGCACTGTGATGGATAGTGTCTAGCCAAATTAGTGCACTTTTCCTGGCAGAGTCATAGATTGGAGCTCCGTAATCCAAACGAGATCGAATTAATACCCGATAAAGCCGAAGCAGAGTGTATCGGTCAGCACCCCATGTCAATGAAGAGACTACTCGGAGGATATTTAATTTTTTCAAGCAAATGGTTCTCAGATATGTGATGTGTTGTAAGAAGTTTAATTTATTGTCCAGGATTAGGCCAAGAAATCTGATACTATTGGAAAGAGGTATGGTGAAATTTTTAAGATGTAGTTCAGGCTCAGGGTGGATCTTACGTTTTTTACAGAAATGAATACAGTTAGATTTTTGTGCTGATAAGCGGTAGCCATTGCGAGACAGCCACAGCTCAATTTTGTTAATTGAGATTTGAAGCTGTCTCTCAACAGAATTCATAGTTTTTCCTTGGCACGAAATCATGAGGTCATCTGCATAATGATATAATTCTACTGTGCTTGGAATATCATGGATGATATTGTTTATTCTTATTAAAAATAGCATAGGACTCAAGATAGATTCTTGAGGGACCCCCTCCTCCTGTATATGAATTCTAGAAAGAACATTTAAATGACTAACCTGAAAGGTTCTGCCCTGGAGAAAGCTCTGAATAAACAAAGGAAGCCTGCCTCATAGACCAAAGGTGTAAAGATCCCGAAACGCCATGTTGTATCAAAGGCCTTTTCTAAATCGAAACTTACCATAACGAGGTGGTCATTTCTGTTAAATGTCATTTCTGACATTTAACTTAAACCTTTCTGCTACCACTTTAATTTGTTGGAATGAAGTGTCATATGAATTTGCTGCTGAAATTTTTGCAAAGGCTTTAGCAAAAGCGTTTGTAATGTCTTTGGGGGAAGACAGTTCCTGTCCATTACAGATCAATATTGGAGAGGATGACAATGGATATTTGCCATTCAGATGTTGGATTTTCCTCCAGATTAATCTAGTATCGGTGTTTTTGGTGATAGTGGAAGCAAACTGAATCCAAGAAACTTTTTTTGGCTTTCCTTCTTATTTGTCGTGCTTTAGCATTTAGTTTCTTGTAATTTATAAGGTTAATAATAGTGGGATGCTTGCGGAAAATATTCCAAGCTTTGTTCTTTTCTTTTTTTGCTCTATTACCATTCATCATTCCACCAGTAGTTTTTGCACCTGCGTGGATGAGTCGACGACTGAGGAATAGCTTTGTCAGCTGCTGCTAGTATCCGTTTAGTAATATGGTCATCAGCTTCATCTATTGACCGGTTCAGAATGAAGTTTTTATCTAAAACTGTACTTAAGGAAAATTTTTCCCAGTTTGCCTTTGTAAATTTCCATCTTCTGCGAGTTTCTGGATAGGTGGTGGGGGTAGTTTGGAATTTACAAGTAATTGGAAGATGATCACTATTATGGGGATTATCCAATACCGCCCAATGTATACTTGGGTACAGAGCGGGGGAGCAGATAGACAGATCTATGGCTGAAGTATTTCCTGAGGGAAAATGAACATGAGTATGTGCACCGGTGTTCAGCAAAGTTAAATTTTGTTTGTCCAGTAATGTTTCTATTAGCTGCCCTCTTTTATCCATATGGAGACTTCCCCATAACGGGTGGTGTCCATTAAAGTCACCCATCAAACAAAAAGGAGGTGGTATCTGGGCAAGGAGCTCATCAAAGTCACGGCGTGTATACATTTGGTTTGGTGGAAGATAAATAGAAACAAGAGATAAAGATATTCCAATTTCTATTCTTACAGCAACAACTTCTAAATTAGTTTTTAAGGGGATTTGTCTGGATGGTTAGTAACGGATACCAAAACCGCTACGCCTCCATGGGCTGCAGTTGCTGTATTCCTGTCATGCCTGTACAAAATATATTTCTTTATTGAGGGGGTCACTTGTGGAGTTAAAAATGTTTCCTGTAAACAAATGCCTGCTGGACTGAAATCTTGGATTAGGTCATAAAGTTCATCTGTATTAGTACGTAGTCCTCGACAATTCCATTGTAAAATGCATTTCATTATTTATTTTTAGTGGTAGGATGATCCGGTTGCCTTTTAGAGGCAGTAGGCTTATTGCGATCTATTTTAATTTTATCTTTTTTAGGAAAGGTAGGCCATCCAGTGTCCATATCTTCTTCGGCATGAATTTCTAATATAGGTTCTTGTTGAGTTTTGTCATCTGTATCCATTTCTGCAGTATTAATCTGGGTTTTAGTAGAAGATTCAGCATTTGTCATCCTGGTCTCACTTTGTGACGATGCCACTAGTGGTGGGGATGGAAATTGGGTTATTACAAGTCTGGTCTCTGTTGTTTTGCTTCAAGGATGGCTGAGGAATTGAAAGCTGAGCTCTAGCCCATTCAGCAAGTGATATGTTCGGTGGAACTGAGTCATTGGTTTGTGTAGCAATTGAACGATATTTCTTTGTAACATCTGCATATGTACGTGCAGGAGTATCTTTCAGTATTTGTCGTCTCGCTTCCTGATAAGTCACTTTATTTTCAACTTTAAATTTCTGTATTTTTTTTCCAACTTTCCATAGTTTGCAATTTCTAGAATATGCAGGATGATCTTCCCTGCAGTTAGGGCAAACTGGAGATGTAGCAGTACAGTCTGTTTGAGTGTGATCCTGGGATCCACATTTTCGGCATATTGTGTTTCCTCGACATGTTGCCTGAGAGTGTCCAAACTTCTGACACTTATAACACCGTAGTGGATTTGGTATATATGGGCGGATATGGCAATTAAGATAACCAGCTTTTACAGTATTTGGTAAGTTTGGACTATTGAATGTGAGAATTACACTGCGGGTTGGAATGAGGTTGTCATCTCTACGAGTCAAAATTCTCTTAGCTTGTATGACCTTTTGGTCTTTAAGTTCTTGTACAAGCTCCTCTTCTGTTACATTCAATAGATCCCACTCAGTGATAACACCTTTGGAACTATTTAGGGTTGAGTGGGGAGATATTTTAACAGGGATACCACCAAATGTTGTCATCTTTAACAGCAATTCTGAATGTTTCAACTGCGTAGTTTCCACAAGCAAATCCCCTGACTGCAACCTTTTGACCATTTTAGGTGATCCAGCAGCATTTTCTAGAAATCTCTGTATAATAAATTGAGAGAGTTTGCTCACTGGTTGACTAGTTAAGGAATGGATAATCAGGAAAGTTGGATACTCAGGTTGATGATTATCTATTTTTAAGCGCTTATGTTGTGCACTACTTTCATCGGAGTTATACCAATCTATGGTATTTGAGCTTGAAGGCTCAAAGGCTGGATAATTTTCTTTATCCATGTCGGCTCCTTTTCGCCCTGGGGGATTAGCTTTTCCACCCAGGTTACTGGCCCCGCCACGGGGAAGCAGGAGCAGTGCCGCTTGTTGCCAAGCGTATGAGTTAGTACGGTTAGTATATACAATAAAGAAAAAGGTACTTTCCTTTTTCTGGCTCTCTTTCTATACTTTTAAAAAGTAGAGCTAATCAACAGAAAGCCTTATGAACGAAATGAAACAAGGAAAAACTCAGTCACTTTGGAAAATCGCTATAGGAATCGCAGTACTATTTAGCACAGAAAATCGCTTGGCCTCAAGAAACGCTTGGCACCCGGGGCCGATGAGCAGTGTCCATTGATTACCACTGTCTTCTCCCCCTCAACCACCCCTTTATCCATAGCTCAAATTTGCCTCCAATGCACACTGCTCCAATTTGTTCAGCAGTCTTCCATGTGCAACTGTATCAAAAGCCTTTCTAAGATCCAAATATACGATATCAAAGTTATTCCCTGCATCCAGTTCCTTTGTGACCACATCAAAGTATCCAATCAAATTGGTCAGGCAAGACTTTCCCTTAACAAAACCATGCTGTGTCTGAGCTATAACTGAAGTCTTGTCTAGATGATCCTGCAGTGATTCTTTAACCAGTGCCTCCAATTTTCCTGGAACAGAAGTTAAACTAACAGGTCTATAATACTTGTGTCACCCTTTGATATTCCTTTGTGAATTGGAGTCACATTTGCACATCTCCAGTCCATGGGTACCTCCCCTGAGTCCAAAGAAGCTCTCATAATTATGACTAAGGGTTTGCTTACTTCCTTTGTTGCCTCCTTTAATATAACTGAATAGATTCCATCCACCCCCGGGTGCCTTTTTCGTTTATCTTCAAAAATTTATTCTCCACTTTCCTCTCAGTTATTACAAAATCACCTAGCTCACTGCCAGAGTTTAACTCACCTCTGGCATTTCACTCCCTGAATAACTCCTCATGGGTGCATGTAGATGCAAAATACTCATTTAGTTTGTAAGCCACCTCAGCAGGAACATCAACAGTTGAACCACAAATATCCAGTGGACCAATTTGATTCATCCCTTTCCTTTTAGAGTTTACATAGGTAAAGAACTCTGTTTTTCTTTGCATCCTTTGCCAAGGATTGCTCATAATCTGCCTTTACCTGCCTGATCTCCTTTGTGACTTGGTTACAGACTAGCTTATATCTATCATAGGCTTCCATGTCACCTATTAATTTATATGTATCCCATGCATTTTTCTTCTCTGCCATATGTCTCATTAGTTCATCTGACATCCACTTAGTCCTAAACTTTGAACAACATTTCTTAGTTGGTATGTAAAGCCTAGTAGCTTCCAAGATAAATTTTTTGAATGCTTCCCTTTTTGAATTTGCTGTTAGTAATATCATCATCAGTTGGTCCCACCGTATAGAATTTAAATACTGTCTCACATCACAGTAGTCGCCTTTACGAAAGCAAAAACCCTTCCCTTTACCCGTGATGGTAGTTAATTCTTTGAGTAAATCCCACTGCAGCACACTGTGATCACTGCCACCTAGTGGTTCCTTTATCTGCAGATTCTTAATGCATGAAGAATCACTACTGATAATCAGATCAAGAGTATTGCTCCCTCTAGTTGCCTCCTGAACATGCTGATGTAGAAAACAATCATCTATTAAATCCACAAAAGCCTTGCTAGTGTGCGAGTGACCAACCACAAAGTCCAGTCAATATCTAGGAAATTAAAATCCCCCATTATAAGACTCTCTGATTTACTAGCCCACTATTTCCCTGTAGTTTCTTATTACACTCATCAGAGTCATTAGGCTTATAACACACTACTACTCTCAATTTGATCTCCCAATGCTTGTCACACCAAACTGACTCGACACTGCATTGTCTAGCGATGTTGACTGGCTTCACTTTCTTGGAATTTGTGTTTTTTAACTAATAGCATAACCCTCCTGACTTCCTATCCTGTCTATCCTTTCTGTACACATTATACTTCCCAAATTCGTTCTGCATTCTTATATCTGTGTGACACCACATCTCTGACATCCCAACAATATTTGCCTTTGATGATTTGAGCAACACCTCAAATTCATCAAATTTATTTACCAAACTTCTAGCATTGGTGTACACGCAAGTATACATGCACCTGTTCCTATTCTTAGCTACTGTAACACAACCCATGTGTTTACTTGTACTGCAATGACTCTCAGCACTCTCTGAAATACTCTGCATCTTGTTTTCCAGGCTGTTGCTCATTCCAATAGAAGCAATGCAAGCATCACTTTCACCTCTGCCAGTGGCTACTTGTATCCCCCCAAGCTAGCAGTTTTCCAACCCACCTAACACTGGCTTGATAGCATCAGCAAATATTCTTGAACCCTTTCTATTTAAGTGTATCCCATCCCTGTAGAAGCAGTCCTGCCTGTTAACAAGTAGAGACCAGGCTGAAAAAAATTCTACCCCTTGAGCCTTGCATAATCTTTCCAGGGTCGAAAGTATGCAAATAAATACAAGTAAACAGTTATACAAATTGTTTGCAACAAAATAAATTATACAGAAATGTTACAAAATTCCACAGATACAAAATATTACTTTATTATCATTATTAGCCATATGGTGCAAAGAAGCCTGAGGCATATGCTGCACCAGCCAAAAAAAAAAAAATTTCTCAATTGCCCTGTGTGCACGTGTGCGTGAGAGAGAGTCACAAGTAAAAACGAATCACCAAGAAAGAGAAGAATGATGATATCCAGCTCAGGACCCTGGGTGTGCCAAGCCCATACTCACCAAATGTAAGCCCATGAATACAAAAAATACCCTGGAAAATTCCACTAATATTAGACCATGAACAGAAATGCCCATAAATAACAACTCTCTGTCACACTCAACCATCCCTTTATCCATAGTAGTAACTTATCCTTAATGCCACAGTAATTGCCCTTAAGGCCACAATGTTCCAAGTGTAACATATCTAGTTTTCCTGAAGTCCAAGTAAATGTTGAAATTATTTTTTTTGCATCCAGTTCCTTTGTTACTGCATCATAGTATCCAATCAGATTAGTCAGACAAGATTGTCCCATAATAAATCCATGCTGTGACTGCAGCATAATTGCATTCCTGTCTAAGCGGCCCTGCATTACTTCCTTAACCAGTGATCCCATTATTTTCAATGTAACAAAAGTCAAGCTAATAGGTCTATCATTACCCATGTCACCTTTAGATCCCCCCTCTGTGAATTGAAGATTGTCAATTGCTTACCTTTCCTAAAAAAAGGAGGGTTGGCTGGATAGATCCCATCCAGCCAACCCACCTTTTTATATTATCATCACCAATTTCCTCTCAGTTTTCACAAAATCATTTAGCTCACTATTAAAGTTTGATAAACTTCTGGTATCCCCATTCTCTAAAGAATTCTTCATGTAGATGCAAAATATCTATTTAGTTTGTTAGCAACCTAAGCAGAATCATCAACAGTTAAACCTTCAAATGGTCCAATGCAAGCAAACCAATTCATCCTATAGTAATATATGGAAAGAAGCCTTTGCTATTTTTCTCTGCCAGGCTTCTCATAATCTACTATTAGCTTGCCTAACCTCCTTTGTGACTTAATTTCAGAGTACTTTATATCTACTATAGGCTTCTACATTACCTGATAATTTATATGCATCCCACAAATTTTTCGGTAAAAATTTACTTACAGGTGCACCCTACAAAATGGCAGTGAGGAGATGAGGAAGAAGACTATGACAGACAGATCTAACCTGCTATGGTTAGTGTTAGAGCGTTTATGCCCTCCTTGCCGCTGTTTTAAAATCGGGAACTCATTTTCCTATTTTAAAACAGCAGGAAGGGTGAGATAAACACCCTAAGAATGAAGCAGTCTGGTGGGTGCACCCGTAAGTAAATTTCAGCCCATTTTTCTTCTTTGCCACAAGCCTCATCAGTTCATCTAACATCCATTTAGGTCAAAGTCTTGAACACTGTAACTTATCAGCATGAAAAGACTAGTAACTTCTATGATTACTTTCCTGAATGCTTCCCATTTAGAATTTTCTGTTGGGTAAACATCATCAGTTATCCACACTGCTCAGGACTTAAAATCTCCAACACCACTATAGTTGCCCTTATGATTTCATCTTTCCATCACAACTACTTCTGGGTGAATACAAATCTTTTTTGAAGCCATGTCAAAGTGTAACGCTGTGTCAGTTATTAGGGTGTTTTTGGTTATTGTATGAGAAATATTTGGCTCTGAATTTGATTCAACTCTCCGACATCACTATAGAAGGCAAAAGTCCTTCCCTTTAACCTTGAGGGTAGTTATGTGTACATAAATCCCACATCAGTACACTGTGATTACTGACACCCAATGGATCTTATACCTGCAGATCCGAAGATCCTTAATGCATAAATCACATTCAGACTTAAACAAATCCCCAAAATAAATGGCTTCATTTAGAGTGATTTTCACAGGAGTATCTATATACACACTTCATTTACTGCATGCCGTAGGTGCAGAAACAGGATGTCTTTCTATCAAAGATCATGGGATTCATATAAATTATCTGTAATCAAGTCACAAAGGAGGTTAGGCAGGCGAAAGCAGATGAGAAATCTTTGGCAAAGGATGCTAAGAAAAACAACAAGGACTTCTTTACTTATATAAACTCCAAAAGGAACGGGATGAATCAGATTGGTCCACTTGATATCGTTGGTGCAACTGTTGATGATCCTGCTCAGATAGCAAACAAACTGAATGAGTATTTTGCATCTACATTCACACAAGGAGTAATTAAGGATTGAAAATGCCAAAAGGTTATCAAATTGTAGCAGGGTGCATAATGATTTTGTAATAACTGAGAGCAAAGTGGAGGAGAAATTGTTGAAGTTAAACATAAGAAAGGCACCTGGGGTGGATGGGATCTATCCAGTTATATTCTATCCAGGAGGTGGCAAAGAAAGTAAGCAAACACTTGGCCATAATTATGAGAGCATCCTTGGACTCAGGGGAGGTCCCCATGGACTGAGATGTGCAAATGCATCCCCAATTCACAAAGAGGGATCGAAGGGTGACGAGTAATTACAGACCAGTTAGTTTCACTTCTGAATAGAAGTTAAATTCTATTCAGAATTTAACTTCTAAATAATAGTGTCACTGGTTAAAGATGTATTGCAGGATCATCTAGACAAGACTGCAGAATTAATTCAGATACAGCATGGGTCTGTTAAGGGAAAGTCTTGTCTGACAAATCTGATTGGATATTATGATGTGGTTACAAAGCAACTGGATGAAAAAAATAATTTTGATATCATATACTTGGATTTCAGGAAAGCTTCTGACACTGTTGGGCATGGAAGACTACTGTGCAAATTGCAGCAGAATGATATTAAGGGAAAGTTGCTACAATGGATAAAAGGATGGTTGAGTGGGAGAAGACAGAGTGGTAATAATGGACACTGCTCTTCATGGACTAATGTTATTAGAGGAGTCCCACAGGGTTCGGTGTTAGATCCACTGTTGTTTTTGTATATTTTTCAATTATATCGATGACAGTATATCCGGCTTAGTGTCGAATGGCAGCGTGCTACTGCAACAGGATCTAGAAAATTTGGGAAGATATGCTGTGAAGTGTCAACTGAAGTTTAACATTAACAAATGCAAAGCACTGCATATGGGTAGAAGTAACCCCAGAGGAACGTACCAACTATGTGGTACTACACTTAGGGTGGTAGAAAATGAAAGAGACCTGGGAGTAATTCTCCAGTCAAATATGAAGTTTTCTGAGCAATGCAGACAGGCTGCCAGAGCAGATCATGAGGTTTTGTCAATGATATACAAGAATTTTGCTAACAGGGAAAAGGAGGTGATTGTCCCTCTGTATAAGGCAATCATCAGGCCAAGCCTTGAGAACTGTGAACAGGTCTGGTGGCCTCATTTTAGGAAGGATGTAGATTTGCTTGAGCATGTACAGAAGGGCAACAAGATTGGCGAGGGGAATGAAGGGATCCTCTTACTAAGAGAGGCTTAAGCCGCTGGCGACTAGGCACCTGCGAGGTGATCTGATTGAGATGTATAAGGCCTTAAATCGGTTGAGCACGCTGAATTCTGATGGAATTCTTCCACTTGTTCAGATTACAAACCTAAGGGGGCTGTAGAAAGACAGCTGTAGAATAGATGTGCGGAAATTTGCCTTTAGACAGGGGGTGGTTAATTGCTGGAACTGGACAAACATTTAGAGGAATGGTTGTGTGATTTTTTTTTTTTTTTTTTTGGCTGATGCTACATAAGCTCATACACTTGCTTTCTTGCATCACATGCCACAATTACTATTACTTCCATAGTGACAACAGTGATTACTGTCCAAAAAACCAATGGAACAAATGAAATAGTTACAAAGAAACATTTTGGCTACCGAAAGGGTACCTAAGTGTTTTATAAAAAGTTTATAAGGCGATATCGAGTGGGCGCTGCAGTTTATGCCAATTTTGACACAAAATAAAAAACTTATTTGGTCTCAGTCCCAATGAGACTGCTGGCGGGTTTTAATTCTACTGCTCGCATGTTAGTAGCGAAAACTCCAATTATTCGACATAATCGTTCCATTATAAATATCTAATCATCTCAATAACGAATGATAAAGTCTAAACATATAAATGCCTACTACCCAACATAATAAAACTCCAGATTATGACTACACCTTGTCACCGCGTTGGGGGAAAGGCCAAATTCGGGAGGGATTCAGGCAAAAGAAATGAGTTTTTTAAATAGACTTTCATTTTTGTCTAGAGAAAAAAAGGTTAGGTTAGTTCACGCCAGTAATTCGGGACGGATTCAAGCAAAAGAAGACACTTCCTCCGTAACCATAATCTGGAGTAATAAATATAAAATCTTCCAACTCACCACTGGGCCATTCCGATTACCTTTTACACTTGATAAATTCTCATAAAATTTGACAAGTTGGGTTGAAAACGAGGATCACAATAGTACATTTACATAAGAGAAAAGACTTGCTGCTCGGAAATATCACGCACCTATTATTTTTAAATATCGTCTTTTAAAACTGTCGGTATAATATTAAGTAAATACATAAAAAAAAAAAAAAAAAAATATCCAACACAAAACTCCATAAGCACTGCCAAAACAGAAGTTCCACGAAATATCACGCACCTATTATTTTTAAATATCGTATTTGAAAACTCTATCGGTATAATTTTAAGTAAATACATAAAAAAAAATAAAAACAATATCTAACACAAAACTCCATAAGCACTGCCAAAACAGAAGTTCGACGAAAATGGCGTTATACTCCAATTGTTGATTAGTTACCAAGTTTCGCCGCAAACGACACTCACTCAGAAAATAACTAAAACTAGTCGACGATGAAACTAAATTTTATAACTACTTTGTGGAAATGGTGAAAATATTAAAAAAAAAAATACAATACAGTACCGCAGAATTATGGACACACACTTTATAATTTTAAATATATATATATATATAATTTTTTTTCATTTTTAACAGCTGAATTACGTGTTTGGCTTCTGTTTAAAAGAAAAATCATTAAAGACAGAATAGAATAGAATAGAATCTTTAGCATTAGCATTAGCATTAGTAGAGGCATATGATCCAAGAAAGCAAGCTTATTCAGCATCAGCCAAAAAAAAAAAAAAAAACACACACCACTCCCATTTCACCCCTCCGTTCGTTCGAAATACCTGTCCAGTTGAGCCATAAATTTGTTTAGGCTATCAACTTCAACAACAAATGATGGAAGGCGGTTCACCAACCAACCAACCACCCGCTGGCCAAAGGAAAATTTCCGTACATCTATCCGACATCCATCCTTCCTCAATTTGAATTTATGCCCTCTGAGGTGATTATTCTGAGCAAGATGAAGAATCCCATTGGAATTGAGCATGCTCAAACCATTCAAAGCCTTATACACCTCTATCAGATCACCTCGCCGGTGCCTAGTCTCTACACTCTGTAATTTGCAAAACTTAAGCCTTTCTTCGTAAGAGCAACCCTTTGTTCCATTCACTAATCTTGTTGCCCTCCTCTGTACCCGTTCCAGCAGCTCTACATCCTTCTTGAAATGAGGCCTCCAGACCTGTATACAGTACTCTAGGTGTGGCCTGACCATTGCCTTCTACAATGGAATAATCACCTCCTTATCCCTGCTAGAAAAATACCTGTATATCATTGACAATAATTCATGATCTACTCTTGCAGCTCGTCTGCACTGCTCAGAGAACTTCATATCTGCCTGCACAATTACCCCCAGGTCCTTTTCATTCTCCATCACCGTCAGTGTAGTACCGCAGAGTTGATACGTTGCTCTGGGGTTACTGTTTCCCATATGTAGTACTTTACATTTGTCAATGTTAAACTTCATTTGCCACCTCTCAGCCCACCTGTTCAACCTTCACAGATCCTGTTGCAGCAGCATAGCGTCAGTAGTGTCCTTAACAACCCTGCCAACCTTTGTATCATCTGCAAACTTTGTCATTAAACTTGATATCCCATCATCAATATCATTCATAAACACCGAAAACAACAACGGACCCAACACTGAACCCTGAGGAACTCCACTAATAACATTAGTCCACGTTGAGCAGTGTCCATTGATTACCACTCTCTGTCTTCTGCCACTCAACCATCCTCTTATCCATAGCAGCAATTTGCCTCCAATGCCACACTGCTCCATTTTGTGCAGCAGTCTTCCATCTGCAACAGTATCAAAAGCCTTTCTAAGATCCAAATATATAATATCAAAGTTATTCCCTGCATCCAGTTCTTTTGTGACTACATCATAGTATCCAATCAAATTGGTCAGGCAAGACCTGCCCTTAAAAAAACCATGCTGCGTCTGAGCTATAACTGAATTCTTGTCTAGATGATCCTGCAGTGCTTCTTTAACCAGTGCCTCCATTAATTTACCTGGAACAGAAGTTAAACTAACAGGTCTATAATTACTTGTGTCAGCCTTTGATCCTCCTTTGTGAATTGGGGTTACATTTGCACATCTCCAGTTTATAGGTACCTCCCCTGAGTCCAAAGAAGCTCTCATAATTATGGTTAGGGGTTTGCTTATTTCCTTTGCTGCCTCCTTTAATATAACTGGATAGATCCCATCCACCCCAGGTGCCTTTTTTATGTTTATCCTCAACAATCTCTCCTCCACTTTCCTCTAAGTTATTACAAAATCATCCAGCTCACTGCCAATTTTTACTTTACCTGCATCATTCTCCTTCTTGAATAACTCCTCATGCGTGAATGTAGATGCAAAATACTTGTTTAGATTGTTAGCCTCCTCAGCAGGATCCTCAACTGTTGAACCATCAATATCCAGTGGACCAATTTGATTCATCCCTTTCCTTCTTGAGTTTAAATATGTAAAGGACTCTTTTCTGCTTTTCTTTGCATCCTTTGCCAAGGATTTTTCGTAGTCTGCTCTTTGCCTGCCTAATCTCCTCTGTGACTTGGTTACAGACCAACTTATATCTATCATAGGCTTCCATGTCACCCATTAATTTGTATGTATCCCATGCATTTTTCTTCTCTGCCACATGTCTCATTAGTTCATCTGACAACCATTTAGGCCTAAACCTTGAACAATATTTCTTAGTTGGTATGTAAAGCCTGGTAGCCTCCAAGATTAGTTCCTTGAATGCTTCCCATTTTGAGTTTGCTGTTGGTAACATCATCAGTTGGTCCCACTGTATAGAATTTAAATACTGTCTCAGACCATCATAGTCGCCTTTACGAAAACAAAAACCCTTCCCTTTACCTCTGATGGTAGTTACCTCCTTGAATAAATCCCACTTCAACACACTGTGATCACTGCCACCTAGTGGTTCATTTATCTGCAGATTCTTAATGCATGAAGAATCACTACTAATAACCAGATCAAGAGTATTGCTCCCTTTTGTTGCCTCACGAACATGCTGATGTAGAAAACAATCATCCAATAAATCCACAAAAGCCTTGCTAGTGTGTGAGTGACCAACCCACAAATTCCAGTCAATCTCTGGGAAATTAAAATCCCCCATTATAAGACTCTCTGATTTACTGGCCAACTCTATTTCCCTGTACAGGGAAATAGAGTGGGCCAGTAAACCAGCCTGTACAGTTTCTTATTATACTCATCAGAGTCATTAGGCCTATAGCACACTCCTACTCTCAATTTTGATTTTCCTATGCTTATATCACACCAAACTGACTTGACACTGCCCTGTCCATCAATGTCGATTGGCTTCACTTCCATGGACTTTATGTGTTTCTTAATTAATAGCATAACCCCTCCTCCCCTCCTGTCCTGTCTATCCTTTCTATACACATTGTATTCCCCAAATTCCAGTTCCGCATTACTTATATCTGTGTGACACCACGTCTCTGATATCCCAACAATATCTGCCTTTGATGTTTTGAGCAATACCTCAAATTCATCAAGTTTATTTACCAAAACTCCTAGCATTGGTGTACACGCAGGTATACATGCACCTGTTTCTATTCTTAGCTACCCTAACACAACCCATGTGTTTAATTGTACCGCAATGACTCCCAGCAGTCTCTGAAATATCCTGAATCTTGTTTTTCAGGCTTCTGCTCATTTCAATAGAAGCAGTGCAAGAATCACTTCCACCTCTGCCAGTGGCTAACGTTAATGTATTACTCCTTGTATCCCCCCCCCCAACTAGCAGTTTCCCGAACCACCTAACACTGCCTCGCCAGCATCAGCAAAAATTCTTGCACCCTTTCTATTTAAGTGTATCCCATCCCTGTAGAAGCAATCTCTCCTGTTAACAAGTACAGTCCAGGCTGAAAAAAATTCTACCCCTTGAGCTTTGCACAATCCCTCCAGGGCCGAATTGATCGACAGGGCTGTCATCATATACTCCTTCCTATCGTGTGTGGGCAGAATTGCAGACACTTTCAAATTCAACCCTAATTCACGGTTTTTTTTCAACAGTGACCTGTACTTGTTAAGTAATTCCGCTGGTCTCCTACTCTTAATATCATTAGTGCCAACGTGTCCAACTATATCACCTTTTGTGCCCTTAAAAGATGATATCCGCTCTACAACGTCATCAATCTTTGCCCCTGGCAGACATACCCTGGTCCTATTCCACCTATCCTTTTTACAAAGCATGTTCCCCGTTTCCCTGACAATAGAGTCACCAACAACCACTAGTTCCTGTGGGACCAGCGCATTCTGCCCAGGGGGCTGCCTCTGTGTTGCCTGATGACCAAGTGCAAGCTCTGGCGTTGATGTGGGCAGCTGAGAGCTTGATGGGCCCCTCAATTTATTTCCTTCGAGGGCATCCACCCTGTCCTTCAAGCTCTCATAATGGCCCATAACAACGTTGAGTTGTCGCCTGATTTCCTTGCACTCCTTACATCGTGCACACACAAAGACATCCCCCTTGGCAGTATCATGTCCTGTACCCGACTGCTCCACAAACATCAAGCAAACAGTGCATTTTAAAAGACTGTGATTCAGAGGGCAACTGCCCCCCTCAGTTCTCCCCTGAGCCACAGCACTCCCATTAGCTTGAGCCTTTTGCTTTGCTGCTCTGATCAGAGTCATGATTCCGATTTAATTCAATAAAATTTCAAAACAAAAATTAAATCCTTAAGTTATATCCCAAAACAGTTATGTTATATTTTTTTTTTCGGTATCTAGTGTTTTCTACGAGTTCCCTTTATACAACTTCCGTATCACGTGTACCACTATAGTTATGTATTAATTTTTTGTTACGATTAAGTCGCTATATATATATATAGAGTTAAAAATACAATTTAATTGACAATAAAGTTTATCAAGATTAATAGATTTACTGAAATTGTAGTATAAGATATATACAATTAAACCAATCACCGCATGGTGATTGATTAATTGTTGAAGGGTTTTAGATGCATTTAACTCCAAAGGCTGACCTGTGGTGAGTATCGGCTTGGCACATCCAGAGTCCTGAGCATCCTTCTCATATCATTATTCTTCTCTTTCCTGGTGACTCCCTTCTACTTCTGACTGAATGTTGAAAACTATGGATGATGATAATAATAATAATAATAATAATAATAATAATAATATTAATAATAATAACATACACCTTCGGGGTCATAGATTGGACTAACACCGAGCTAGAAAATATCATGAGAAAGACAAGGACAATGATGACCAAGAGCTGCAACACCATCCCAAGCCATCAGCGGAGAGACTAACAACAGCAAGGAAAGAGGGAGAAAGGGGCCTGATAGAGCAACAGAAAACAACGATAGTTAACCTGAAGGATTACTTCGAGAACAACACAGCACCACTCCACCAGGCCATAAGGAATATAGAAAGTGGTAACAAGAAACGAAGTCAGAAAGATGAGCAAAGAAGACACTCCATGACAGACACTACAATGACCTCCATCATGGTCACATTGATATCATTGATTCCAATGCATGACTCACGAGCGGGACGTTCTTCCCAGAGACTGAAGGATTCATGATGGCCAATCAAAACTAGGTAATCAACACCAGAAACTATAGAAAATACATCGCAAAGGACCCCGGAATATCAGATGAC
Source organism: Mastigoproctus giganteus (assembly GCF_048544385.1). Taxonomy (NCBI): domain Eukaryota; kingdom Metazoa; phylum Arthropoda; class Arachnida; order Uropygi; family Thelyphonidae; genus Mastigoproctus; species Mastigoproctus giganteus. Next base: position 845,687 of record NC_143586.1, read on the forward strand.
ACATGTCGATGATGCCACTGTCGATGACTTTGCCTCAGAAACGATCCAACATATCACCGCGGGGTGCAAGGTGATCATGCAGACTGACTACACTCATATAAACGACCAGGTAGCCAGGATAATACAACACAAGCTAGCGAGGAAATACCAGTTGACCAAAGAAAGTGTACCGTATTACAAGTAAGTACCGTATTACAATACTTGAAAGGCACTTCAGAATACAGGGAGGCCTATTAAAAGTCATCGTTTCCATTCTCAAACAAAGGCATTTGAGAGTAGAACATAGAACCTTCCAATCGAACCACGTCGTCTACAGAGGAGTCCCCCAAGGTGGCGTCCTTTCCGCACTATTTTTTGCTGCCGCTTTGGACCCCTTCCTCTCTACGCATCCTGACTGCAGCTCTTACGCAGATGATATAAAACTCTTCATCTCGTCAAAACACAGTGACAAATCTGAAGCAATCAACGCCCATGCCACTGCCCTAATAGAAGAACTTGTCCATTATCTTGAGAATATTGGCCTATCCATAAATCCGACCAAGTCAGCACAAATGTCTTTCACCAACCTGAAGAAGAAGATGAACATAAACATCTACATAAATGGTATTAGAGTGCAAAAGGTTTCTCATCACACTGATCTAGGGCTCACCTGGGATGAAGGCCTGTCCTTCCAACAGCACTTTGCCAACACTAAAGCAAAAACTCTGTCAGCAATGTGGGCGATAAGACAGGAACTTACTGGAGTAAACAACCAAAAACTTGCCACTCACTACATACAAACATGTCTTGTTCCGATTCCCATGTATGCCTCGACGATCTGGTCCTCTGCTTCCCTCACTAACATCAAAAAATTCATGGGTATCGAGTACTGGATTTTAAGGTGGTTGAACCGTGTTAATGGCCTCCCTTTCACCATCTCGAGATCAATCATGTATGCTAACCTCGGTTGCACCCCTTGGAATCAGTTGCTGATTACAGGAAATCTGCGTAATCTCTGTCAACTCCTCACCGATCGCTTTGACGCTCCAAATGTCTATAATCTTGTTGCAGGTCCTAGGCTTTCCCGCGTCCTTTGCAATAGTTCATGGATTCCCCTAAGAAGCTTATTACAGAATTTAACTATGCTTAGAAGATGTTTTCCGTCTAACATCCTCCAAACGTACAACACCCTGAAGATTAATCCCCACAAGTTCTGTGATGAGAAAGCGTACAGATCTGAGAAGATACAGGACATGTACCACCACATACAACTGTAGAAGTTTCCTGATTATCTCCTTCAGGATGGAATCTCCCATGAACTCTACTTTGCTGAAGAATTAATTTGTTTTAAATCATTATGTGTTTTGTATGTATATGTATTGGCTGTATGTGCACACATTAGGACGCGTATGTGTTTATATGTCTCTACCTTTTGCTCGTGTCACTGTATATATTTTTATCCGCTATATTTGCTCACTTTAGATGTTTGTTGGATAAAGAAACTAATGTTCATAATATTATATAGAAACTGTTTCTATAAAATAGAAATAATAATAATATGTGTAATTTATGTACGTTCTATGTTTGCTGTCTAAGTCAAAATGTACAAATGTATATAGGCACCCTCCTAGCTGAAGGCTGTTCAGGGGTGAAGCATATGGAATAAATTGAATAATAAATAAATAAATAAGTACGAACCCCAGGCAATACTAGAGACCCGAATCCACAAGCTAAACTAGGACCGCGCTATAATAACGGATAAGACCATCCCGCACAAAAGACCGGATATAACCCTTGTGGACAAGATGGAAAAGGCTACCTACCTGATTGACATAGCAGTGCCCAACACTAGCAATATCCAAAAAACCCATGAGAAAAAAAATTAGGAAGTACACGAACCTGAGACATGAGGTCAAGGAGATGTGGCATATGCAAGAAGTAACGACCATCCAGATAATCGTTTCAGCCATCGGTATGGTGCCAAAGACTCTAAATAGCAGCCTAACAGCAATAGGTCTCCGAGAGGAAACCTACAAGGAACTCCAGAAAATCGTAATCCTGAACACATGTAGGACAGTCAGAGAGTTCCTCGACCAACAGTAACACCAGACATTACAACTACCCTATATACTTGGTAGAAGTACCCGTCACGGAGTGGAATCCCCCAATCAGAATAAAGAAAGAAGAAGAAGAAAGAAGACCAAGGAAGTCCAAGAAATGAGAGGGTGCAGATTCGGCAAGAAGTAAAACACATTCTCGCGAACTCCTGGAATAGATAACGTCCACAAGTATTGGTACAAGAAGCTCACTTGCACACACAAGCACCTGGCAGAGCAGTTCACCTGAATGATAAGGCACCCAGGTATATGGATGACATCAAATTCTATGCGGGAAGCGAGAAGCAGCTTCAGCAACTACTCCAGATCACCGAAGGTTTCAGCAATGACATTAGGATGGAATTTGGTCTAGACAAATTTAAGACCCAGGGATTGCGCGAGGGAAAATTAGCCAACCGAAACTACCAGCTGCAGAGTGGTAAAAAGATCGGTTGACTAATCGGCTGAGGGAGAGGCCTACAAATACTTCCGGATGATGCAGGCTCAGCAGTTACAGCACAAGGAAATTAAGGCCTGCCTGACCTAAAAATACCATTAGAGACTCAGAAGCCTGCTGAAAGCAAAGATGAAGGGATGGAGGGAACATAGTTAAAACCATAAACACCTATGCAGTTCCAGTGCTAATATACTCCTTCGGAGTCATAGATTGTACTCATACCGAGCTGGAGGATATCATGAGAAAGACAAGGACAATGATAGCCAATACCACCGGAAATCTGCGTGGAGACACTGACAATCCCGGGAAGAAGGAGGGAGGGAGCCTAATAGTCTTCATTGAGCAACGGAAGACAGCGATAGTTAACCTGAAGGATTACTTCCGGAAACACAGCAGAACTCCACCAGGCCATAAGAAAAATAGACAAGCGGTACACCCCACTCAACCTAAGCGAGGAGTCCCCCTCCCAACCAGGAGGTACAAACGAAGCTAGAAAGATGGGCAGAGAAGACATTCCAGGGCAGACATTACAATGATCTCCATCAAGATCACGTAGATAAAATTTCTTCCAATGCATGGCTCACGAGCGGGACGCTCTTCCCCGAGACTGAAGGATTCATACTCGCCATCCAAGAGCAGGTAATCAACACCAGAAACAATAGAAAATACCTCGCCAAAGAGCCCCGAGTGTCTGATGTCACAACATATCAACAATGCCACCAGGCCTCAGAAACGATCCAACACATCACCCTGGGGTGCAGGGTGATCACCCAGACTGAGTACATTCATAAACACGATCAGGTAGCCAGGATAATACTTCAGAAGCTAGCAAGGAAATATCAGTTGATCGAAGAAAGTGCACTGTACTACAAGTACGAACCGCAGGCAGTACTAGATTCCCCAACCCACAAGCTGTATTAGGACTGTGCCATTATAACTGATAGGACAATCCCGCAGAAAAGGCAGGACATAATCCTTGTGAACAAGAAGGAAAAATCTACTTATCTGGTTGATATAGCCGTAACTTCAGAAAACCAAGGGGAAAAAAATCAGGAAGTACAGTTCACGAACCTAAGGTAGGAGATCAAAAAGATGTGTCATATGCAACAAGTAACGACCATCCCGATCATCGTGTCAACAACAGGTATGGTGCAAAAGACACTATATAGCACCCTGGCGGCAATGGGTCTCCAGCAAACACCTACAAGGAACTCCAGAAAGTCGCAATCCTGAACACCAGTAGAATAGTCAGAGAGTTCCTCGACCAACAGTAACACCAGACATAACAACAACCACCCTATGTACTTGGTAGCAATACCAGTCACGAGGTCGAACCCCCAATAAGGGAAAAATAATATAAGAGCAATACTACTAATAATAATAATCCTCAAGAGAGACAGCATCCACAAAAATTCAGATTATTACATTAGGGCCAGCCGTAATTTTAATTCCTTACATATACCCGTGTGTGTATTCTTCCTGTAAATTGAGTGTGTTCTCTGGTAGATTTGCCTGTTTTGCAGGACGTAAAACACCCAGTTCCTGGGAGTAAAACCTGGTTATGTACGCCTGATCGACTAACTCAGCCACGGAGTGAAAAAAGCCCATTAAAGTTCCTCGCGTCAGGATTCGAACCCGGCCTTTTCCACCCGGTCTGCGGAGGGGGGTGATGATACCATTGCGTTACAGGCGCAGAATAGACAGCAACCACAAGACAAAAAAAAAAAAAAAACAGAGAATAGGAGAATACTAGGCACTCTGAAGCAGAACCTCCTCGCACTCAGCAAGAGAATACACCGATACAAAGAGAGCTCCCAAAGGAAATTAAATAACCGAATCTTCGATGAGCACGAAACAGCCTTCTACACTAGTCTCGGAAAAGAAGGAACGAAGCATCCCGAGTAGAAGCCGATCGAGTAGTTCTGGGGAAACATATAGAGTAGGAAAGTAAGGCAGAACGGCCAAGCCCCCTGCATAGAAATTGAAAGGAAGAAAACCAAGGACGTACACCATATCAGATAGTGGTAGATTCGAGAGCAAGTAGAAAAATTGATCAGCAACTCCCACAACTGGCGAACTCTAGGAAAATATAACCTCCACAACTACTAGCACAAGAAGCTCACCTGCAAATAGAAGCATCTAGCAGTGCCGTTCACTCAAATCATAAGGAACCCAGAGACAACCCCATAGTTTCTCACTGAAGGAATCACATATCTGAACTTAAAGACGAATATACAAGAAATCCTGCGAAATAAAGGCCATACATCTACCTCGCAACGATGTAGAAGATCGTGACCAACTCAATAATCAAGGTGATATCAGACAACTTCGACAGGTAGGAAATAATGCCCGAACAGCAGAAAGAATGCAAGCGGATGAACAAAGCATGTTCTACCTCATCAGGAAGAATATCGGGTATGTCGTATGTGTTACTAATCTGCGATCCATCTTCCCCACTGCTGGCATCATTCCTCCGCTTCTTATATAACTCTTTCCAGTAGCCTTCTGCTATTTGAATTATCCTTCTCTGCTATTCATAAATACACCATCGCTGTTCTTCAGTTTCAGTATGATTTGTCTTTCTCTATTGCTGCTCATGACTGCTGATTTAAATCCTTTTTTTCTCTTAATGCTTGTTCTAATTTTCTTGTGTTAAATTTTCTTATGTCCTCTCTGAGTCTCTTTCTAATGGCTTTGCATAACTCAGTATACTCAATTTTCTCCCTGTCAGTGTTTATCTTGCTCATCATTTGTCGCCTTCAGTTCATCATAACAAGTGTTTCTTGACTGATTTTTTTTTCTTTGGATTCCTTTTTACCTATAGGTTTCTTCGGCTTTATCACTTTCAGTAAGTTGTAATATTCCTCGTCGATATCTTGGTCCTGAGCAGTCTGCAGAAGCTCAAACTTGTTCTTAAGTTCCAGTACGTGGTGCTTTTTCTCCTCTTTGTTATCTCAAAGACCTTTAGCATTAGCATTAGTAGAGGCATTTGATGCAAGAAAGCAAGCTTATGCAGCATCAGCCAAAAAAAAAAAAAAAAAAAAACCACTTCCACTTCACCCCTCTGTTCGTTCAAAATACCTGTCCAGTTGAGCCTTAAACTTATTTAGGCTATCAACCTCCACCACAAGGGATGGAAGTCTGTTCCACCAACCAACCACCCGCTGGATAAAGGCAAATTTCCGCACGTCTATCCTACATCTGTCTTTCCTCAATTTGAATTTATGCCCTCTCAGGTGATTTTTCTGAGCTAGAGGAAGAATCCCATCAGCATTCAGCATGCTTAAACCATTCAAGGCTTTATACACCTCTATCAGATCACCTCGCTGGTGCCTAGTCTCCAGACACTGTAATTTGCAAAACTTAAGCCTTTCTTCGTAAGAGCACCCCTTTGTTCCATTCACTAATCTTGTTGCCCTTCTCCGTACTCGTTCCAGCAGCTCTACGTCCTTCTTGAAATGAGGCCTCCAGACCTGTATACAGTACTCTAGGTGTGGCCTGACCATTGCCTTATACAATGGAATAATCACCTCCTTATCCCTGCTGGAATAATTCCTGTATATCATTGACAATACTCCATGAGCTACTCTTGCAGCCCGTCTGCACTGCTCAGAGAACTTCATATCTGCCTGCACAACCACCCCCAAGTCCCTTTCATTCTCTACCACTGTCAGTGTAGTACCACAGAGTTGATACGTTGCTCTGGGGTTGCTGTTTCCCATGTGTAGTGCTTTACATTTGTCAATGTTAAACTTCATTTGCCACCTCTCAGCCCATCTGCTCAACCTTTACAGATCCTGTTTCAGCAGCATAGTGTCAGTAGTGTCCTTGACAACCCTGCCAACCTTTGTATCATCTGCAAACTTGGACATTAAGCTTGATATACCATCATCAATATCATTTATAAATACAGAAAACAATAATGGACCCAACACTGAGCCCTGAGGGACTCCACTAATAACATTAGTCCACGATGAGCAGTGTCCATTGATTACCACTCTCTGTCTTCTCCCCCTCAACCACCCCTTTATCCATAGCAGCAATTTGCCTCCAATGTCACACTGCTCCAATTTGTGTAGCAGTCTTCCATATATTATTTACTCGGTCAGTTTTTCCTTTCTTTTCTTACATCCATATCAAGTGTGCATCTTACCATTCTGTGTTCACTTCCAACATTTACCTTGTTCAGGACAGTAATTCATTAGTTGTTAATCCATTTGGGTCTCTTTCGTGTACACTTTCTGTACACCCTTTTCTTGAAAAAAGTGTTCATTACTGACATTCCTCTAGGTTCTGCAAATGCCACAAGTCTTTCATCTCTTTAATTTCTCTCACCAATTCCAAAATTTACTGTAGTTCCCATTTCTGCGCTGTTTTGTCTCATTCCAACCTCAGCATTGAAGTGCCCATAATGATAGCATAGTGAGTTTTCTGTTCATGTAGAAGACTCTCAATTTCGGTGTACATTTCTTCAACCTCTTAATCATCATGCCTCGATGTTGGTGCATAAATCTTTATAACCTTTAGCTTATACCTCTTAGAAATCTTGAGTATTAGTCTTGACACCCTTGGTGATGTACTTTTGAATTCCAAAATGTTTTTTTTTTTTACCTTTATGGTCCAGAATGTCAAATCTACCTTCACTCCTTTCACTGTTTCCATTGGTGTACAGCAGATTTCCACTTGATAAACTTATAAGTGATTCATTTCTTCTTCTTGTTTCAGCCAAACCGATGATATTCCAATTCACATTTTCTAATTCCTTTTCCAGCTCTAATATCCTGTCTTCGCCGATGAGTGATATTTCGTTGTGTGTGTGTGTGTGTGTGTGTGTGTGTGTGTGTGTGTGTGTGTGTGTGTGTGTGTGTGTGTGTGTGTGTGTGTGTCGGGGTGGTTCCCAGGCATATGCCCATCTCCACCTAAATCGTTCAAGTTACAGAAAAACTGTAAAATGGGCCTGATATTCAGCTAAGAAATTGAAAACCCAAAACAAGAAAAATTTTGAGATGGTTTGAGATGGGACTGAGGTCCGTTTGTTTCGCTGTGCTGTCGTGTTTGGTGTTTTCCTCTTCACACTGACCAGCCGTCTTGAAGAGAACCACTCTACATATTAGTTTCCACCTAAGTGACGTAAGAGGGCTTACCATCGAGAAGGGTGCATGAGGGTATTTTAGGGAGGCAGGCTAACTGGACTTCTCCTAAATCTTCTGAAATAGAAAGATATTGGATCTATCAGTGTTTTAGACTCAGTGTCTGATTACACGCAGAATGCCTGTTCCCCTCTAGCCCCAATAGAAAGATACAGCTGTTTAAATATGCACTATAATTGGCCACTTTAGTATGCAAAATCACATAAAACAAAATGGGAGCTACCATAATGCATCTTTCATCTTGTCCCTGAATATACATGGTAACCCCTACAACATATAATCAAAACATAAGTACTTAATCAAGGCATGTAAGCACCAATAAAATTTCAACTAAGTATGACATCATTAAATAAAATGACAGCTTACATAAGATAAAATCAATCCAAAATATCCAGCCAATACTCTGATTGGTCCAAATTTTGGGGAAGACAATATATCTTCCCAAGAACAACAAACAACTATGTTAAGCTAGAACCAAAAGTTATTTATAAAAATAAAATTGGCTGGCTATTGGTGGTCCATAATTGATAAAAAAAAAGTGTCGAACCTCCACCACCAGCCACCCTACAGTCCAAAATGACACTTAAGAAGAGTTGTCCAACTCACACCAAGGGGTGGGTTGACAATAAAGGAAAATTGTGAGGTTGACAGCTAAGAAAATTTTCCTATGTCAGTCATAATGCTATATTGACATAGTAAAGCAACATTAAAAAGCAAAGCAACTTGAAACATGTATTTTGAAGCCATCTCTGGCAACCCTAAAAATGGTATCAGTACACTTACGACATCTTCATTCCTCAGGAACCACCACTAATAACTGGGGGGAAGGTTGGAAACGCACAAAAGACAAAACACACTAAAATTGGAAACACACTAAAAATAACTATATCCAGAAGAACGATAGAAACGCGTCATTACACCAAAACAGAACAGTCCACGTCCCTCAGTGCTCCTTAACTACAAATAACAAAACAAACTATTATTTTTAGGCCACCCGAATAATGAATTTCTTCTGCCGTGCTGTGTATCTTATGTCTATTAATTGCGTGTGTTCTATGGTCGAGTTGTCTGTTTTGCTGGATGAAAACCCCAATTTCTGGGGGGGAGACCTTGCTATCTACGCCTGAGACCAACTAACTCAGCCGAGGAGTGAAAAAAGCCCATTAAGGTCCTTCGCGTCATCGACGGCATTCGAACCCGGGCCTTTTCCACTCGGTGTGGGGAGAACGATGATGATACCACTGTGCTACAGCGTAGACGGTGCTCCTTAACTATGGAAACTTCCTTTCTGATAACTGGACATGGCTCTCTCTCGAACAAAAACTATAAGTTTCGCTTCCATCACATCGATCTGTGCAACTGCGGGAAAACAGAAGATTGGAGTCATCTGCTCTTTAAGTGTACTGTTCAATCTACGACGATCTTAGGATGAAGCTCCGAACTAACGTTCCAGTTCTCTCTCTCCAGGGCTGGAGAGAGTCTCTCCAGAGGCTGGAGAGGGATGGTCCTTATTCTGCTTCTGCAGAATAAGGACCATCTCTCGGCTCTTCAGAACTTTGCTTCCGAGGTGTTTGCCTGCAGAAAGAGAATTAATGCTGGAGTAGCGAACCAAAACAATCCACCAAATACACTGTAAGCGAGACAATAGTTTGCTGCTCTGCTGTCCTGGATGACAAAACATGTACTTTCAGGAAACACTCGAAAATTTCTGTGCAGTTCTGGGCTATTCATGAATTAAGCATAATTGCATCAAAATTCGATATATTTTCTTCTATGGTTCATGTACGCAAGAACATTGTCATTGCACTTATCCTAAAGGTCACCAGTTCCATATCTCAATTATCCTGGATACATGAGTACTTATTGAGGACAACTTTTCTCTTTTTTTTTATCAGCACTAGTCTCTCTCTCTCTTTTTTTCCCGTTTATCCTTTTTTTTTTACCAAAACTAGTCTTTTTTTATTATTATTTTTTTTTACTAGCGCCTCTTTTCTTTTTCATTATTTGTTTATTAGTATTATATATTTTAAATTTATCATTTTTTTATTCCAACTATCTACAATGTGTCTTTCTTTTTTTTTTAATTTTATTTTCTTTCAACCAACACCACGGGTTGGTTTTTTTTTTTTTTTCCCTTTCCTCTCTCTCTCTCTCTCTCTCTCTCTCTCTCTCTCTCTCTCTCCTTTCCTCTGGAAGGGGCCCCCAGAGGATCCTGGCCCACCTTACCATGATGTGGACGAGTACCCAGAATCATCTGTCCCGATGAGTGATGGTTCTGAGTAGACAAGCGGCCAGAACTGAACACACACTAACCAACACCAACACATTTCTAGCCCTTTACAGTCGATTCTTCTCTTCACAGAGACACGAGGCGGAGTTGAACATTATTATTATTATTATTATTATTATTATTATGTCTAAGGTGGCACCTAGACTTCCGTCTATCTCCACCTGATAAAGTTGACTTTGTGCAGAACCTCTGCAAAATAGGGAGAGGGAGAGGCTGTCACCTGCACAGCCGCTCCCCGTTGGCGAATAGACCCTAATGGCCGCCCAGGTGCTGGGCCTGGTCTTCTATTTTAAGTGCCTCATGCACAAAAATCCCGCACCCACCGGAAGTAGTGCTATACCGGTGGGTGCCAGCAATCCCGCTCCCAGGCTGCCCACACCTGAGAGCCAGCAAAAAAAAAAAAAAAATAAATAAATAAATAAATAAAATACATATATACACATAATATAAACAAACTAAAAGGATAAAAAAAATAATAATCAAAATGTATATAATCAAATCGTAATTAGTAATCATTAGATTATTCCAATGTCTTCTCCGTTGAAAAACAGTTACACAAGAACTCTTGCAGTGCTTGAAATTTATCCTGATTAGCAATAAGGTCACTTTCACAGCCTCTAACTAAATTACCAATCTTCACTTTTAGCCTTTCTCTATGTTCAACATACAAACTACAATCATATAATAAATGACTCCAAGTCTCAGGTTGACGCAAGTGCATAAAGGAGAGCTGACTAGACCAAAGTAATGTAGTTTAAAATTTAATGAGCCATGGCCAGTTAAAATAAACGATGTTACCATAGAAGGAAAAAACCATTTGTTGTTACTATCATAAGTAAATTTAACTGTTGGAATAAACAATGTAGTCACCTCCCCAGTTGCACTAAGATCCCATCTCTGTTGCCACATACCAATCAACTGTGTTAGAACATTTTTCTTAGCTTTAGCTATCTCTATAGTGACATCAGATGTAATATTCATGAAAGAAACCGCTATGCCTTTTTTTAAGTAATAACAAAGGGCCCGATACACAATGTACAAGTCTAGAGGCAAATGCCCGGCCAAAACCTGCATAGCATTCGTTGAGACTGTTCTGCACAAATTAGAAATAACAAAGTATTGAGCGCTGAATCGATAACAATTTCTGTTTAAATTTAACGTTAGTAACTCTGAAGTACCACACTGATGCTCCGTACGCAACTATGGGTAAGAAGACTGCCTTGTAGTATAAATTTAAAACTTTCCTTTTCAACCCCCAATCTGACCGTGTTAATCGAATTATTGCTGCACTAAATTTTTTAATTTTTTCGTGTAAGTAATTTAAATGTGGGAAAAACGATAATCTATCATCAATTCTTATACCTAGATATTTCACCTCAGATACTAGGGGAATCTGCCTCCCCTTAATTAAAGCTTTTGGCGGTCGCGCATACTTTAGTTTCCCCTTAAGAAGCATCATAACAGTTTTAGTTGTAGATATCAATAGTTTGTGCAGATCAGCCAACGACACTAGACTTTCTAATACCCGGGCCACTCTTATTTCAAGCACAGCCCTGGATTTACCAGTAATACATAAAACCAAATCATCTGCATATGCAATCTTATGCAGATTTTCAATTGATTGTTCTAGCCATAAATTAAGTACTAAGTTCCAAAAAAGTGGGCCCAATACAGACCCCTGAGGACACCCTCTCGAAAGATTCCTATTAAACTGTAGATGCTTAGCTTTCAGTATAATTTTCCTACAATACAAATAACTCTGTATCGTCCTATACAATAAGTCTGGATTTTGAATACCCCTTAATGCAGACAGAATACTCTCATGCCACACCATGTCAAAAGCTCCAGTAAAATCTATAAAGATGGCTAACACATACTTATCCTCTGCCTGGTTGGTGAAATTCATGAGATCATTAATGGCAACCTCCGTAGAATGCCCTCTCTTGAAACCATACTGATAAAGCAGGGTCAAACCATTTTTATCCATGATTTGGTTCAATCTTATAAATAACAATCTTTCAAAAACTTTGCCAAGATTGGCCAATAACGAAATTGGTCTATACCCTCTTGGGTCATTTGGTTTTTTACCCGGCTTAACTAACAGCTTGATCAAACCAACTTTCCAGATCCCAGGAAAGGTACCTTGAAGTAAGCATTTATTATACAAGTTTAACAAGATGTTAGGATAAAGCTCAATCATTTTAGGAACAGCGATATTCTCTACTAAATCGATTCCTGGGGCTTTGGAAATGTTAATTTTCTTAGAAACAGCTCTCAATTCCTCTAAAGTAAATAAGCTAATATCAACAGACCCAAGGTATGTTACATTAGAGTCCTTGATGCCTTCTTGCTCTGTTGTCTCCCCCCCCCCTTCTTCCTCATGAGGAAACAACTCCGATGTTATTGCCTGCACTGTTGTAATCCAATCAGTTGTTTCCACTCCATTGACGATTACGGTATTCATTATGTCTCCAGGTCTTACTTTATTCATACTTAGTTTATAAATTAATCCCCAAGGATCTGTATTGCCCACACTAGTAACTAGATTTCTCCAAGCCTTTAATTTACTCTCATAAATAGCCCTATAATAAATTTTCTTTTTATTCCTATAACATGCATGATAAAATTGAGCCTCATTCAGCCCCCACTGCCTATACCTCTGATATGCCTTCCTACATAAAAATACTTCTTTCCTTAACCCGGATAATTCCGCATTCCACCAATTAACAACTCGCCTCTTAACTCGTTGTCTTCTTGAGGCACAACTGAGGGCTCTAAGCAATGAAGACTGAACGAAAGCAGCATACTCACAAGCATTTAAAAAATTCAAATTAACCATATTGTCTCCTGAAAAATCTAAAGCCACTGACCGTGCAAAACTAGACCAGTTAATCTTCTTATAAGTAAATCTAGTTAATTCAAAATTATCAAAATCTAAAGAAGTATTTAAATCAGCCAAATTAACATGAAAAACCAAAGATCTATGATCACTATTCGTATAGTCCGTTTTCACAAGCCAATGACAGATTCGTCTGGATAATGACAGATTCGTCTGAGTAACTATAGTCAAATCAATATTCGACCTGCCATGAACATTATTAAAAGTATAAGGCTGACCTGATATATTGACTACACACAAATTATTCATTAAAATAAAGTCCTCCATTAAGCGACCTCTCTGATCAGTCATGCCGCTAAACCATAAGTTAGACTTTGCATTGGAATCCAATGCAATAATTAAATTGCTACAACCAATTTCACTGAAAACAGTTTCCATATAATGGATAGAATTAACAATTTCGTGACTTGGAGGACAATAAAGAGATATTAAATTAAAAGTCAACCTAGGAGTACTAATGTTCACACATGTTGAGTTCTGACTACACAGCCCAGAGAGGACAGTTACCTGCAATAACTTATTAAAGACCACAATTGCTGTTTTAGGTTTCACATCAACTACACTTATAACTCTGGCATCAGCAGGAAAACCAACAATTTTATGTCCATGTGCAAAGGAACCAACATACGGCTCCTGCATACACAAAATGTCAACAGTTTCTTGCACGGCCACCATTCTAATTTCATCAGTAACCGCACGACATCTTTGGGCATTGAGTTGAACCAACTTAAGCACACTACCTTCATCTTTATGTTGAAACTACCATTCACATTAAAAGTACTACAGTTATCCATCATAGGTACGCGTACTGGCGAACTCTAGGGCCTTTTTATACTCAGGACAACTACTACTCCTTAATGAGTGATCATAAGCTCTACCTCGGCGCTTGCAGTTCACACAACATGGATCTTTATTTTTATTTGGGCAATCAACAAAAAGATGGCCATCCTGAGCACAATGACCACACGACACAGTCTTGTGTGTGCAGTGTTGTATAGAGTGGCCATACCCCAAACACTTAAAACATTTAGTCACAACTGTAAAACACCTGAATTTGTGTGACGTATATCCAAAATACAACCTGTCATTACACATCAAATTTTGCAACATATGAGGAGCTACCCCCATCACCCAATTATTAAACCTTGCCTTGGAACTGTTACTAAATCTAAAAACAATGCCCTCTCTGACCTCTTGCTCCTCATATCCATAATCTTGAAGGTTTTTCTTATATAAATCCCTAATAATATCCTCCTGAGTTAATTCCTTAGGTACATCATACACTAAGATGGTAGGGTTCTGTAACTTTATTTTATCCAGATTAATACCCTTTTGAAAAAATACCTCTGCCTTACTGAGTTTATCCAAATCCTTATCATTATCTGTTTCAACTAAGACTCCTTTATTTCTTATAGCTCTTAGATTTCTAATTTTTATTTCTTGAAACTTTTCCTTTAACGTGTTAACAATAACCTCTTTGACTTCCTGACTTGACTTATACTGTTCTGAGGACTCCTCAGCCCTGAAAATAACCTTATTATTTAATCTTGCCACTTTGCTCAGCTTCCTGTTATTATCCACCATACAGATATCATTTAATATTACCTGTTCACCTAATTGAGGCTGGCTGAATCCAGCCCTAACCTTGTCCGCATAAGTCCCCTTTTGTTCTGCAACATTAGATACAAAAGGCTGCCCTCTTACAATGTCATCTAATAAACTGTCACGCACCTCCATCTCCATCATTCGTTAATACCATCTTCAAAGGAGGGTGAATACGTGCCGAGGCCGTCTTTTATAGCTCGGGCACGTTCTATTGCCGTATTTCAAAAGCGTGATGGGGGGTTGAGTTGTCGGAAAAGGGTGAATTTGGGTGGAGGGGGGGGCAGGGAAAAATTTCCCGCCTCACCGTTTTGCACTTATAGTTTGGGAATTGGGAAATTGTAAATGATTTTTTGGCGATAAAAAAAGGTAGGGAAGGGAAAGAAAGGGGTTTCATTCGGAAATCCGGGTGCGTGACTACCCGTCCCCGTTGGTAGAAGTCCTGGATTTGTACTTGGCTGCAGATTTTTTTGATTAATGATGAATATTTGAGTTGTTTAGTGTTAATTCGTTTTGGGGTTATTATTGGTCTTCTTTTGACATTTGCTGTAAATCCTGCGTTTGTTTTTTGAGAAATAATCGTTTAATTTATTTATCTTGGTGGCTGGTAGTGGTAATGGTGGCATCAGCATGGTCGCCATTGTGTTAGCATTACCGATTATCGTTAATGAGATTTATTTGCATTTCTAACTGTTATTTCAAACACTGGCTTCTAAGCTGTGTCATAAACTCTCTTGACACCAAAATTGATTTCAGGTGTAGTTTGTTTAACATTAACATTTTGTATTTAATTGCATTCTTATTTCTGTAATAACTTGTACTAGTTTGAGGTGATTCGACGCTGGCAGCCATTGTGTGGCAATTTATAGCGTTGTTGAGGTTTAAGAATTCTATTTTTGCAATTTATAATGCAAAACACGTTATAGATTGATTAAACGTGGGAAATTAATAACGTTGCTTAGCATTAAGCGCTGAACTCCACTTTGCGGTACACCCTTCAAAATGGCAGCGAGAAGTGATTGACAGGTTGTGTGACTCCACCCACATACTACATCCCCCATCGTTTCAGGCGGACGTCACGTGACACGTCACACGTCACTGGAGCGCTACATGCGAAATTCGTCGCGTATGGTTTCATTTGCATGCTGGTTTCATATCTGTGTTGCTCTTTCGGTTGCTGCTTGCTACGGTTCAGTTGCTGCTTCCCACGTGGTTGCTTTTTTAGTCCTGAGTTTCTGTGTCCCGTATCCTGTTCCACCCTGCAGGTAAACGGTTTCGTTGTTTTTTGCTGCTGTGTATTGCCGTCACATTTTCTTTTTTTTTTTTTTTTTTTTTTTCTTTATTTCTTTTTGCCTTTTTTTTTTTTTTTGCTAATAGAAACAGGAATTTGATTGTTCATTGCACGTGTTAATTGACTTTCATTTGTGTTTAGCGAAAAAAGGTTGTTTTTACGTCTCCGGAAGGAATTCAAGCAAAAACAGGTCGCTCGACGAAAAACACAATTATGAGAGGGATCATGTTTTTAATTGACTTTCATTTGTGTTTAGTGAAGGTTTTTAGGTTAGGTTTTTATGAAACGTTGGGAGGGATTCAAGCAAAATCCGGTCGTTGCACGAAAAAACAATTATAAATAGAATTATGTTTTTAATCGACTTTATTTGTGTTTAGTGAAAAATGGTTTGGTTTTTAGGGTGTTTTTACCTGACTTCGGGTGGGATTCGAGCAAAAACCTGTCGTTGGCCATATGTCCAATGTCTCTGACCAATTTGATTAGATACTATGATGCAGTCACAAAAGAACTGGATGCAGGGAATAACTTTGATATTATATAGCATTATCATTAGCATTAGTAGAGGCATATGATGCAAGAAAGCAAGCTTATTCAGCATCAGCCAAAAAAAAAAAAAAACACACCACTCCCATTTCACCCCTCTGTTCGTTCGAAATACCTGTCCAGTTGAGCCATAAATTTGTTTAGGCTATCAACTTCAACAACAAATGATGGAAGTCGGTTACACCAACCAACCACCCGCTGGACAAAGGCAAATTTCCGCACATCTATACGACATCCGTCCTTCCTCAATTTAAATTTATGCCCTCTGAGGTGATTATTCTGAGCAAGAGGAAGAATCCCATCGGCATTGAGCATGCTCAAACCATTCAAAGCCTTATCAGTTCACCTCGCCGATGCCTAGTCTCCAGACTCTGTAATTTGCAAAACTTAAGCCTTTCTTCATAAGAGCAACCCTTTGTTCCATTCACTAATCTTGTTGCCCTTCTCTGTACCCGTTCCAGCAGCTCTACATCCTTCTTGAAATGAGGCTTCCAGACCTGTATACAGTACTCAAGATGTGGCCTAACCATTGCCTTATACAAGGGAATAATCACCTCCTGATCCCTGCTAGAAAAATTCCTGTATATCATTGACAAGACACCATGAGCTACTCTTGCAGCTCGTCTGCACTGCTCAGAGAACTTCATATCTGCCTGCACAATTACCCCCAGGTCCTTTTCATTCTCCACCACTGTCAGTGTAGTACCGCAGACTTGATACATTGCTCTGGGGTTACTGTTTCCCATATGTAATTCTTTACATTTGTCAATGTTAAACTTCATTTGCCACCTCTCAGCCCATCTGTTCAACCTTTCCAGATCCTTTTTGCAGCAGCATAGCGTCACTAGTGTCCTTAACAGCCCTGCCAACTTTGCATCATCTGCAAACTTGGACATTAAACTTGATATACCATCATCAATATCATTCATAAACACCGAAAACAACAACGGACCCAACACTGAAACCTGAGGGACTCCACTAATAACATTAGTCCACGTTGAGCAGTGTCCATTGATTACCACTCTCTGTCTTCTGCCACTCAACCATCCCCTTATCCATAGAAGCAATTTGCCTCCAATGCCACACTGCTCCAATTTGTGCAGCAGTCTTCCATGTGCAACAGTATCAAAAGCCTTTCTAAGATCCAAGTATATAATATCAAAGTTATTCCCTACATCCTGTTCTTTTGTGACTACATCATAGTATCCAATCAAATTAGTCAGGCAAGACCTGCCCTTAACAAAACCATACTGCGTCTGAGCTATAACTGAATTCTTGTCTAGATGACCCTGCCGTGCTTCTTTAACCACTGCCTCCATTAATTTTCCTGGAACAGAAGTTAAACTCACAGGTCTATAATTACTTGTGTCAGCCTTTGATCCTCCTGTGTGAATTGGGGTTACAATTGCACATCTCCAGTCTATGGGTTCCTCCCCTGAGTCCAAAGAAGCTCTCATAATTATGGCTAGGGCTTTGCTTACTTCCTTTGCTGCCTCCTTTAATATAACTAGATAGATCCCATCCACCCCAGGTGCCTTTTTTATGTTTATCCCCAACAATCTCTCCTCCACTTTCCTCTCAATTATTACAAAATCATCTAGCTCACTGCCAATGTCTACTTTACCTACGTCATTCTCCTTCCTGAATAACTCCTCATGCGTGAATGTAGATGCAAAATACTCGTTTAGATTGTTAGCCACCTGAGCAGGATCCACAACTGTTGAACCATCAATATCCAGTGGACCAATCTGATTCATCCCTTTCCTTCTTGAGTTTAAATAGGTAAAGAACTCTTTTCTGCTTTTCTTTGCATCCTTTGCCAAAGAGTTTTCGTAGTCTGCCTTTGCCTGCCTAATCTCCTTTGTGACTTGGTTACAGACCAACTTATCTCTATCATAGGCTTCCATGTCGCCCATTAATTTGTATGTATTCCATGCATTTTTCTTCTCTGCCACATGTCTCATTAGTTTATCTGACAACCATTTAGGCCTAACCCTTGAACAATATTTCTTAGTTGGTATGTAAAGCCTAGTAGCTTCCAAGATAAGTTCTTTGAATGCTTCTCATTTTGAATTTGCTGTTGGTAACATCATCAGTTGGTCCCACTGTATAGAATTTAAATACTGTCTCAGACCATCATATTCGCCTTTACGAAAACAAAAACCCTTCCCTTTACCTCTGATGGTAGTTACCTCCTTGAGTAAATCCCACTTCAACACACTGTGATCACTGCCACCTAGTGGTTCATTTATCTGCAGATTCTTAATGCATGAAGAATCATTACTGATAATCAGATCAAGAGTATTGCTCCCTCTTGTTGCCTCACGAACATGCTGATGTAGAAAACAATCATCCAATAAATCCACAAAAGCCTGGCTAGTGTGTGAGTGACCAACCCACAAATTCCAGTCAATATCTGGGAAATTAAAATCCCCCATTATAAGACTCTCTGATTTACTGGCCCACTCTATTTCCCTGTACAGTTCCTTATTATACTCATCAGAGTCATTAGGCCTATAGAACACTCCTACTCTCAATTTTGATTTCCCTATGCTTATGTCACACCAAACTGACTTGACACTGCCCTGTCCATCGATGTCGACTGGCTTCACTTCCTTGGATTTTATGTGTTTCTTAACTAATAGCATAACCCCTCCTCCCCTCCTGTCCTGTCTATCCTTTCTATACACATTGTATTCCCCAAATTCCAGTTCCGCATTACTTATATCTGTGTGACACCACGTCTCTGATATCCCAACAATATCTGCCTTTGATGTTTTGAGCAATACCTCAAATTCATCAAATTTATTTACCAAACTCCTTGCGACAGGTGCAAGCAAGTATGCATGCACCTGTTGCAAGCATATGCAAGTATATGCAAGCATATACTTGGATCTTAGAAAGGTTTTGATACTGTTGCACATGGAAGACTGCTGCACAAATTGGAGCAGTGTGGCATTGGAGGCAAATTGCTGCTATGGATAAAGGGGTGGTTGAGGGGGAGAAGACAGAGAGTGGTAATCAATGGACACTGCTCATCGTGGACTAATGTTATTAGTGGAGTCCCTCAGGGTTCAGTATTTGGTCCATTATTGTTTTCTGTATTTATAAATGATATTAATGATGGTATATCAAGCTTAATGTCCAAGTTTGCAGACGATACGAAGGTTGGCAGGGTTGTCAAGGACACTACTGAAACTATGCTACTGCAACAGGATCTGGAAAGGTTGAGCAGATGGGCTGAGAGGTGGCAAATGAAGTTTAACATTGACAAATGTAAAGTACTACATATGGGAGACAGCAACCCCAGGGCAACGTATCAACTCTGTGGTACTACACTGACAGTGGTAGAGAATGAAAGGAACCTGGGGGTGGTTGTGCAGTCAGATATAAGTTTTCTGAGCAGTGGAGACGGGCTGCGAGAGTAGCTCATGGTGTATTGTCTATGTATATAGGAATTTTTCTAGCAGGGATAAGGAGGGGATTATTCCCTTGTATAAGGCAATGGTCAGGCCACACCTAGAGTACTATATACGGGTCTGGAGGCCTCATTTCAAGAAGGATGTAGTGATGCTGGAACGAGGGGCAACAAGATTAGTGAATGGAACAAAGGGGTTCTCTTACGAAGAAAGGCTTAAGTTTTGCAAATTACAGTGTCTGGAGACTAGGCACCAGCGAGGTGATCTGATAGAGGTGTATAAAGTCTTGAATGGTTTAAGCATGCTCAATGCTGATGGGATTCTTCCTCTAGCTCAGAATAATCACCTGAGAGGGCATAAATTCAAATTGAGGAAAGACAGATGTAGGATAGACGTGAGGAAATTTGCCTTTAGCCAGCGGGTGGTTGGTTGGTGGAACAGACTCCCATCCCTTGTCGTGGAAGTTGACAGCCTAAATAAGTTTAAGGCTCAGCTGGACAGGTATTTCGAACGCACAGAGGGGTAAAGTGGAAGTGGTTATTTTTTATTTATTTATTTTATTTATTTTTGGCTGATGCTGCATAAGCTTGCTTTCTTGCATCAAATGCCTCTACTAATGTTAATGCTAATATCGTATTACTTCTTGTTTTGAAAAAAAAAAATGCTGTTTTCGTGTTAATTTTTCTCCATTTTAACTCTGGCATGTTATGTTACCTGAGATTTTGTCTTCCCGAAATAAATTGCATTTCTGTTAGTTTCTGCTCCAAAAAAAAATGCCGTTTTGCCGTTAATTTGTTGTTTTTTAGCTCCAACATATTGTTATGTCACGTGACATCCGCCACATGCAGTCGTCGAGAAGAAGAAGGGGAACGCGATGAGTGGGCAGAGTTACGAACTGTACGCTACTGCTTTCCCCCTCTTCTTCTCGACACCATTGTTTAAGAGGTACCGTTCTCTGGAGGATTACCTGTTTAAGAATTTAAATTTGCCTGAGCACTTTGTCAGTGTTATTTTTGAAGGGGGGAAGCCTCTGTAGCATATTTTGGTTTTGCTTTTACGCAAAAATTTGCGTTTGAATTAATTGCTTGCTCTTGTTATTTAATAGATTTTGATTTTTTTTTTTTACTTACAGTAGTCGATTTTAATTTAAACTTGCTTAATGCTATAGAGTTTTTGTTGGAGTTCATTTAATAACCCCAGGGGCTCACATCTGGTGAGTATGGGCTTGACACACCCAAGCTGGATATCATCATTCTTCTCTTTCTTGGTGATTCCTTCTACTTCTCTCTCAGTCGGGAATATTTTTTTTTTTTTTTTTGGCTAGTGCAGCATAAGCCTCGGGCTTTCTTGCACCACGTAGCTAATAATAATAATAATAATATGGATCCAAAACCTAGTACAATAAATAAACCCTCTGCAGATTTTGAGGGGAGGGAGAGGGTACCCTTCGTTTTTACCTCCTAAAGTGCTCTCACTCAATCTGAATTAAGAAAACTGACCGAGTTTAGGTATGCTCGAGGACCTGTTACAAGAGAGGTGTCAAGGGTTGTTTCTGATGTAAATACTCAATTGCAGTGTGATAGAGAGCCTCCCTTGGATTCTTCTGAAGTTAATTCTAAATCAGGTATTAACCTTAAACCAGGTAGTGACACTAAAGATCTAAAGCAGATATTGATATAGGATTGTAAACTTTGCTTATTCATAATGTTTGTTTGTTATTTATTATTATTATTATTATTATTATTATCTGTTTATTTCCATAAGGAAACCACCCCGGGACGGCAAAGTGCCAGGAGGGTGCTAAGTACATATAAGGGTACGAGATACTACGAGCAGTGGGTTACATATACTGAACACGTAGTCTCGTCCCGAAATATTATATACACATTTTATGTTTAATATATACACTATTTAAACATTAATGATTCTGTACATACATTATACAACTCATATATTTACAATTCACTAATAATTCCATCTATAACTTACATATTAACATAACTGTTACAGAAGGTATATTTTTACAGTCAACAAATTATTATTGTTCTTAAAGCAGAAAGTTTCTCTTTTACTCTCAATTCTTTGGTACTTTGCGGCCGATTCATATTTCGGTAAGTCTGTACGAATCCTGGAAGATCTCTTTCCGGTATGTTGCATCCTCACACAGTTTTTCGGCATCTATGTGTAGTGAATTAAATATTTTCGCTGCATTTGATGGGAAGAATCTTTGCAGGCTACTAAGATTGTTCAGGACTGAACGCAGTGGATTATTTACTTCTCCGCAACGTCTAGCAGTGGCACGCGGTTTAACTAGAATATTATCCAGGACTGGAGCATCTACTCTGCCTGTGAGCATTTGTGCGAGAAAAATATAATTTGATTACTTAAGAAGAAATTAATAATTGCTTCGATTCATCCATATCTAAAAGACATACATTTTTTTGAGGAGCATTAGCAACTAAGGCCATATTGCTCCGAGGATATGCGGTGGTCATTTCTTGACCTTTCCGCATCCTCCGTATTTGGTGGGCACGGGCTCGAACCCCGGTCTAATCAAGAAGCGTGTGCTACGCACTGCTGCTCCTGCCCACCTGGCTACGGAGGCGCCTTTTTGTTTTATGAGTTATGATTTAGTTTTATGATTTAGTTTTTATGAGCATTAGCAACTAAGGCCATATTGCTCCAGGAATATGCGGTGGTCATTCCCTGACCTTTCCGCATCCTCCGTATTTGGTGGTGACGGGCTCGAACCCCGGTCTAATCAAGAAGCGTGTGCTACGCACTGCTGCTCCTTCCCACCTGGCTACGGAGGCGCGCCCGATTCTAATGTACAGGATTGATAATGTCCCTTAGTTTATGGGAGTGTTTCTTATATGAGAGAGGACATTAAGAGTTTTTTGTCCAATGAAAGCAATAAAGTGACTTAAATTTACTGGTAATTTAATAATGGAAAAGTGGTCAAACCTTGAAAACGAGAAGTTGAAGGCTATAAACAAAGCGGTTAGCAATAGAGTTAATTTATTGGATAGTGTTCTGAAGTCTTTTTCGGCTTGGTTCCCTCTTAACGATCACAATTCTCCGATTCTTGATTCGAATGATAAAAATATGCCGGATAAAGTTATGGCTCTGAGTTACAAATTGCTTCTGCACCTACTTTTGCTCGAGATTGAGCACAAACTAGGGAGAAGTCGGCAGACATAAATGACAAGGATGTAGATTTACTTTTAGGAAGGATGTAGATTTACTTGAGCGTGTACAGAGAAGGGCAACAAGATTGATGAGAGGAATGAAGGGATCCTCTTACCAAGAGAGGCTTAAGTTCTGCAAACTGCAGTGGCTGGAGACTAGGCACCTGCGCGGTGATCTGATTGAAGTGTATAAGGCCTTGAATGGGTTGAGCACGCTGAATTCTAATGGGATCCTTCCACTTGTTCAGATTACGAACCTAAGGAGGCATAAATTCAAATTAAGAAAAGACAGATGTAGAATAGATGTGCAGAAATTTGCCGCCAGCGGGTGGTTAATTGCTGGAACAAACTTCCATCTGTCGTTGTGGAAGTTGATAGGTTGAATAAATTTAAGGAGGAACTGGACAGGCATTTGGAGGGAATGGTGTGATTTTTTTTTTTTTTTGGCTGATGCTGCATAAGCTCATACACTTGCTTTCTTGCATCACATGCCACTACTACAATGTTCTTATTTTTCGAGCTAATGATAACAGTTGAGACAAGCGTCGATGTTAAGATCTTAAAGGATTCTGGTTTTATGGAAGAAGTTAAGAGTGACGTACAATGCCGTTTTACTTCTAAATCTAGATCTCTATCAACCAAGACTTAAATCTGAATTTAAAAATGTCAAGGTGAAATCTTTAAAATTAGCTCGGAATCGTGGTATTGTTCCTGAGACTGCTTGCAAAACTTATATGGAGAATATTTCTGCTTCTAGCTCTCGTTTCTGCTGATGTTATTTCTGGAGCTCCCAGGAAGGAAAATCCTTCACTTCTTATTTATGATGTTCCAAAAGAACTGTCTAGGGAAGAAATTATTGAAGACATATATTGCAAGAACTTAAGAGGATTCTGGTTTTATGGAAGAAGTTAAGCGTGACGTACAATGTCGTTTTACTACTAAATCTAGATCTCTATCAACCGTCCACTGGGTCATTAGTTTTCCTCCAAAAATTTTCAAAGGTATTTCATCTATGAGCAGAATTTATCTTGCTTTTGGATCACATAAATTTAGATATTCTACAATACTTACAAAGTGCTACTTGTGTTTGGGCTTTGGTCACGCGACCCAACACTGCACTCACGATTCCCCATCGTGTGGCCGTTGTTCTAGGAATGGTCGTGTTATTTCAGAATGTCAATTTAAAGAGGAACCGACTTGTTGTGTCAACTAATAATCGCCGTAAAAGGCAATACCAACATTCAGTGAGAGATATCTCTTGTCCTGAGTATATTAGGGCACTTGAACAGACAAGTCTGAGGATAAATTATGACTAGTTCTCTTAATTTGAGCAGTAAAGATCACAACGGAAATGGTGTTATATGCAAACAGTTAAAAATTGTGCAGATAAATGGGCATAAATCTAAAACTGTGGTCAGTGAGATTAGAATCTCAGCAGAACAAAACTCAGTTGATATTATTTCAATACAGGAGCCATATTTTGTAAAATTGCTTTCAAATCAGTTATCTAAAATTGTATGTTTTCGTATTACCTCAAGAGTTATACAACCTGAATCTTTAAATCCAAAAGCTTGTATAGTTATTATGATTGATAATTTGGATGTAACGGTTATTAATGGCCTCTGTAACACAGCTGTGTTATGTGTGTTTATTACATACTTTTCATTATCATTTTACCTTTTGTCCATATACTGTCCTCCTTCTGATGATTTTAACGATACTTTGAACTTTTTCGACTTTGCTCTTACTATGATTGGTTCAAGGAATATTGTAATAATGTCCGATGTGAATGCTAAGTTTAATTTATGGTTTAGTGATGGGCTGATACACTTGGTAAATTATTAGAAGATTTCATTATTAGTCATAATTTGTTAGTAATTAACAAACCTCATGTGCTTACCACATATTCTAGTTATTCAGGAGAAACTAACATTGAGGTTATTATTGTTAATACGGCATTTGGTGCTAATATTGAAAATTGGGATGCTGTTTCTCATTGGACAGTCAGTGATCACCGGGTTTTGCTTTTTAATAGAGTAGAAGTATTGTCTACTTATCTTAGAACTTTAATTAATCTACAATTGATAAGATTTTCTATTAAAAATATAGATTGGACGTCCTTTGATACTTCTATAATTCTGGATTATCCTGAAGATTCTTTGCAAGATCTTAATGACTTCTCTGCTGTTCAAATTGCTGAGATAGTTCGAAAATCTTTGACGAAAGCTGCATAAAAGTCTTCTCGTAAGAAGATTATAAACAAGCGTACATGTCTCTGATGGTCAAATGAATTGTCTTTCTTGTGTAAAAAGGTGCACTAGGCAAGGCGGAAATATCAACGTCACCGGCTTTTGCTATCTCATGAGGTCGAACCTTTCTACCCGCATTATATTAATTTAAAAAACAATTAAGTTATTGCGTCTCGGAAACGTTCAACTTGGTCTAATTTTATTAAAACCTCTGGGAATAAGTATCGCTGGGGACTTCTATACAAAATTACTAGAAATAAAACTGCTAATACTAATGTTTTTGGAACAGTTATTTGTAATACAGAGGAGGCAATCGATTGGAACGATACAGTGAACTTCACTTTGGATAGATTATTTCCCATAAAAGATCCTGTGATTCTGAGAAACATTCTAGAATCCAGAATGACAATTCGCAATACATTTCTGATTCTCCGGAGAGACCATTCCTTCCTCATGAATTAGGTAACATTGCTAGGAAACTTAATGTTACGAAGTGTCCGGGCTTGGAATTGGTGGAGAACATTTTTATATTGAGATTTATTAAATTACGAATGCACGTTCTTATGTTATTATACAATAAATGTTTATTGGAGAGTATTTTCCCAGTTGTATGAAAGACAGCCTTCTTTAAATTGAGTCTTGAACTTAACAAACCATTGTTATTATTATTATTATTATTATTATGTCATATGGTGCAAGGAAGCCTGAGGCTTATGCTGCACCAGCAAAAAAAAAAAAAAAAAAAAAAAAAAAATTCTGAATTATCCTGAGAGAGAGAAGTAGAAGGGAATCACGAAGAAGGTGATTTGCCAATAAGGCGATTGTACCCTCCAATCGCCTTATTGGCAAATATCATGAAACTATTGGAAAGACTAATGGCTCTTCGACTTTTAGAACTATTACAGTCTCAGAATCTATCTTCTGACCAATTTGGATCTCGTGTTGGCAAGTCGTGTGAGGACTCTTTGACGCCTTGAGTACTGCGTACAGGTCTGGAGGCCTCATCTTACCAAGAGAGGCTTAAGTTCTGCAAATTGCAGTGGCTGAAGACTAGTCATCTGTGCGGTGATCTGATTGAAGTGTATAATGAATGGGTTCAGCACGCTGAATTCTAATGGGATCCTTCCACTTGTTCAGATTACGAACCTAAGGGGGCATAAATTCAAATTAAGAAAAGACAGATGTAGAATAGATGTACGGAAATTTGCCTTTAGCCAGCGGGTGGTTAATTGCTGGAACAAACTTCCATCTGTGGTTGTGAAAGTTGATAGGTTGAATAAATTTAAGGAGGAACTGGACAGGCATTTGGAGGGAATGGTGTGATTTTTTTTTTTTGGCTGATGCTGCATAAGCTCATACACTTGCTTTCTTGCATCACATGCCACTACTACTACTACTATTACAGTCTCAGAATCTACCTTCTAACCAATTTGGATTTCGTGTTGACAAGTCGTGTGAGGACTCTTTGGTGGAACCAGTTTCTCATATTAAAAATTCATCGTTTAAGTATACTTTGGCAATTTTTGTTGACTTCGAAGGCGCTTTCGACTCCCTGTGGTGGGAAACGTCTGGAACGTCTTCGGGCAGCTAATTGCCCGCCGCAAATATACTACATTTTTAGGAGCTATTTCTCTGATAATTTGTTGTGGTGAAAACAAGGCATATGCAGGTTTCTCGGGAGATATCGAGAGGTTGTCCTCAGGGAATCAACATTAGGCCCATTTATATGGAATATAAATTTCTGCAGGATTGGATTTCGAGAGATTGAGTTTACTAAAATAATTGCATACCATACTGATTAACGGAAACTCTCGTTGGGCTTTGAAAAATGTTCTTTCTGACCTTTTAGCATGGTCTGTCAATAATAAATTAGTGATTAGTCCTAATAAAATGAAAATTATGGTCTTTATTTCTAAACTCGAAATTAATCGTCCACCTCAAATAAAAATTAGTAACAAACAACTTCCAATGATTCAAGAATTAAGATGTTTAGGGATTACCATGGATAATAAGCTAAATTTTCATTCTCATTTATTTAATATTGCCACGAAAATTAAAGGATTTACTAGTACATTGATTAGAATATCACGTACTGATTGGGGGTTGTCTTGTAAAACTATGTCGATATATTATAAGGTAGTATTTCTCCCTATGGTCACCCATGCTTTTAGGAGTATGGTTCCAGAGGGGTGACACTCCCCGGTTTAGTTCAAAATGGATTTCATTCAGCGAACTATGCTTCTGGTCAGGTGAGGGTATGCAGGGCCGTTTCTACACCAGCTTTATGGTACTACATTCTAAACAGCGATCACCTGAAATTTTTTGGATAAGTATCAACACTGACGCTGATTTTAATAAGGAAAAAAACTAGATGGGACAGTACTGCCAAAGCATTTTTTCCTCTCGTTACTTTCTTCTTGAATAAGAATCAGAGATGGTTCTCTATGGGAATGTATTTGTCTTTGCACATGGTTCTTTAAACGCAAAACGTTTCCAATTTCGGTTGTCTGAAATGGATCTGTTGATGTGGTTGTTTAGAAGATTGGAAACATATTCCTTACGATTGTACATTACTGTATATAATGATTTTACTGTCAGAATATTTCATTACCAACGGATACAAGGAATTAAGTAAAGCATTTATCGATCATTCTCGAAGAGAATGAGAGCGAGAGATCTATTTATATTTTATCTTTAAGCGGCTGTTTCACTGAAGTCACCAAGTGCGATCAAGGTTGGGAGTATGACTTTAAGGCAGGAATGGATGTTTGTTCGAAAATAACAAACTTTGAATGCATTACAAGTTTTTGCAAACGCTATTTTTACGCGAAGAGCTTCGAATAGGCAATTCACTATTTCTAGTAGTTAATGGTAAGAGACGGGGTCTGACTAACTGGAATACACTGAGTGAATATTGAATTACGACCACCCCTATGAAAACTGAATGCGAACCGTTGATCACGTGAGGTACGAGAGTGCGCAGTTAGTCGACCTACGTAGCATAGATAAGGTGTCAGGGGTTCAGTAGGTAGTAAAATTCCGAGCGTGATGGCTAAAAGGAGGGATTTATCGGACTTTGATAAAGGACAGATTGTGGGAGCTCGACGAGCTGGTGCCTCGATTTCCCAAACGGCTGAACTGGTGGGTCGAGGGCCGACGTTGTTAAAGTGTACCAGGACTGGCGTCAAAATGGCCAAACAACGACCCTACGGCAACACTGCAAAGGTCAGCGAAAGGTTGATGTTAGAGGTGAGCGCCGGGTCCGACGATTCGTACAGGCGAAGCACTGTTGAAGAGTTGGCTACCCAATACAACATGCGCCAACCCGGAACAATATCTGGCTTGCGTTGCACGTATGGGCTATACAGGCAGACGACCCCTACGGCATCCTCTCCTAACCAAGGTTCATCGGTGTTAAAGACTCGCCTGGTGCAAATAGCATGCATGTTGGACATTTTTGTTTTGATTAGGGTAGATTTTCTGAAAATTAAAATTTATCAATTTAATTTTTTTTTTTTTAATTCATTGTGTCCTTTTGTTTTATAATGGTAGTTGGTCCAGCAACTATCCCAATTGTTCGCTGGCTTTTGATACCATGCATGATGGATGAAGAGCTTCATGTTGTTGACGCCAAATCTGTACTCCACACCATGGATGGTCGTGTATGGATTTGGCGTCAACAACATGAGGCTCTTCATCCATCATGCATGGTATCAAAATTGCAGGCCGATGAAGGCGGTTGTATATGGTATGCGGCATGTTTCACTGGCAGGAACTTGGACCCCTGGTGCATTGCATGTGGAACAACGTATCACTGGTCTCCGCTATCGTCAACTGCTTGCCGACTGTGTACACCTCGCTAGATTGCACTTTTTCTCGAATGGGGATGGTGTCTTTCAAGATGACAATGCACCGAACCATCGGGCACTTGATGTGCAGGAATGGTTTGAGGAACACAGTTCTGGCTCCAGCATATCGATTGGCCTCCGAACTCCACCGATATGAATCCTATAGAGCACTTTTTTTTTTTCTTTTTTTTTATGTGTAAACCAGAAACACGAGAGGTATTAGAACCTATAGTTCTTAGTACCATGCTTGGGTTGGAGGTTGAGAAGACGAAAGAAGATATTTGTTGACACTGGACTTGAATTTCTGTAGATTGTAATTTTCAGG
Organism: Mastigoproctus giganteus; assembly: GCF_048544385.1. Lineage (NCBI taxonomy): Eukaryota > Metazoa > Arthropoda > Arachnida > Uropygi > Thelyphonidae > Mastigoproctus > Mastigoproctus giganteus. The sequence goes on from NC_143586.1 coordinate 875,023, forward strand.
AAATACGTATGAAGGAAGGTTGTTCCAGAAAACGGCAGTTGAATGAATAAACGAGGAAGATGAGAAGTTGGTTCTGTGAGTTTGGAGTTGGACAGTAAATGGATGTTGGCTGGTGGCGGCACGTGTTTGGACTGTTTTGAAAGACAGTGGGAATTAAAGAAGCCAATTCAGAAGAACAGTGCCCATGGAAGTATCTGTAGAAAAGGCATGCAGCAGAAACAGTATGTCTATGAGAAAGCAAGTGGAGAGCCTCTGTTAGAGATGAATCATTAATTAACCTAACTGCCCTCTTCTGAATGGAATTAAGAAGTCTGAGAGAGGTTTTGGGAACCCCAGATGTGGGAACAATATTCCATGGCAGGGCGGATTTGCGATGTATACAGAGTGAACAGCTGTTTGGAAGAAAAGTTGGATGTTGGATGGTGGCGAGAGTGAAGGAGAAAACCAAGTTTTTTTAGATGCAGAGGAAGCCATATTTGTAATGTGCTTGTTCCAAGAGAGATTAGAAGTCAGGGTAATCCCCAAAAGAGATATATCATTTTGCCTAGAAATCGGAGTTTCACTAAAGATAAACATAGGAGCAGAAGAATCCTTTATTCGAGATATAAGACAAGACTGAGTTTTAGAAGAGTTGAAATTAACTAAGTTGTCTTTATCCCACTGGAGAATTACCTGAAGATTGGCATTTAAGGAATTGGTAGCAGATTTTGGAGAAGTTGAAGTTGATTCAGCAGGACAAGGTTTCTCAAAATGGAAAGTAATGTGCTATCATCGGCAAAACTATGGATAGGATTTCCAGTCAATGGACGGTCATTAATATACAAGAGGAAAAGAGTGGGGGAAAGAACTGAACCTTGGGGGACACCGGCATTAGTGGAGAAGTTAGAAGACAGAGACCCATCTACCATTACCCTCAGTGAGCGATCAGAGAGAAAATTGGATAACCAATTACAAAAAACAGTTGGCAAACCATAAGATGGAAGCTTGTTTAGAAGTCCTTTATGCCAAACATGATTGAAAGCCTTTGAGATGACAAGAGCAACTACTTGTGTTTCCCCGAACCTTTCCATTGAATTAAGCCAGAATATCTCCAGTGGATCTACACTCATGGAATCCATATTGGCGATCGTTGATCAGACGGGAGGTTTCTAGGTAGTTTGAGTTGGCAATTAATTGATTTCTCCATTACTTTAGAAAGAGTAGAAGTAATTGCAATGGGACGATAATTGGATGGGAGGGATTTGCCGCCCTTTTTAGGAACTGGCTGGATATGAGCAAATTTCCAAGCAGAAGGAAAAACACCTTTGGGATAAGAAAGTGAAAAAAGGCGGCAAAGAATAGGAGTAAATTCAGGAGCACTGGTTTTGAGGCCAAGTGGAAAAATACCATCGGGACCTGGAGCTTTCTTAGCATCAAGATTCTTCAAAATCCTTTTGACGGAAGACTACAGGGGACATTGAATGGAGTGTGTTGGGAATGGTGGGAGGTGTTTTACCACGATCATTAATATATGAGTTGGAAGAAAAACGGGATGTTAGCAGGTCAGCTTTATCCTTGGCTGAAGTGACAACAGAACCATCTGGTTTGGACAGAGGTGGGAGAAGAGATGGGCAAAAGTTGTGGCCAATAGTTTTGGCAAGAGATCAGAATGCTCGGTTTCCATTAGGGCAAGAAGCAAGTTTTTACTCTTCGCCTGTTCAAGCTCTAGTTTGGACTGATTAATATCTGCTTTACAATTGTTGCGAGCTTTGGTGTACGCAGAAAATAAAACTGAAGAATTAGAAACGACCCAATTACAATATGCAACATTCTTCTCTTGAACAGCCTTAGCACATTTATTGGAAAACCAAGGTTTAGATAGAGGAAAAGATTTTAAAGTGGAGTGTTGGATAAAGGATTCCATTTCTGCAAGAATAATTTCACTGACACGATGTGAGCAAAAGTTGACATAAGAAGTTTTGAAACAGTAATCCACCAGGGAAAAGAAGAAAAGAAGTCTCGCAGGTCATCCCATTTTGCATTCTTGTAATGCCAAACAACACGAGGTTGGGAATAGCCATGAGATAAAGGTTCCATTGGAGAAGAGACAATCACCAATTTGTGATTTGAAGTACCTAAAGGACCTCTCACTTCAACCGTGTACTTAGAAGGGCTGTTTGTGAGAAAAAGATCAAGCGTATTGGCTGTATGATTAGGATTGTCCAGTATTCTTGTAGGTAAATGAACAATCTGTGCCAGATCATTAGTAATTGCAAAAGCCTCAGCATCTCGACCAGCTGTGTCGGTGTGACTAGAAAATGGAAGCCAGCTGGAGTTGTGAACATTAAAATCACCAAGGAAAATTACCTCACTGTTAGGAAAGTTGGACTAGAGAAAGTCAAGTTGCAAAGAGAGGAAGTCAAAGAGCTGCAAGTGATTAGTGGAGTCGGGAGAACGGTAGAGACAACAGATGAATTTGACACAATGAGGTAGAGAGATTTCAAGCCAGAGAAGATCGAAAAGAGGAGATTCCAAATTACCAAGTCTCTGACAACGAATATCAGCACGGACATATGCACAAGTACCACCTTTGAGGTGAAAGGAATCATTCAGCAAATAATTTCGGCAACTGAGATGAGCAGTAGTTGAATCAACCGATAACTGAGATACTGTCAGAAAAAGTACATGGGGTTTGGCAGACTGCAAGTGGAAATGGACATCATTGAGATTAGAACTGAGATCACGTATATTTGTGAAATGAACTAGGAAGTGTTTGGGAGGTCTAGATCTTTTCGCAGATAAGCTTGCTCTATTAGTTTGACAAATCATGGTGTATTCAATAGTAAGAAAAAGTGAGTGGGACATGCTGTATGAAGTAATGAAATTTTTGGATATGGCGTACACAAGATAAGAATATACCCAGATCCTTGATATAACATGACCTCGACAATGCCCCCCGCATACACACTACTCGGACTCCCTCCAGTCACTATCTGGCAGAATAGTGATATCAAGATTATACATTAGCCCCTAAAGAGTTACCAATAGGTTTGGTCTGTTGTACAACTAGCGACCGGCCTGCAAATACCGTCTTAGAGCTGTACCCTTGAAATGTAAGGAAGATTGAATTTCACCATGATGTTCATCATAATCTCAAAAGTCATCAGTCATACTGCATAATGGAAGAGATGGAGAAGGGTTGACCGGAACTTAGCTCTGGAGACTAAACAAGTATTCCACCACTTCCAGCCTCCAATAAGCAAAGTGGTGGTATTGCACCGGTTGATGAGAGTCATCTAACACTTAGTATTGCCTGGTAACACAGAGGGGTGGCATTCTTCCATGTAGTGTGGGTGCCACACCTCAACCCCTGCTTATGTTGGTTCACACCTGGGTATAACCTCCATGCACATTCAACTACGGTGTGCATGTGCATGGAGGTTATACCCCAGGTTACTAACAGTGCTACTATCATGAAGGTGCAAGCAGAGGATCTGGCTGTCACAGACCGTCCGAACTTCGCCGAAATTGGGTCCACTTGACTTGAGTGTCACCCGAATATCAGTTCTATCAGTGTTTTAGCCTCCCAGGTAGCAAGTACAGCTTGTTTGTTTTGTTGTTTTGTTATTTGGTTTTTAGGAGTATTAGCAACTAAGGCCATATTGCTCCGAGGATATGTGGTGGTCATTCCCTGACCTTTCCGCATCCTCCATATTTGGTGGTCATTGGCTCGAACCCCAGTCTAATCAAGAAGCGTGTGCTATGCACTGCTGCTCCTGCCCACCTGGCTACAGAGGCGCCAAGTACAGCTTGTCTGGTACATCTGAGAGAATATATGTGACAACCTCAAGGACCAATTAATAGTTATAAGTACAAGTGATGGTTAATTATCAGACAATGGCATTAATAATAACTCACAATACAGAGCAGCAAATTAAGTAACATTTAAATTTTTACATTTAACCCTAATTTTGTGTGTGTGTGTTTTTAGAATGTCAGGAATTTGCCACCGTTTTGGTTCCCAAAATGTTTATTAATGGTAATATACAAGAAGACAAGGTGGACTTGATTTATCACTATTAAATTACATATATATATATTCATTCATAATTTATTTTACATTATACAAAAAGTTTCCATAAAAACATAACTTCTTATTTTTGATTGAATAGCACCCATAGAACAGTTTAAGTAATTTCATGTAATGCCACTTAGTGGCAAGGATGTTTACATCTCTCAAGAATTTTCAGAAAACACACACACATTGATGCATGTATTATTAAACAACAATAACAACAAAAAAAAAAAAGAAAAAAAGCTTCTTAAACTGCTTTAAAGGAAAAATTATATCAGAAAATTAGAACAACACTATTTAAGAATTTCTGCATATATGAACTTGTTTTTCAGCAATACTGAATTACAGCAATAAATATGTTATCCCTGATCAGATATATAAATTCCATTAGAGTACTGATCGAGTACTCGACTGAAAACAATAGAATACTAGAGGAATGGCAGCTGTTATTGTGATAACATGATCAATGAATTTCTCAGCTCGTCTGGATAACTCCAGAACTTTCCGGAATGTTATTGGTTGGTAAACAACCAACAATATTAAAATAAAGAAAATATTTCTTTTTTCTTTTTTGGCAATGCAGTTAATTCTTTGTGCTTAAGCTTGGCTATCATCAGTTGGTGATTCATCAGTTAATGAGTTATCTCCTCCAGGAATAATTGAAACCCTACCATGTCTTCGAGAAGATGATGAACTGGAACCACCAGATCCGCTTCCTCCACGCCTACAAATATACGGAACAAAAAACATTATTACAGTCTGTAATGGCTTATGAAATGGGTTGTCCATCAATTTTCAGTGGTATATCTATACAGAAATACAGATTGACACATTAATTAATTTCTCATTTGTATTTGGTAATAAGTGCAAGCTGAATTGGTTGCCCTCCACTAGTATTCAACCACTTCCTGTAACAGAAAAAATTCCAAACTCATTCAGACTTTCAACACTCTTTAAAGAGAGAGAGAGAATCAGTTGCGTACTAAAAGAATGGACCTAATAGTGAACATCACTCTAGTACTATGCAAAATAAAACTGTTTAGAAATAAATTGAAGGTTTTTAATGTGATTACCAAATATCCTAGATGTATAATAAGTACACCTCGGCCAAATCAAATCTGAGGCCCTCTGAATTCCAAATAAATGATAATTCTGTTCACCTCAGCAAAGCAGATGAATAGAAGAGACAAAGCCTCTAGAGCAAACATCTATGACCATGTTGACAACAATTCCAAGATTCACAGCCTGTTAAGTGATGACACAAGAAAACATGCTTATACAGCATCAGCAAAAAATATTTAAACTATCAACTTGCACAATGACAGATGGAAGTTTGTTCGAGCAGTCAACCACCCGCTGGCTAAAGGCATATTTCTGCACATCTGTTCTACAACAGATGTGCAGAACAGATGTGCACATCAGTTCTACAACTATCTTTCCTCAATTTGAATTTATGCCTCCTCAGGTGCATATCTGAGTAAGAAAAAGAATCCCAAAAGCATTGAGCTTGCTCAAACCATTCAAGGCCTTATGCACCTCAATCAGATCACCTCACAGGTGCCTAGATTCCAGACACTGGAATTTGCAGAACTCAAGCCTTTCTTGGTAAGAGCAACCCTCTGTTCCCCTAACCAATCTCATTGCCCTTCTCTGTATTAGTTCCAGCAGCTTTACATCCTTCCTAAAATGAGGCCTCCAGACCTGTACACAGTACTCAAGGTGGGGCCTGATTATTGCCTTATACAAGGAGATAATCACATCCTTATCCCTGCTAGAAAAATTCCTGTATATCATTGACAAGACACTGACTTACTCTGGAAGTCTATATGCACTGCCCAGAAAATTTCATATCTGACTGCACAATTACCCCCAGGTCCTTTTCATTCTCTACCACTGTCAGTTTAGTACCACAGAGACGTTACTCTGGGGTTACTCCTTCCCATATGTAGTACTTTACATTTGTCAATGTTAAACTTCATTTGCCACCTCTCAGCTCATCTACTCAACTTTTCTAGATCCTGTTGCAGCAGCAGCAGCATACTGTCATTAGTATCCTTAACAACCCTGCCAACCTTCGTATTGTCTGCAAACTTGGACATTAAGCTTGATATACCATCATCAATATCATTTATAAATACAGAAAACACCAATGGACCCAACAATGAACCCTGAGGGACTCCACTAATAACATTAGTCCACAATGAGCAGTGTCCATTGATTATCACTCTGTCTTCTCCCACTCAACCATCCCTTTATCCATAGCAGCAATTTGCCTATAATGCCACACTGCTCCAATTTGTGCAGCAGTCTTCCAAGTGCAACAGTATCAAAAGCCTTTCTAAGATCCAAACATATGATATCAAAGTTATTCCCTGCATCCAGTTCCTTTGTGACCACATCATAGTATCCAATCAAATTGGTCAGGCAAGACTTTCCCTTAACAAAACCATGCTGTGTCCGAACTATAACTGAAGTCTTTTCTAGATGATCCTGCCGTGCTTCTTTAACCAGTGCTCCATTAATTTTCCTGAAACAGAAGTTAAACTAACAAGTCTATAATTACTTGGGTTGCCCTTTGATCCTCCTTTGTGAATTGGGGTCACATTTGCACATCTCCAGTCCATGGGTACCTCCCCTGAGTCCAAAGGAAGCTCTCATAATTATGACTAAGGGTTTGCTTACTTCCTTTGCTGCCTCCCTTAATATAACTGGATAGATCCTATCCACCCTGGGTGCCTTTTTTATGTTTATCTTCTGAAATTTCTCCTCCACTTTCCTCTGAGTTATTACAAAATCATTTAGCTCACTGCCAGAGTTTAATTCACCTCTGGCATTCCCCTCCTGAATAACTCCTCATGTGTGAATGTAGATGCAAAACACTCATTTAGTTTGTTAGCCACCTGAGCAGGATCGTCAACAGTTGAACCACCAATATCCAGTGGACCAATCTGATTAATGCCTTTCCTTCTAGAGTTTACATAGGTAAAGAACTCTTTGCATCCTTTGCCAAAGATTTCTCACAATCTGCTTTGTGACTTGGTTACAGACCAGCTTATATCTATTATAGGCTTCCATGTCACCTATTAATTTATATGTATCCCATGCATTTTTCTTCTCTGCCATACGTCTCATTAGTTCATCTGACATCCATTTAGGCCTAAACCTTGAACAATATTTCTTAGTTGGTATGTAAAGCTTACTAGCTTCCAAGATAAATTCTTTGAATGCCTCCCATTTTGAATTTGCTATTGGTAACATCATCAATTGGTCCCACCATATAGAATTTAAATACTGTCTCAGACCACCGTAGTCACCTTTACGAAAGCAAAAACCCTTCCCTTTATCCCCAATGGTAGTTACCTCTTTGAGTAAATCCCACACTGTGAACACTGCCATCTGGTGGTTCCTTTATCTGCAGATTCTGAATGCACGAAGAATCACTACTGATAACCAGATCAAGAGTATTATCCACCCCCCCTCTAGTTGCCTCCCGAACATGCTGATGTAGAAATCAATCATCCAATAAATCCACAAAAGGCTTGCTGGGGTGTGAATGACTAACCCACAAATTCCAGTCAATATCTGAGACATTAAAAAGCCCCCTCCTCATTATAAGACACTCTGATTTACTGGCCACCCTCTCACATCATTAACCCCAGGGGCTCACATCTGGTGATATCATTGTTCTCTTTTTCGGTGATTCCTTTCTGCTTATCTCTCTCTCTCTCTCTCTCTCTCTCTCTCTCTCTCTCTCTCTCTCTCTCTCTCTCTCTCAAGGTAACTCGTAAATTTTTTTTTTGGCAGCATAAGCTTCAGGCTTCCTTGCACCATATGGCTAATAATAATTATTATTATTCCCACCCACACAATAAACTTAGAAGCTAAGTTTATGACAATGGTTACCACTCCTGAAAATGTTTTACAAGAAAGCCACAAAATAGCTTAACATAGAGATTAATGCGGATAACAGATAATTAATAAATTTATTTGTAAAAGAATAAGAGAAGTTCACCTCGATATGATACATAGAACACTTCCATATGATACTCTCCAGAAATTAAAATGAAAACAATTTTTAAAAAAATCGAAAATCTTACTCTACAGTAAGAAATAATTAACAATAATTAAAAATCAAATGAACACAAAAATCTATTTAACGCAATTAAAAATTAAGTAAAAAATTAATTTAATGAAAAAAATGCCATACTTCTTACCATATTTCCAAGTTTCTTTTCTAAAGTATTGTCTTCAAAACAACATCGTTCTGAAGTTTGCCAGTGTTAATTTAATTCATAAAATTTTGGGCGTTAAGCAATTAGCACTTGCCACATCAAGTAATATAGTTAGGCTTGCCTTAAGATCTCGGTATTCTAATAAAAATACCTTTCCCAAGTTAGGAAACTTTGCAACAAATTAAAAAATTATCTGCATCCTAATGATTGGTCTGTTGAAGACCTCCATACATTTGCGACGTGAAGCACAGTCCTCACAAATAAAAAAACAGACACGTTAACAAATTGAATACATTATCGGGAGGGTCAAGACATGTTCATACGAGTTCTAACACATTGTCGCGAGCTTGCAACCAAATGCATACGAGTTGTGTGATGACACCCCCACCACATATGCACAATGGTCTACCACACAATACTTCAGCTAGTTTGCGACCCCCCCCCCTGCCCAACATTCAACGAACGATTGGTCTGTATTGAAGACCTCTATACATTTGCAATGTGAATCGTAGGCCTCAGAAATAAAAAAACAGGCACGTTAACAAATTGAATACATTATTGGGAGGGTCAAGACATGTCCATACAAGTTCTAACACATTGTCGCAAGCTTGCAACCAAATGCATACGAGTTGTGTGACGATACCCCCACCACATATGCACAATGGTCTACCGCAGAATACTTCAGCTAGTTCGCGAACAACCCCTCGCCCAACATTCAACGAACCAACATATCAACAGGTTACAAATCTTTCCTCGTATACGCTATCGCAGGACCAGATTTCAGTTTTATTACATTTCAGTTCCTATTAAAGGATTAATAGGAAGCTTCATATAATTAATTGGTATCGAGTTATTATTTAACATATCCCAAAGAATATCTAATGTATTCAATGTTTACATTCGTATATAATGAGGTAACATCTAGTGAGAATAAATTATCATTGCCGCCAAGTCTACAGTCCTTAAGGTTATTAAATAGTGTATCGTAGTTCTTCATCCCAAATTGTATCGCCTGTGTAAAGGATTTTATAAGGTTATATACATGTGTGGCCAAGGATGAAAATGCTGAGTTTCTGTAGGACACAATAGGCTGAATAAGAAAGCCGGTCTTTATGTAATTTTACTTGAATGCGTACAATGAACAATTGTACAGAGAAATAGAGTGGGCCAGTAAATCAGAATGTCTTATAATGGGGGATTTTAACTTCACAGATATTGACTGGAACTTGTGGGTTGGTCACTCACACACTAGTCAGACTTTTGTGGATTTATTGGATGATTGTTTTCTGCAGCAGCATGTTCCAGAGGTAACCAGAGAAAGTAACACTCTTGATCTGGTTATCAGCAGTGATCATTCGTGTATTAAGAATTTGCAGATAAAGGAACCACTAGGTGGCAGTGATCACAGTGTGCTGAAGTGGGATTTACTCAAAGAGGTAACTACTGTCAGGGGTAAAGGAAAGGGTTTTTGCTTCCGTAAAGGGGAGTACAGTGGTCTCAGACAGTTTTTAAATTCTGTACAGTGGGATCAACTGACGATGTTACAAACAGTAAATTCTAAGTGGGAAGCATTCAAAGAATTAATCGTGGAAGCTACTAGACTTTATATACCGATTAAGAAATATCGTTCAAGGTTTAGGCCTAAATGGTTATCAAATGAACTAATGAGACTCGTGACAGAGAAGAAAAATGCATGGGATGCATATAAATTATCAGGTGACACAGAAGCCTGTGGCAGATATAAGCTAGTCTGTAATCAGGTCACAAAGGAGGTTCGGCAGGCGAAGGCGGATTACGAGGAATCTTTGGCAAAAGATGCTAAGAAAAACAGCAAGGATTTCTTTACTTATATAAACTCTAAAAGGAAGGGGATGAATATGATTGGTCCACTTGACATCGATGGTTCGACTGTTGATGATCCTGCTCAGATAGCAAACAAACTGAATGAGTATTTTGTATCTACATTCACACGTGAGGAATTATTACAATTTGAAAATGGAAGAAGGTTATCAAATTGTAGCAGTGTGCTTAATGATTTTGTAATAACTGAGAGCAAAGTGGAGGAGAAATTGTTGAAGTTAAACATAAGAAAGGCACCTGGGATGGATGGGATCTATCCAGTTATTTTAAAGGAGGCGGCAAAGCAACTAAGCAAACCCTTAGCCATAATTATGAGAGCATCCTTGGACTCAGGGGAGGTTCCCACGGACTGGTGATGTGCAAATGTGTCCCCAATTCACAAAGGTGGATCAAAGGGTGACACGAGTAATTACAGACCAGTTAGTTTAACTTCTGTTCCGGGTAAAATAATAATGGAGTCGCTGGTTAAAGATGCATTGCAGGATCATCTAGACAAGACTGCAGCAATAATTCAAACACACCATGGGTTTGTTAAGGGAAAGTCTTGTCTGACAAATTTGATTGGTTATTATGATGTGGTCACAAAGGAACTGGATGCAAAAAATAATTTTGATATCATATACTTGGATTTCAGGAAAGCTTTTGACACTGTTGCGCATGGAAGACTACTGTACAAATTGGAGCAGAATGGTATTAAGGGTAAGTTGCTACAATGGATAAAAGGATGGTTAAGTGGGAGAAGATAGAGGGTGGTAATCAATGGGTGCTGCTCTTCGTGGACTAATGTTATTAGTGGAGTCCCACAGGGTTCGGTGTTGGGTCCACTGTTGTTTTGTGTATTTATCAATGATATTGATGAAGGTATATCAGGCTTAATGTCGAAGTTTGCAGATGACACAAAGGTTGGCAGGGTTGTTAATGACAGTAATGGCAGTGTGCTACTGCAACAGGATCTAGATAATTTGGGCAGATGGGCTAAGAAGTGGCAACTGAAGTTCAACCTTGACAAATGCAAAGTACTGCATATGGGTAGAAGTAACCCCAGAGAAATGTACCAACTGTGTGGTACTACACTTAAGGTGGTAGAAAATGAAAAAGACCTGGGAGTAATTGTGCAGTCAGATATGAAGTTTTCTGAGCAGTGCAGACAGGCTGCTAGGGCGGGTCATGGGGTTTTGTCAATGATATATAGGAATTTTGCTAGCAGGGAAAAGGAGGTGATTGTCCCTCTGTATAAGGCAATGGTCAGGCCACGCCTTGAGTACTGCGTACAGGTCTGGAGGCCTCATTTTAGGAAGGATGTAGATTTGCTTGATCGTGTACAGAGAAGAGCAACACGATTGGTGACGGGAATGAAGGGATTCTCTTACCAAGAGAGGCTTAAGTTCTGCAAATTGCAGTGGCTGGAGACTAGGCACCTGCGCGGTGATCTGATTGAGGTCTATAAGGCCTTGAATGGGTTGAGCACGCTGAATTCTGATGGGATCCTTCCACTTGTTCAGATTACCAACCTACGGGGACATAAGTTCAAATTAAGAAAGGACAGATGTAGAATAGATGTGCGGAAATTTGCCTTTAGCCAGCGGGTGGTTAATTGCTGGAAAGAAAGGTTCAAATTAAGAAAGGACAGATGTAGAATAGATGTGCGGAAATTTGCCTTTAGTCAGCGGGTGGTTAATTGCTGGAACAAACTTCCATCTGTCGTTGTGGAAGTTGATAGGTTAAATAAATTTAAGGAGGAACTGGACAGGCATTTGGAGGGAATGGTGTGATTTTTTTTTTTTTTTTTTTTGGCTGATGCTGCATAAGCTCCTACACTTGCTTTCTTGCATCATGTGCCACTACTACTACTACTACTACTACTTGACTGAAAAGTGCAGGAATATTGTATGTTCTGGCCTTCAATTCCTTTGACTGAGCTATAGTAATGTAGTCATTTTTTTGATACGTGGTAAGCATTTTATTATTATTATTATTAGCCATATGGTGTAAGGAAGCCTGAGGCTTATGCTGCACCAGCTGAAAAAAAAGTTTCTGAATCACCCTGAGAGAGAGAGAGAGAGAGAGTCAGAAGTAGAAGGGAATCACCAAGAAAGAGAAGAATGATGATATCCAGCTCAGGATCCTGGGTGTGCCAAGCCCATACTCACCAGATGAGAGCCCCTGGGGTTTGACCAAATTGGCAAATAGTGCTGGGTCTACTTCAAGATAAGTGGAGGTATCTGATACAACTGACTCTAACTTATTAATATAATCAGGTTTATTGAGTATTACTACTGTATCTCCTTTGTCAGTTCTCTGAATAATAATGTCTTTATTTTCCAGAAGTTCACGTAAAGCTGAACTGTCATGTGTATTCAATTTGGGAAGTCGCATTTCTTTTATGTTATTCACTACCTGGTTAACTTGTTGAATAAATAACTCTTTATGTGGAACATTATGAAGTCCAAATTCAATATCAATTACGCACTGTTTTTTTAGGTAGTTTTCGAGGTGGTAAACTGTAATTTAAGAAAATTTTTCGCTTAAACTCTTATACTAAGTCATTAAATTTTCTAAATTTCATACTTACTCAGGGAGCGAATAAAATCCAATTTAAAATCTATCGTAAACCTACAAACAATGGTATGCTTCTACGTTATAACAGCTATCACCTGTTCGCCTACAAAAGATCAATTATCTTTAATCAATTTCTCAATGCTTATAAATATTCAATGACAGAATCTGCTTTGAGCTCAGAAATACAAATATTAACCAGCAGATTCTTAGACAGGGGTTACCCACTTGCTACAATACACAGAATTAGGGTACAAGCTAAGGATAGAATACATAAGGATACTGAATTTAAAATTGTAGCCAGGCCAATATGGAAATTGCCCACTATATTGAACAATCACTCAGTCCTTTCCTCATTCAAAACATAAATAAATGGCCCAGTATACAACATTTCTTGCAGTGATTGCGATTCATCTTATCAGGGTTCTACGTGGTTTTCTCTGAATTTTCGTGTTACTCAACACGTGGCCACAGTTCGTGCTTCTAATTCAGTAGCATCAGAATTAGCCTTTCATGCCGTTAATGAAAAACATTCTTTTTTAGGGTGCCTCCGTAGCCAAGTGGGCAGGAGCAGTAGTGCATAGCACACGCTTTTTGATAAGACTGGGGTTCGAGCCCGTACCCACCAAATACGGAGGATGCAGCAGGTCAGGGAATGACCACCGCATATTTCCAGCCCAGATAAAGGGTGAGGATTGACGTCAGGAAGGGCATCCGGCTGTAAAAATTGCATGCCAAAACAATAAAAATGCTGACTCCATATAATTAGCATTAGTAGAGGCATATGATGCAAGAAAGCAAGCTTATTCATCATCATCATCAGCCATTTTCAATCCACTGCAGGATGAAGGCCTCTCCAGCAACTTTCCAGTTCCTTCTGTTTTGAGCACTGGACATCCATTTACTACTCACAAACTCATGAATTTCATCTATCCATCTCCGCCTTTGTCTTCCAGGTTTTCCTCTAGCTCCTCTTGGATACCATTCTGTTATTTTCTTAGTCCATCTGTCATCATGTCTTCGAGCTATGTGTCCTGCCCAAGACCATTTTAGTTCTTTAGTTTTGATAAGAATGTCCTTTACTTGAGTTTGTTGCCTAATCCATGTGTTTCTCTTCTTATCTAACAGTCTGATTCCCAATATGATTCGTTCCATTCTTCGCCGTGTAGTTCTCAGCTTCTCTTCCATTCTTTTGGTGAGTGCCCAAGTTTCACTTCCATAAGTCATGGTGGGGAGTATACATTGGTTCATTATTTTACGTTTCAGACAAACTGGGATATTGCTCTTCAGTATGTGACTATATTTCCTGAATGCTATCCATCCAAAATTTATTCTTCTCTTGACTTCCAGCCATTTATCATTATTACAGCTAATAACTTGTCCCAGATAAGTATATGACTCCACCTTTTCAATTACTGCTCCTTCAATCATTATTTCCCTTTCTGTGGCATACTTGTTCATCATTACTTTTGTTTTAGCCATATTCATCTTTAGTCCAAAATCCTTACTAGCTGTGCATAACTGATTAAGATTTTCCTCTAATTCTTTGGGATCATGACTTATGACCACAATGTCGTCTGCAAATCGTAAATGGTTTAGGTACTCTCCGTTCACATTGACTCCTTTCTGCGACCAGTCTAATCTTCTGAAAGCTTCCTCACGGGCAGCAGTAAACAGCTTCGTAGATATTGTGTCTCCTTGTCGAACTCCTTTCTCGACTTTAAATTTCCTACTGTCTTTGTCTAGTCTAATAAAGGAGGTAGCACTCTCGTATATTTTCTTCAAAATCATAATATATGGGGTATCAATGCCTTGTCTTTCCAGTGCCCGAAACATTGCCTTATGCTGTATGGAGTCAAATGCCTTTTCATAATCCACAAATGCCAGGCATAATGGTGTTTTATATTCATTTGCTTTCTCCATTAGCTGTGATATTACGTGAAGGTGATCCATAGTTGAGAATCCTGTCCTAAAGCCAGCTTGCTCTTTCGGTTGATTCTCATCAAGTATTCTTTCTAATCTGTTAGTAATGACCCTTGTGAACAACTTGTAGATGTGGGATAACAAGCTAATTGGTCTATAATTTCCAATTTCTGATTTATCTCCTTTCTTATGCAGCAAAAATATTATTGCATTATTCCACTGCTTAGGCGTCACACCTTTTCTAATGCACTTTGTGAAGAGCCTTGCCAGTTTTTGTGTTATGTCTCTTCCTCCCAATTTTAACAACTCTACAGTAACTTCATCTTCCCCCGGGGCTTTCTGATTCTTCATTTTCTTCAATGCATGTTCTACCTCATCAGGAAGAATATTGGTTTGTGTTGCTACTTTGCAATCCATCTTCCCCACTGCTGGCATCATTCCCCTGCTCCTTGTATAATTCTCTATAGTAGTCTTCTGCTATTTGAATTATGCCTTCTCTGCTGTTTATAAGTACACCATCGCTATTCTTCAGTTTCAGTATCATTTGTCTTTCTGTATTACTGCTCATGGCTGCTGATTTAAATCCTTTGTTTTCCCTTAATGCTTGTTCTACTTTTCTTGTGTTAAATCTTCTTATGTCCTGTCTGGGTCTCTTTCTAATGGCTTTGCATAACTCAGTATACTCAATTTTCTCCCTGTCAGTGTTTTTCTTGCTTTTCATTTGTCGTCTTCGGTTCATCATGACAAGTGTTTCTTGACTAATTTTTTCTTCTTTGGATTTCTTTTTCCCTATAGGTTTCTTGGGCTTTATCACTTTCAAAAAGTTGTAATATTCCTCGTCGATATCTTGGTCCTCAGCAGTCTGCAGAAGCTCATACTTGTTCTTAAGTTCCAGTACATACTGCCTTTTCTCCTCTTCTGTTATCTCAAAGACCTTTGTATTATTTACTCGAGTCAGTTTTTTCCTTTCCTTTCCTACATCTATATCAAGTGTACATCTTACCATTCTGTGATCACTTCCAACATTTACCTTATTCAGGACGGTAACATCATTCACAATATATCTTCTGTTAGTGAGGATGAAGTCGATTTCATTAGTAGTTAATCCATTTGGACTCTTCCATGTCCACTTTCTGTTCACCCTTTTCTTGAAAAAAGTGTTCATTACTGACAGTCCTTGAGATTCTGCAAATTCCACAAGTCTTTCACCTCTTTCATTTCTTTCACCAATTCCAAAATTTCCTATAGTTCCCCTTTCTGCGCTGTTTTGTCTTTTTCCAACCTTAGCATTGAAGTCCCCCATAATAATAGTGTAGTGGGTTTTCTGCTCATCTAGAAGACTCTCAATTTCGGTGTACATTTCTTCAACCTCTTCATCATCATGGCTCGATGTTGGTGCATAAATTATTATAATCTTTAGCTTGTATCTCTTAGAAATCTTGAGTATTAGTCTTGACACTCTTGGTGATGTACTTTTGAATTCCAAAATGTTGTTTTTAAAATCTTTATGGACCAGAAACCCAACTCCACCTTCACTCCTTTCACTGTTTCCATTGGTGTACAGCAGGTTTCCACTTGATAAACTTATAAGTGATTCGTGTCTTCTTCTTCTTGTTTCAGCCAAACCGATGATATTCCAATTCACATTTTCTAATTCCTTTTCCAGCTCTAATATCCTGTCTTCACCGATGAGTGTTCTTACGTTATAACAAGCCAAGTTCAGTTTCCGTGCATGGCAGCCTGGTCGTACCCAGAGATTCTTAGCACCCTCTGCTTCCACTCTAATCCTCTCGCTGCCATAAGAGGGAGAGTGAAAGCTGCTGGGGACTGAGGGCCATTTGTTTCATCGTGCTTTCATATTGCTGGAGGGTTTGGTCTTTTCCTCTTCACGCTGACCAGGCGTCTTGAAGAGAACCACTCTACACGTTCGTTGCCACCTAAGTGACGTAACAGGGCTTACCATCGAGAAGGTGTGCATGAGTGGATTTTAGGGAGGCAGGCCAACCGGACTTCTCCTAAATCTTCTGTAATAGAGAGATATTGGATCCATCAGTGTTTTAGGCTGAGTGTCTGATAACACACAGGACACCTGTTCCCCTCTAAGCCCCCTTATTCAGCATCAGCCAAAAAAAAAAAAAAAAAAAACACACACCACTCCCATTTCACCCCTCCGTTTGTTCGAAATACCTGTCCAGTTGAGCTTTAAATTTGTTTAGGCTATCAACTTCAACAACAAGTGATGGAAGTCGGTTCCACCAACCAACCACCCGCTGGCCAAAGGCAAATTTCCGCACATCTATCCGACATCCGTCCTTCCTCAATTTGAATTTATGTCCTCTGAGCTGATTATTCTGAGCAAGATGAAGAATCCCATTGGCATTGAGCATGCTCAAACCATTCAAAGCCTTATACACCTCTATCAGATCACCTCTCCGGTGCCTAGTCTCCAGACTCTGTAATTTGCAAAACTTAAGCCTTTCTTCGTAAGAGATGGGAAAATAATGGGAAAAAGGAGAGGACAAAAAAGGAGAGGACTTCGTAATAATGGGAAAAAGGAGAGGACAAAAAAAAAAATGAAAAACATACTTTTTTATTTAACAAGGCCAAAATACTTAGTGTCCAATGTAATTATATGAGACTGTTAATTGCAGAAACCGTCGAAATTAAATTACATGAGAATTCTGTTAATGTTCACTGGCTATATCTGCTCTCCAACTTGTGGTCCTTTATGTGCATGCATGAAGACAAATAATCCCTATTTAAGTTCCATGCTCACCCCTATTTTGAATTTAGATAGCGCGATTTGGAAAGTAATTAATACCTCATGTCCATAGATTTACCGTATGTAACTTGCCGCCATTGTTATACGTTACAACCAGTGGTGAGCTATAGTGGGCTCGCATGGGTTCGCGAGAGCCCATTGTTATTTTTTGAGTACTGCGTATAGACTTGCACGCAGTACAGGTCTGTATGCAGTACCCAACACCAAACCCTGTGGGACTCCACTAATAACATTAGTCCATGAAGAGCAGCACCCATTGATTACCACCCTCTGTCTTCTCCCACTTAACCATCCTTTTATCCATTGTAGCAACTTACCCTTAATACCATTCTGCTCCAATTTATACAATAGTCTTTCATGTGCAACAGTGTTAAAAGCTTTCCTGAAATCCAAATATATGATATCAAAATTATTTTTTGCATCCAGGTCCTTTGTAACCACATCATAATATCCTATCAAATTTGTCAGACAAGACTTTCCCTTAACAAACCCATGGTGTGTCTGAATTATTGCTGCAGTCTTGTCTAGGTGATCCTGCAATGCATCTTTAACCAGTGACTCCATTATTTTACTAGAACAGAAGTTAAACTAACTGGTCTGTAATTACTCGTGTCACCCTTTGATCCCCCTTTGTGTTTGTTTGTTTGTTTGTTATTTGGTTTTTAGGAGCATTAGCAACTAAGGCCATATTGCTCCGGGATATGCGGTGGTCATTCTCTGACCTTTCCGCATCCTCCGTATTTGGTGGTGACGGGCTCGAACCCCGGTCTAATCAAGGAGCATGTGCTACGCACTGGTGCTCCTTCCCACCTGGCTACAGAGGCGCCTCCCCCTTTGTGAACTGGGGATACATTTGCACATCTCCAGACCGTGGGAACCTCCCCTGAGTCCAAGGTTGCTCTCATAATTATGGCTAAGGGTTTGCTTAGTTGCTTTGCTGCCTCCTTTGATATAACTGGATAGATTCCATCCACCCCAAGTGCATTTCTTATGTTTAACTTCAACAATTTCTCCTCCACTTTGCTCTCAGTTATTACAAAATCATTAATTATCCTACTACAATTTGATAACCTTCTGCCATTTTCAAACCTTAATAATTCCTCATGTGTGAATGTAGATGCAAAATACTCATTCATTTGTTTGCTATCTGAGCAGGATCATGAACAGTCGAACCATCGATGTCAAGTGGACCAATCAACCCTTCCCTATCTCTTCCATCATGCAGTATGATTGATGACTTTTGAAGTTATGATGGATATCGTGGCGAGATCCAATATTCCTTACATTTCGAGGGTACAGCTCTAAAATGGTGTTCGCAGGTCGGCCGCTAGTTAGTACACCGGACTGAACCTATTGGTAACTCTCTAGGAAGCTTCCGGATCAGCTAGTGTATAATCTTGTTACCTCTACTCTGCCAGATAGTGACTGTAGGAAGTCCGAGTAGTGTGTATGCGGGGAGCATTGTCAAGGCCACGTTATGTCAAGGATCTGGGTATATTCTTACCACATGTACGCCATATCCAAAAATTTCATTACTTCATACAGCATGTCCCACCTACTTTTTCTTACTATTGAATACACCATGAATTGTCAAACTAATAGAGCAAGCTTATCTGCGAAAAGATCTAAACCTCCCAAGGACTTCCTAATTCATTTCACATATATACGTGGTCTCAATTCTAATCTCAACGATGTCCATTTCCACTTGCAGTCTGCCAAACCTCATGTACTTTTTCTGACAGAATCTCAGTTATCGGTTGATTCATCTACTGCTCATCTCAGATGCCCAAATTATTCGCTGTATGATTCCTTTCGCCTAAAAGGTGGTACTTGTGCATATGTCCGTTCTGATATTCCCTGTCAGAGACTTGGCAATTTGGAATCTCCTCTCTTTGATCTTCTCTGGCGTAAAATCTCTCTACCTCATTGTGTCAAATTCATCTGTTGTCTCTACCGTTCTCCCAACTCCACTAATCACTTGGAGCTCTTTGACTGTCTCTCTTTGCAACTTCACTTTCTCCAGTCCAACTTTCCTAACAGTGAGGTAATTTTCCTTGGTGTTTTAATGTTCACAACTCCAGCTGGCTTCCGTTTTCTAGTCACACCGACCCAGCAGATCGAGATGCTGAGGCTTTTGCAATTACTAATGACCTAGCACAGATTGTTCATTTACCTACAAGAATACTGGACAATCCTAATCATACAGCCAATACGCTTGATCTTTTTCTCACAAACAACCCATCTAAGTACATGGTTTAGCCTAAATAAATTTAAGGCTGAGCTGGACAGGTATTTGGAATGAACGGAAGGGTGAAATGAGAGTGGGTTTAAAGAAAATAACGATACCATTGAAAGAAATTTTAAACATACGCTACCCAAAATCGTGGAATATCAAAGAACTTTCGTCTGGGTGGCAAGTTGGTGAAAATGGAATAAGAAATTTAATTTTATGATAAAACATTTCATATTTTATCAGAAAATATATAAAATATATTTCTTAATTGAAATTCCCTTTCAATTAAGAAAGGCAGAAATATCTTTGAAACCATTCCGATTAGTAGTGCTGAAGCTGAGCGAGCTTTCAACGTAATGAATAATATTGTGAATGAATGAATGAATAACGTTGACAATTAAACACGTTGCAGATTATGATGACCATACATCTAAATGGAAAACCGTTGCTTCAATTTGATCTGGATTGCTATGTCAAATCATTCCTCTGTAATCATCGCTACTGAGCAAAGCAGAAGATCGACAACAAATATTAATAAAGAAGTAAATTGTATGTGGCAATTTTTGGAATAAATTTTTCTTGAATATTTTGCAAAATAATTTTTTCATGTAATCTGTGATTTTTTGTGTACTTTTTCCTGAAAGTTTGTTTTTTTTATGTAATATTTGTTTTTATATTGTGGAATGTTTTGTGGAATTTTTTTAACAGTTTTGTTTTTTTCTCTTAACATTCAACAAGAATAGTGTGTTTTAATATTAAAAGTGGTAAATTATGCAAGAAAGCAAGCATATACAGTATTAGTCAAAAAAAAAAAAAAAAAATTCCATTTAATCTATCCACTATAATAATGAATGGAAGCTTGTTCCAGCAATCAATCACCTGTTGACTGAAGGCAAACTTCTGCACATCTATTCTGCAATCATCCTTCCTCAATTTCAATTTATGCTGTCTCATGAGCATAATCTAAGCAAGAGAAAAATCTCATTAGCATTGAGTTTTCTCAAGCCATTCATAGCCATAAACATTCATTCAGATTACCTCTCAGGTGTCTGGTCTCCAGACATTGCAAGTTGCAAAACTGCAGCCTTTCTTGGTAAAAGCACTACTTTGTTTTCCTCACAAATCTCGTTACCCTTCCCTGTAACCATTCCAGCAGCTCTACATCTTTCTGACAATGAGGCTTCCAGACTGTATGCAGTACTCAAGATGTAGCTCAAACATTGCCTTATACAATGGGATAATTACTTCCTTATCCCTGCTAACAAAATTCCTGTGTATCTTTGACAAAACCCCATGAGCTCTTCTGGCAACTTGTCTACACTGCTCAGAGAACTTCATATCTGACTGAACAAATACCCCTCCCCCAAAGTAATTTTCATTTTCCACCACCCTGAGTGTACTATCACACAGTTAGCACATTATTACTCTGGGGGTTACTGCAACCTATATGCAGTAATTTGCACATGTCAATGTTAAACTTCAATTGCTATTTCTCAGCCCATCTGCCTAATTTTTCCAGATCTTGTTGCAGCAATATACCTTCATTACTTAGTATTAGTAATGCCCAACATGGTGCAAGGAAGCCTATGGCTTATGCTGCACCAGCCAAAAAAAAAAAAAAATAAAATAACAAAAAAAAAAAAAATAACAAAATAAAATAATAAGAATAAAAACAAATTAATAATAAGAAAAAAAATAAGAAGAACATTTTAAAATAATAATAATAATTAATAAGAAAAAAGGAAATGGGCAACCTATTTTCCTCCTCCGTTAGGTAATTATCCAGATGACCTTTGAGTTTCCCCAAACTGTCAGCCTCTACTGCCCACGTAGATAATTTATTCCTGTAATTTATAACTTGCTGGCTAAAATAAAATTTCCTACAATCCAGTCTGAACATCCCCCACCCATAACTTGAAATTATGACCCCTTGTTCTAGAATCATTTATAACAGTGAAAATTTCATCCTTATTCATTTTGCTTATGCTTCTCACAGCCTTAAACACCTCAATCAAGTCTCCTCTAAGATGCCTAGTTTTTAAGCTCTGCAACCCACATATTCGATGTCTTTTCACATGTGGATGCCCTTTTGCCAATCTCACCAAGTGAGTTACCCATCTTTGGACTTTTCAAGAAGAACAATGTCTTCCTTTAGGTGGTTTCCATACATGAACACAGTATTCTAAGTGTGGTCTAACAATAGGCTTATATAATGGGATTATGATGACCTTATCTCTACTAGCGATTGTTCGATAAATCATCGCTAGGGCACCATGGACCCTCCTTGCAACCAGTCTACAATACTCAGAGAATTTCATATCTGACCGTATCGTAATACCCAAGTCCCTTTCCTCCACTACCGGCTTTACTTCAACTCTGCCAATTGTATAAGTTATTTTGGGATTCCCCAGGTGCAATACAAGTTGCTGGATTAAAGCAAAGCTGTCATTTTTCTGACCATCCCTGAAGTCTATCTAGGTCATTCTGAGGAAGCTCTGTTTGGTGGCAATCATTAACTACTTACCAATCTTTATATCATCTGCAAATTTAGACATCGTGCCTTCTATCCCTTCATCAATGTCATTTATGAAAATTAAAAACAACAGTGGTCCTAATACTGATCCTTGAGGAACCTCACTTCTTACATCAACCCAATCTGAGGAATAACCTTTTAGCACAACCCTCTGCCTCCTGCCCTGAAGCCATCCAGGTATCCATCTAAGGATTTTCCGTGATTCCAACCTGTTCCAGCTTATAAAGTAGCCACTCATGCATTAACCATCCTGCCAACTCTTATATCATCTGCAAACTTAGACATTAAGCTTGATATACCTTCATCAATATCATTAATAAATACAATTCAAAAATTGTAGATCTCTTAAAGTACCATTTATAACTGACACAATATAATAGCGTAGCTTAATTTAATTTATTATGATACTCACCTTTTTATAATCTGCATTGATGTTGGAATAAATTACAGCCCACGTAGGTAATTTATTCCTGTAATTTATAACTTGCTGGCTAAAATAAAATTTCCTACAATCCAGTCTGAACATCAGCCCCCATAACTTGAAATTATGACCCCTTGTTCTAGAATCATTTATAACAGTGAAAATTTAAAAACTTTAAAAAATTTAAAAACTTTAAAAAGTTTAAAATTATCATCCAATTTATTCCAACATCAATGCAGATTATAAAAAGGTGAGTATCATAATAAATTAAATTAAGCTACGCTATTATATTGTGTCATTAATAAATACAGAAAACAATGATGGGCCCAGCACTTAACTCTGTGGGACTCCACTAATAACATTATTCCAAGAAGAGCACTGTCCGTTGATAACTACTCTCTGTTTCCTTCCATTCAACCATCTCTTTATCCATAGCAATAATTTGCCCTTAATTCCACAGTGCTCCAATTCGTACAGCAGTCTTTTATGTGCAACAGTATCAAAAGCTTTTCTAAAATCTAAGTATAAGATTTCTAAATTGTTTTGCATCCAATTCCTTTGTTATTGAATCATAGTGTCCAATCAGATTTGTACCCAAGATCAACTCTTATCAAATCCATGCAGGTGTGACTGTTATATTATACTGTAATCTAAAGCAGTGCATCCAGTTCACATTGGTGACCAGTGCAACATTGAGTGATTTGGTGTGATATAAGCACTGGGAAAACAAAAATTAGAGTAGGAATGTGTTAATGACTGTAATGAGTACAATGAACAACTGTACAGAGAAATAGAGTGGGCTAGTAAATCAGAATGTCTTATAATGAGGAATTTATTCCAGATAATGACTGGAACTTGTGTGGATTGGTCAATCATGCACTAGCAAGATTTTTGTGGATTTATTGCATAACTGTCTTCTACAGTAACATGTTACCAAGGCATCAAAAGAGAGCAGTACTCATGACCTGATTATCAGCAGTGATTCTTCATCCGTTAAGAATTTGCAGATAAAAGTACAGTATATATTTTCTTCTTATCTAAAAGCATACCTCCCCCCCCATCCTCTCCTGTCCTGTTATCCTTTAAGTACACATTGTCACCCCATATTCCCATATTCAAATTCTGCATCTCTTATATCTGTGTGACACCATGTCTCTGATATGCCGACAATGTCTGCATTTTATGACTTTACCAGCTGTTCAAATTCATTAAATTTATTTATTATGGTCCTAGCATTGGCTGGTTGGTTAGTTGGTTATTTGGTTTTTAGAAGCATTAGCAACTAAGGCCATATTGCTCCGGGAATATGCGGTGGTCATTCCCTGACCTTTCCGCATCCTCCGTATTTGGTGGTGATGGGCTCGAACTCCGGTCTAATCAAGAAGCGTGTGCTACGCACTGTTGCTCCTTCCCACTTGGCTACGGAGGTGACCCTAGCATTGGTGTTAATGCAAGTATACAAATACCTGTTCTTACTCTTAGTTAATCTAACACAGCCCATGCATTTCCTTGTTTGACATTGACTCACAGCAGACCTTGGAATCCCTGTCACCTTGCTTTCTGGGCTGTTTCATGTTCCAATAGAAACAGTGCAAGAATCTCTTTCACCTCTGCCTGCAGCTAATTGTTGATCTATTAGTCTGTGTATCCCTTCCCCCCAAGTTAGCAGTTTTCTGACCCACCTATCACTGCCGCGACAGCATCAGTAAATATTCTTGCACCCCTTCTATTTAAGTGTATTCCATCTCTAAAGAAATGGTCTCTCCTGTTAGCAAGCATTCAGAGAAAAAGTCTACCTTGTGAGCCTTGCACAATCTCTCCAGACTTGGCTGAAATGGTATCAGTAATTAATTTTACATGAAACCTGAAGACATAGGAGTGCATTAGTACATGCATTTAAGTTGACCGTGGCTCCAGTCCACTGACTGTTAAATAGAGTAAATGGTTTTATTGCTGTCAAGAAATAATTAATTATAAACTCTTCTGGTCTACACTGACAGTGGTAGAGAATGAAAAGGACCTGGTGGTAATTGTGCAGGCAGATATGAAGTTCTCTAAGCAGTGCAGACAGGCGGCAAGTGTAGCTCATGGTGTCTTGTCAATGATATACAGGAATTTTTCTAGCAGGGATAAGGAGGTGATTATTCCCTTGTATAAGGCAATGGTCAGGCCACACCTGGAATACTTATACAGGTCTGGAGGCCTCATTTCAAGAAGGATGTAGAACTGCTGGAACGAGTACAGAGAAGGGCAACAAGATTAGTGAATGGAACAAAGGGTTGCTCTTATGAAAAAAGGGTTAAATTTTTCAAATTACAGTGTCTGGAGTCTAGGCACCGGCGAGGTGATCTGAAAGAGGTGTATAAAGCCTTGAATGGTTTGAGCATGCTCAATGCCAATAGGATTCTTCCTCTTGCTCAGAACAATCATCTGAGAGGGCATAAATTCAGATTGAGGAAGGATACATGTACGGGTATTTGGTTGCTGGAACAGACTTCCATCCCTTGTTGTGGAAGTTGATAGCCTAAATAAATTTAAGGCTCAGCTGGACAGGTATTTCGAACAAATGGAGGGGTGAAATGAAAGTGTTTTTTTTTTTTTTTTTTTTTCTGATGCTGAATAAGCTTTCTTTCTTGCATCATATGCCTCTACTAATGCTAATGCTAACTAAAAGGGGTATTAATTTTAAATTCCCCTCAATGTTACCACCCAACAATAAAGTCAACCGATCCTTCACTGTTTTGAAACCTGGCATGTTTTTTCTTCTTTCAATACGAAACTTCTTTTAGGCATTCGTTTCCAAAAAAGTCCTGCTTCATCTATATTAAAAACTTGTTGAGAAGTATAACACATAATACCCCTCATCAATAATTTTAACAAGTTCTTTTTTGAAAGTTTGTTCTGCACTTCTGGCTTCTCCCTGGATTTTAAATCTATTCAACCAGCCCTTACTAGATTAAAATAGTTCCAAATTTTTTATTTTTAGGCAAGTTTTTTTCAGGTCATCATATAGGCTAATCTCTCTCTCTCCTTTTTTTTTTTTTTTTTTTTATAATATTTAACTTAACTGAATTCTGCATTGGATATTATCTTCAATAAAATTAGTTAAAGTCTCTCCATTTCAATCCTAATAGTCGGCCTAGCCCTAGTTGCTTGCAGTGGAAGGAACAGCTGTCTTTCCATCTACTAAAATTAATTCTTTATTTTTTTATAATTGTTCTTACAGTTAAACTTGCCAGTCCTAAATTATGGCACATTCACTTGTTGTTGACTGGAATTGATTCGCTTCAAAACATCTAATTTAATTTTCAAATTCAGTCTTCTTTTTACGTTTATAACCTTCGTACTGCATCCAGATGTTGTTGCTTTTTCATTCTTATCGGCCATTATTAACTCTTTGAAAATGTAACTGCATTGGTTGCATTAATTATGATACAATGTTTGAGTAAACTGTTCATTACACACGATGTCTAATACTGTACTGAGTGATGACTAGACTTCAGATAAATGCATATAACGCAAATATTACAAGCAATATACTTGATCATTTTTTGAAATGTTGAACTCGGAACTACATAATAAGTCACTGTACTGTAATTAAATTAGCGTGCCAGAAAATTTAACTGAGCTGGGAAAATTTCTCAAGTTGGCATGGAAAATGTTTTAATGCTGTTTTGCTATTCATTTTCAAGCTATCAACTCCATCAAATGAAACGATTTCGTTAAATATGCAAAATGCAATCTGTAAAATAAAAGAGCATTATAGTGATTTGTTACAGTCAGATACAGGTTATAATATAAAAACAGCATTATAGCGAATCAGCGTAAAGCGAACCACGTTATAACGAGGGCCTGCTGTAGTAGTCTTCTGCTATTTGAATTATGCCTTCTCTGCTATTTATAAGTAAAAAAAAAAAAAAAGTAAAATGCAGCCATTATCAACCCACTGCAGGATGGAAGCCTCCTCAACAATTCATGCTGAGGGAAATGGACCATAATCTGCCACGCTGGTCCAGTGCGGGTTGGCAGATCGACTGTATTTAGCAGTCAGGGGCTTGAACCCCGGTCTACTCAAAGAGCGTGTGCCACTGCACTCCCGCTCCTGACCACTTGGCTACAGAGGCCTTCTACCATCACTATTCTTCAGTTTCAGTATCATTTGTCTTTCTGTATTACTGCTCATGGCTACTGATTTAAGTCCTTTGTTTTCCCTTAATGCTTGTTCTACTTTTCTTGTGTTAAATCTTCTTATGTCTTCTCAGAGTCTCTTTCTAATGGTTTTTCATAACTCAATATACTCAGTTTTCCCCTTGTCAGTTTATCTTGCTCTTCATTTGTTGTCTTCAGTTGATCATGACAAGTGTTTCTTGATTAATTTTTTCTTCTTTGGATTTCTTCTACCTATAGGTTTCTTGGGCTTTATCACTTTCAGAAAGCTGTAATATTCCTCGTTGATATTTTGGTCCTGAGCCATTTGCAGAAGTTGAAACTTCTAAGGTCTAGTACATACTGCTTTTTCTCCTCTTCTCTTATCTCAAAGATCTTTGTATTATTTACTCGAGTCACTTTTTTCCTTTCTTTTCTTACAGCTATATCAAGTGTGCATCTTACCATTCTGTGATCACTTCCAACATTTACCTTGTTCAAGACGGTAACATCATTCACAATATATCTTCGATTTCATTAGTTGTTAATCCATTTGGGTCTCTTCCATGTCCACTTTCTGTTCACCATTTTCTAGAAAAAAGTGTTCATTACCAACATTCCTTGAGATTCTTCAAATTCCACAAGTCTTTCACCTCTTTCATTTCTTTCACCAATTACAAAATTTCCTATAGTTCACCTTTCTGCACTGTTTTGTCTCTTTCCAACCTTAGCATTGAAGTCCCCCATATTGATAGTGTAGAGGGTTTTCTGCTCATCTAGAAGACTCAATTTCAGTGTACATTTCTTCAATCTCTTCATCATCGTGGCTCAATGTTGGTGGATAAATCCTTATAACCTTTAACTTTTACCTCTTAGAAGTCCTGAGTAATAGTCTTGACACCCTTGGTGATGTACTTTTGAATTCCAAAATGTTGTTTTTTATATCTTTATGGACCAGAAAGCCAACTCCACCTTTGTTCCTTTCACTGTTTCCATTGGTGTACAGCAGATTTCCACTTGATAAACTTATAAGTGATTCATTTCTTCTTGTTTCAGCCAAAGCAATGATATTCCAATTCACATTTTCTAATTCCTTTTCCAGCTCTAATATCCTGTATTCACCAATGAGCGATCTAACGTTGTAACAGGCCAAGTTCAGTTTCCGTGCATGGCAGCCTCGTCATACCCAGAGATTCTTAGCACCCTCTGCTTCCACTCTGATCCTCTCTCTCTGCTGTAAGAGGGAGAGTGAAAGCCGCTGGGGCTGAGGGCCATTTGTTTTGTTGTGCTGTCATGCTAATAAACCAACCTATGCTCAAGTAACCAAAAAACAAATATCAATTGCAACCCAAATGGTGGTAACCATACCACCAAATGAATCCCTATCTGATTGGGCAAGGTCAGTATTGGCCACCATTCCACCAAACCAAAACAGCAAGCAAAAAAAAAAGTAAAGCTATAAATACGCCGATTACTGTACAACTAGATGCCACCCCACAGCGAAACACCACAGTAACCACTTCTGATGTAAACCAAACAGATAGCATGGACTTAGAAGATAGCTCACAGCAAGGTGAACAGGTATTAGAACTATTTACTGACGAGGATATGGACACAGGAAAACCATACTTTTCAAAGAAGGGGAAAGGGAAACTTGAGCGAAACAAACCTTCAGCCCCTCGAAAACAAATAGAGGATTCTATTAAACCCAGATAATGCTTACATTTCTTCTGCGATATCCTCTACAGTTATGTAGAGGATATCGCAGCAATTTAAATGACATCCAACATCTCCTCACACAAATATGATCCTATCGCCCTCTGCCTACAGGAAACCAATCTGACACCACATATAACTGTTTCTCTCCAGAACTACATAATTCATTGTCAAGACTGTGTTGTAAACAACCTGAATGATCTAGCACATGGAGGTGTAGCATTGATAATCAACACTCAAATACCCTCCAGTCCACTGCCATAAAAAACAAACCTTGAGGCAGTTGCAGTACGAGTCAACGTTAATTTTGACTTGACTGTCATCTTGCTATACTTGTTCCCTAATCAAAATATAAGCTACGCTGACCTAGTGGTACAACTTCCTCAACCCTACTTCATCCTAGGGAACCTCAATAGTCATCATCCGTTATGGGGAAATCAAAATGTAGACAAATTATAGAAAAGTTACTTGACCAGCACAATTCGATTACTCTCAATAATGGTGCACACACTTATTTACCTGCAGGTTCTACTTCAGCTATTGATGTCTCTCCATGCTCAGCATCCATATATCCTCTATTTAGATGGACTATTCATAGCAATTTGCTGGGTAGTGACCATTACCCATTGATATGCTGAATTGATACAAACATCCCCCACTTTTCCAACAGAACTGTCAAATGGAACTTTTTCAAAGCAAAATGGGATACATACAAACAACTAGCAATACTGGAAGAAAACATCTGTAAACTTGGCTACAAAATATATATCTAACCAAATACTACAGGCAGCAGACCAAGCTATCCAACAAAATATCAGCAACCTCAAAATTGTGTGGCATAATGAATGCAGCACAGCTTAAAAAGAAAAGAACAGAGCATGGAATATCTTCAGGAAGTTTCCAACAACTGAAAATAACCCCAGGGGCTCACATTTGGTAAGTATGGGCTTGGCACACCCAGGGTCCTGAGCTGGATATCATCATTCTTCTCTTTCTTGGTGATTCAATTCTACTTTTGACTCTCTCTCTCTCTCTCAGGGTAACTCGGGAATTTTATTATTATTATTATTTTTTTTTGGCTGGTGCAGCAGCATAAGCCTCAGGCTTCCTTGCACCATGTAGCTAATAATAATAATTATATATCTTCTTTTAATTTCGAAATTAATCTGACATATAATTAAAAATTGAAGTTGATTAACAATAGCTGAAACAAACAATTTAACATACATTATAATTTAAATATTAATATAATCAAACAAATTAATCACATACTAACATGAATTTGTAACTAGACAATACTTTTTTCCATGCGGTGATATTTATGACAAAAATAACATTACTCTAATCTCAGTCTGTTTTTGTGAAGCAATCTGTGTATTTTACCAGTGTTATTCTGAACAGCCTTCTTCATACATCTGTTGACAAACCAGCAGCACAAGTGTCTGCTTCTTCGTACATCTGTTGACAAACCATCAGAAGCAGACACTTTTGCTCTTCCTGATTCACATGTTCTTCCTAGATCTCTATTTCAAAACTTAACATATGAAGTATAAATTGACATTATACATTACATATGGCACTGGCCTCTCTAGCAATGGTAGCCTTGATTGTACTTTTTAAAAATTTCAGTATTTTATGCTTATTACATTTAGTAGTAGTGGCATATGATGTAAGAAAGCAAGTTCATACAGCATTGAAAGGGCATAAATTCAAATTGAGGAAAGACAGATGTAGGATAGACGTGAGGAAATTTGCCTTTAGCCAGCGGGTGGTTGGTTGGTGGAACAGACTTCCATCCCTTGTGGTGGAGGTTGATAGCCTAAATAAGTTTAAGGCTCAGCTGGACAGGTATTTGGAACGAACAGAGGGGTGAAGTGGAAGTGGGTTTTTTTTTTTTTTTTTTGGTTGATGCTGCATAAGCTTGCTTTCTTGCATCAAATACCTCTACTAATGCTAATGCTAATGCATTAGGCAAAAAAAAAAAAAAAAAACCTACACATTTCATCCAGCCATACCCTCCAAGAATTTGTCTAGTTCTTCCTTGAATTTATTCAAACCATCTACTTCCACAACAAAAGAAAGAAGCCTGTTCCAACGATCAACCACCTTCTGGCCATATAATAGCCATATAGTGCAAGGAAGCCACAGGCTTTTGCTGTGCTGGTTAGGGGGGGGCGGGGGGAACAGTAAATAAGAAAATGCAAATTATTTGCTTCCCTCCCCACATGTAACTATCCAGTTGACCCCTTTGAATTCGTTCAAACTGTCAACCTCAACTACCTGAGAATGCAACCTGTTCCAGAAATCAAGGACTCACTGGCTAAAAGAAAACTTCCTATAATCTAGTCTAAACTGCTTCCCCTGTAATTTGAATTTATGCTCCCGAGTTTTATAATTCTCAATAACAGCGAAAATTCTGCCTTCGTTCATTTTATTAACCACTCTCACAGCCTTACCATGTTATAGCCTCAGCATGGTCTTGTACAAAGGCATAATCATCTCCTTATCCATGCTAGCAAAGTTTATATATATATATTATTGACAAAACCCCATAAGCTGTCCTGGCAGCATATCTGTACTGATCAGAGAATTTCATATCTGACTGTACCCTAGATGTTTTTCTTTTTCCACTACCCTAGGTGTAGTACCATACATTTGATGAGTGCATTATATTCTGTGCATTTCTGACTACTTTGGTATTTATTCAGTTCTTTCCTTAATTATATCTCTAATTGTTGGCTGCTATCCTATCTGGTGTTAATGGTGTCAAACTCCAACGACAACCATAAAAAACAAAATAACTATAGAAAAATAGAGAGACAACATAAAGAACAAAAATACAACAACCAAGTTTGTATATAGTACCAACTATCAGCAAGATAGTACTGGTAAATTCTGTATTTCTCAGAGATAAATGCAAAGTTACCCCCAAATCTCTTATTCTCTACCACCATTTCAGTAATACTACCTAATTGGTATATCATTCTGAGATTATTACTACCCATATGCAGTACCTCACATTTATCAATATTAAACCACAATTACCACTTCTAAGCCCACCTGCCTACATTTTTCCTAGGTCTTGTTGGAGTAGTACTCTTTGATTCCTGTCATTCACTACCCTGCAGAGTTTGACATTAAGCTTGATATGGCGTCATCAATATTGTTAATAACTACTGAAAACAGTAAGAGGCCCAGCAGCAAACCCTGAGGGACTCCACTAACAGCATTAGTTTTTATAACCACCCCTGTCTCCTACCACTCAGCCATTCCTTTATCCATAGCAGTAACTTGCCATTAGTGCCACACTGTAAAAATTGTAGTCTTTCATGGGGAATAGTGTCTAAGACTTTATTGAAATTGGGCTGAGAAGTGGCAACTGAAATTTAATATCGACAAGTGCAAAGTGCTGCATATGGGTAGCAGTAACCCAAGATAAATGCATCAACTGTGTGGTACTACACTGAGGGTGGTAGAGAATGAAAAAGACCTGGGGGTAATTGTACAGTCAGATATGAAGTTTTCTGAGCAGTGCAGACAGGCTGCAAGAGCAGGTCATGGTGTCTTGTCAATGATATACAGGAATTTTGTTAGTAGAGAAAAGGAGGTGTTATCCATTTGTATAAGACAATGGTCAGGCCACACATTGAGTACTGCATACAGGTCTGGAGGCCTCATTTTAGGAAGGATGTAGGGTTGCTAGAACGAGTATAGAGAAGGGCAACGAGATTGGTGAGGGGAACAGAGGGTTGCTCTTATGAAGAAAGGCTTAGGTTCTGCAAATTGCAGCTTCTGGAGAATAGACACCTGTGAGGTGATCTGATTGAGGTGTATAAGGCCTTGAATGGGTTGAGCAGGCTGAATGCTGATGGAATTCTTCCTCTTCCTCTTGCTCAGATTACATACCTGATGGGACATAAATTCAAATTGAGGAAAGACAGTTGTAGAAAAGATGTGCAGAAATTTGCCTTTAGCCATTGGGCAGTTGATTGTTGGAACAGACTTCCATGTGTCGTTGTGGAATTGATAGCTTAAATAAATTCAAGGAAGAACTAGACAAACTTTTAGAGCAAATGGATGTGTGAAACGGGACTTTTTTATTTTATTTTTATTTTTTTGGCTGATTCTGTATAAGCTTGCTTTCTTGCATCATATGCCTCTACTAATGCAATTGCAGTTGACTTGTGCACATATTATGACTTTGGCAGTCTGTCAAGTTTATGCCTATTCAATTTAACCTATATAATAATGGACGTGATATGCGAGGAACAGTATGCTGCTCTCAGATTTTGTTTCCGTCTCGAGAAAGCATCAGCTGAAACATGAAATGTTAATCTATGCTTGCATATAGCATGGCTTGTAGAAACCATAAACACTGCTTCTGTAATCGTGAGAGAAGATTGTATAATAACAGCAACTAGTGTTTTCGCTAACATGCTGGTACAAATAATAATCAACTAGTTTATTTTAGAAAATTCCCACCATGGGGAAAATTTTTTCCCCATGGTGGGCATAGAGGAAAAAGTCACCCTTAGCAGATTGTGCACAAGTAACCTCTCCACTGGGATCATTCCATGTAATATCCTTATACTGTAGGCCAGGCAGGAGCATCAGATCCAGTACTTAGAAACTGCACTGCCAGTTCTGTCAGTCATAATGCACTCATAATGCATGGAGGACTTTACAGTTGTTACAACTTTTGCTATCTTAAACTAGCTGCACAATCTGCCAACATACAGTAGCACATTGTATGAGAGTGTGATGATGTAACTTATAGAGACTCAAGCCATAGCTCACACATTTAATGACTAGCAGGTGCAAGAGGACTGGACTACATCCTTCCCATGCCATAAATTGGATCAGACCACACCTCCAATTTATCATATAACCAAATACGGCAAAGGTAAAGAGAGCCAACACGAGAACGACGAGAAACGTCGGATAACTTACGTAGAAAATTAGTTTCCTGATACGGCACTCTAGAGCTGCTTGCTTGGTAGATAGACGGTAGGTGTTATCGGGCTGGAGCAAAGTCGAGAACGATATACTGATTGACTGGAAGGCATGGCAAACGAAGTGCAGATTGGTGCGCAAACACAGCACACGATAACATCGGGTTAGTTAAAAGGGTGTTAACTCAGAAGCACTAATGGTAACTTGCCCTAATGAACGCTTTCCATAATGGTGAAAAAAGGTCAGGTTACCTCCACTTGAATCCTATGGGAGCTTGAACCCCTCCCAAAATGGAGGGGATAACATAACCTTTTTTCTTTCGAATCATGTGGACTAGAAAATAAATTGTTTATTAACAAAATATTATTTTTTTATTACTGTACTTTTATTTTTAAAGACACTTGTGCGGATACACACCTAGCATAACATCAGTCAACACCTCAACAGCTATTCACTATATATATAGAATCTTTCTTTCTTTTCTTATATTATTTCCTAATTTAACGTTTAAGGTTAGGTCACTAAATATAAGGAAACCGTTTATATTATTTCCTAACCTACCATTTAAGGTCAGGTTATGAAATATAACGAAAAATAAAGAAACCTTTTCCTTTTTTCGTAACTCATGAACTCCAAAAATCTGCTTTTAATAATGAGAAAAAAACATAATGAAGAACATAAAAATGAACAGAACAAAACTTTTATTAATTTAGTTTTCATCAAAAAATCAACCAACGTTTTATTTTCCTTACAAATTTCTTCCATCTTTAAAAGATTCATCGCTACTATTACCTGTTTACCGTTCATTACAAAACTATTATGCACCATTCTTTACTCATAAATACACATTATAATGCCAACCAATGACTACACAGTAGCTTGTCCTCTGTTGTGCCCACCACCAATCATTTCATCATTTGCCACGCCTACCTGTCAATCAATATATCCTTCTTGATTTCGGCTCCAGACCGATAACACCTACCATCTGTTTACAGAGCGAGCAGAGCTACAGTCCGGTGTCAGAAAACTAATTTTCTGCATAAGTTATCCAACGTTTCTTGTCGTTCTTGTTGGCTTTCTTTACCTTAGCCAAGTACTGGAACAAGCACGCTGCAACTTTAGGTTCCTTACTTTTGGAATTTCCCAGAAACAATAACAACCTGCATCCAATCAACAGGTTCTAATACAGGGAAAGCCAGTGTTGCTTACATGAGGAAGAAACAACCACGATCCAATTCAGTTCCCTAGTGGTGCCCTGAACTGGAAAATCTCTGGTGAAGGAAGAATTAGGCAAGAAAAAATGGCGCATGTGCTTAGAATGCATGGTAGATGGTTTTATGTGAAACATCCTTCGTGTCTCTTTTAGGTATTTTGATTTGTATATATTATTTAAGAAATAACAATGGAATGTAATGAAAATGCGAGATGAAAGAAGAAATTGTTGACAAATATTTGTATTGTTGCAGTCATGTGACAAATTGTATTGTCACATGACTGCAGGAAGTATGATTGTCAGTCATACTGTTCAAAAATGGCTACAATCAAATGGGTAATTAGGCTATTGGCTTGGATCTTGCACCTCTGGCGGAAACTGCAGGTGACGTCACTTCTGTGATGCATTTTTTGGGACCGATCATATTTACTCAGTTGTAGGTGCCCCCCAAGGATGTTTCACATCAAAAAAATTTACAAAGAACCAGAATTAACTAACGACCAGCCAAGTAAACTCTAAGAAATAACTACACAAATCTTACAAGGCAAAAGAAAAAAGAACCATGGCAAACACTTGTTGGTACCACAGGTAATGCTGACCCCTGGGGTGTGGTATACTGTATTGTTACCAACAAGTTACCAAACAGAGATGTGGTAAACACCACAAACACTGTGACTGGACAGACTATCCACATGTGGGAAGAAATGGTTGTTGTTGTTGTTATTTGGTTTTTAGGAGCATTAGCAACTAAGGCCATATTGCTCCGGGATATGCGGTGGTCATTCCCTGAATGACCTTTCCGCATCCTCCGTATTTGGTGGTGACGGGCTCGAACCCCGGTCTAATCAAGAAGCGTGTGCTACGCACTGCTGCTCCTTCCCACCTGGCTACGGAGGCGCCGGAAGAAATGGTAAAAAATATCTTGGATGATCTGTTTTTGTCAGACAATCAGTTGTCATATAGAAATACACTAGCATTTGTAATGAAAATGAAAAACACTCAACCAAATAAAATTGAAAAGTGTGTTAGTTGTCTGACGGCACCAGGGGTTTCCCCCATCTCCGCGTTGTGTAGCACAGAACTCTGTGAAGGCCAGAGATTTAAAGTGTGTGGGGAGTCGACGGATGTTTTTTTTTTTTTATGTAAACCCCAAACACGAGAGGTATTAGAACCTACAGTACTTAGTACCGTGCTTAGGTGGAGGTTGAGAAAACGAAAGAAGATATTTGTTGACATTGGACTTGAACTTCTGTAGACTGTTTTCAGGAAATACGTATGAAGGAAGGTTGTTCCAGAAAACGGCAGTTGAATGAATAAACGAGGAAGATGAAAAGTTGGTTCTGTGAGTTTGAAATTGGACAGTAAATGGATGCTGGCTGGTGGCAGCACGGGTTCGGACTGTTTTGAAAGAGAGAGCGGAAATTATAGAAGCCAATTCAGAAGAACAGTGCCCATGGAAGTATCTGTAGAAGAGGCATGCAGCAGAAACAGTACGTCTAAAGACAGAGAGTGGAGAGATTCTGTTAAAGAGGAGTCATTAATTAACCTAACTGCCCTCTTCTGAATGGAATCAAGAAGCCTGAGAGAGGTTTTGGGGGCACCACCCCAGCTGTGGGAACAATATTCCATGGCAGGGCGGATTTGCGATTTATACAGAGTGAGCAGCTGTTTAGAAGAAAAGTACGCCGAGAGCGAAAGAGGAAAACCAAAGTTTTTAGATGCAGAGGAAACAATATCTGTAATGTGCTTGTGCCAAGAGAGATTAGAAGTCAGGGTAATCCCCAAAAGAGATATCATTTTGCCTAGAAATCGGAGTGTCACTAAAGATAAGCATAGGAGCAGAAGAATCCTTATTGCGAGATATAACACAAGACTGAGTTTTAGAAGGGATGAAATCAACTAAGTTGCCTTTGCCCCACTGGAGAATTACTTGAAGATCGGCGTTTAAGGAATTGGTAGCAGATTTTCGAGAAATTGATGCTGATTGAGCAGGACAAGGTTTCTCAAAATTGAAAGTGGAATGCAATGTGCTATCATCAGCAAAACTTTGGATAGGATTTCCAGTCAATGGAAGAAGGTCATTAATATACAAGAGGGAAAGAACTGAACCTTGGGGGACACCGGCATTAGTGGAGAAGTTAGAAGACAGAGAGCCATCTACCATCACCCTCAGTGAGCGATCAGAGAGAAAATTGGATAACCAATTACAAAAAACAGTTGGCAAACCATAAGATGGAAGCTTGTTTAGAAGACCTTTATGCCAAACACGATCGAAAGCCTTTGAGATGTCAAGGGCAACTGCTTGTGTTTCACCGAACTTTTCCATTGAATTAGTCCATAAATGGGTAACATAAGCTAGAATATCACCAGTGGATCGAAATTGATGGAATCCATACTGGCGATCATTGGTCAGATGGAAGGTTTCTAGGTGGTTTAAGAGTTGGAGGTTAATTGTTTTCTCCATTACTTTAGAAAGAGTAGAAGTAATTGCAATGGGACGATAATTGGATGGAAGGGATTTGTCACCCTTTTCAGGAACTGGCTGGATATGAGCAAATATCCAAGCAGAAGGAAAAACACATTTGGAATAAGAAAGTGAAAAAAGGCGGCAAAGAATAGGAGTAAGTTCAGGAGCACAGGTTTTGAGAACAAGTGGAGAAATACCATCGGGATCTGGAGCTTTCTTAGCATCAAGATTCGTCAAAATCCTTCTGACAACCTTTTGAAGGAAGGATGTCAGAGCAACTACTTGTGTTTCACCGAACCTTTTCATTGAATTAGTCCATAAATGGGTAACATAAGCTAGAATATCACCAGTGGATCGAAATTGATGAAATCCATACTGGCGATCATTGGTCAGATGGAAGATTTCTAGGTGGTTTAAGAGTTGGCGGTTAATTGTTTTCTCCATTATTTTAGAAAGAGTAGAAGTAATTGCAATGGGACAATAATTGGATGGGAGGATAATTGGATGCCAAACAACACGAGGTTGGGAATAGCTATGAGTTAAAGGTTTCATTGGAGAAGAGACAATCACCAAGTTGTGATCTGAAGTGCCTAAAGGACCTCTCACTTCAACCGTGTACTTAGAAGGATTGTTTCTGAGAAAAAGATCAAGCATATTGGCTGTATGATTAGGATTGTCCAGTATTCTTGTAGGTAAATGAACAATCTGTGCAAGGTCATTAGTAATTGCAAAAGCCTCAGCATCTCGACCAGCTGGTTCGGTGTGACTAGAAAACAGAAGCCAGCTGGTGTTGTGAACATTAAAATCAACAAGGAAAATTACCTCACTGTTAGGAAAGTTGGACTGGAGAAAGTCAAGTTGCAAAGAGAGGAAGTCAAAGAGCTCCAAGTGATTAGTGGAGTTGGGAGAACGGTAGAGACAACAGATGAATTGGAAGTCTTTGACTTCCTCTCTTTGCAACTTGACTTTTTCCAGTCCAACTTTCCTAACAGTGAGGTAATTTTCCTTGGTGATTTTAATGTTCACAATTCCAGCTGGCTTCCGTTTTCTAGTCACAAGACAAAAGGAATCATACAGCGAATAATTTGGGCATCTGAGATGAGCAGTAGTTGAATCAACCGATAACTGAGATTCTGTCAGAAAAAGTACATGGGGTTTGGCACACTGCAAGTGGAAATGGACATCGTTGAGATTAGAACTGAGACAAAGTATATTTGTGAAATGAATTAGGAAGTGCTTGGTAGGTTTAGATCTTTTTGCAGATAGCTTGCTCTATTAAGTTAACAATTCATGGTGTATTCAATAGTAAGAAAACGTGCATGGGACATGCTGTATGAAGTAATGAAATTTTTGGATATGGCGTACATATGGTAAGGTTATACCCAGATCCTTGACATAACGTGGCCTCGACAATGCTCCCTGCATACACACTACTCTGACTTCATCCAGTCACTATCTGGCAGAGTAGAGGTAGCAAGATTATACACTAGCTGATCCGGAAGCCTCCTAGAGAGTTACCAATAGGTTCGGTCTGGTGTACTAACTAGCGGCCAGCCTGTGAACACTGTTTTAGAGCTGTACCCTCGAAATGTAAGGAATATTGGATCTCGCCACGATGTTCATCATAGCCTCAAAAGTCATTAGCATTACCCCTTTGTACCATTCACTAATCTTGTTGCCCTTCTCTGTACTCGTTCCAGCAGCTCTACATCCTTCTTGAAATGAGGCCTCCAGACCTGTAAGCAGTACTCTAGGTGTGGCCTGACCATTGCCTTATACAATGGAATAATCACCTCCTTATCTCTGCTGGAAAAATTCCTGTATATCATTGACAATACTCCATGAGCTACTCTTGCAGCCCGTCTGCACTGCTCAGAGAACTTCATATCTGCCTGCACAACCAC
This sequence comes from Mastigoproctus giganteus, assembly GCF_048544385.1. Classification (NCBI taxonomy): domain Eukaryota; kingdom Metazoa; phylum Arthropoda; class Arachnida; order Uropygi; family Thelyphonidae; genus Mastigoproctus; species Mastigoproctus giganteus. Next base: position 914,016 of record NC_143586.1, read on the forward strand.
CCCCAAGTCCCTTTCATTCTCTACCACTGTCAGTGTAGTACCACAGAGTTGATACGTTGCTCTGGGGTTGCTGTTTCCCATGTGTAGTACTTTACATTTGTCAATGTTAAACTTCATTTGCCACCTCTCAGCCCATCTGCTCAACCTTTCCAGATCCTGTTGCAGCAGCATAGTGTCAGTAGTGTCCTTGACAACCCTGCCTACCTTTGTATCATCTGCAAACTTCGACATTAAGCTTGATATACCCTCATCAATATCATTTATGAATACAGAAAACAATAATGGACTGAGCCCTAAGGGACTCCACTAATAACATTAGTCCACGACGAGCAGTGTCCATTGATTAGCACTCTCTGTCTTCTCCCCCTCAGCCACCCCTTTATCCACAGCAGCAATTTGCCTCCAATACCACACTGCTCCAATTTGTGCAGCAGTCTTCCATGTGCAACAGTATCAAAAGCCTTTCTAAGATCCAAGTATGTAATATCAAAGTTATTCCCTGCATCCAGTTCCTTTGTGACTGCATCATAGTATCTAATCAAATTGGTCAGGCAAGACTTCCCCTTAACAAAACCATGCTGTGTCCGAGCTATAACTGCAGTCTTGTCTAAATGATCCTGCAGTGCTTCTTTAACTAGTGCCTCCATTAATTTTCCTGGAACAAAAGTTAAACTCACAGGTCTATAATTACTTGTGTCAGCCTTTGATCCTCCTTTGTGAATTGGGGTGACATTTGCACATCTCCAGTCTGTGGGTACCTCAACTGAGTCCAAGGATGCTCTCATAATTATGGCTAAGGGTTTGCTTACTTCCTTTGCTGACTCCTTTAATATAACTGGATAGATCTCATCCACCTCGGGTGCCTTTCTTGTTTATCTTCAACAATTTCTCCTCCACTTTACTCTCAGTTATTACAAGATTCTCTAGCTTACTACTAGAGTTGAATACTCCTCTGGCTTTCCCCTCGCTAAATAACTCCTCATGTGTGAATGTCGATGCAAAATATTCATTTAGTTTGTTAGCTACCTGAGCAGGATCATCAACAGTTGACCCATCAATATCAAGTGCACCAATCTGATTCATCCCCTTCCTTCTAGAGTTTACATAAGTAAAGAACTCTTTGCTGTTTTTCTTTGCATCCCTTGCCAAGGATTTCTCGTAATCTGCCTTCGCCTGCCTAACCTCCTTTGTAACTTGGTTGCATATCAACTTGTATCTATCATAGGCTTCTGTGTCATGTGTTAATTTATAAGTATCCCATGCATTTTTCTTCTCTGCCATATGCCTCATTAGTTCATCTGACATCCATTTTGGCCTAAACCTTGAACAATATTTCTTAGTTGGTATGTAAAGCCCAGTAGCTTCCAAGATAAGTTCTTTGAATGCTTCCCATTTTGAATTTGCTGTTGGTAACATCATCAGTTGGTTCCACTGTATAGAATTTAATTACTGTCTCAGTCCATCGTAGTCGCCTTTACGGAAGCAATAACCCTTCCCTTTACCCTTAATGGTAGTTACCTCTTTGAGTAAATCCCACTTCAGCACACTGTGATCACTGCCACCTAGTGGTTCATTTATCTGAAGATTCTTAATGCATGAAGAATCACTGCTGATAATCAAATCAAGAGTATTCCTCCCTCTAGTTGCCTCCTGAACATGCTGATGTAGAACACAATCATCCAATAAATCCACAAAAGCCTTGCTAGTGTGTGAGTGACCAGCCCCCAAATTCCAGTCAATATCTGGGAAATTAAAATCTCCCATTATAAGACTCTCTGATTTACTGGCCCACTCTATTTCCCTGTACAGTATCTTATTATACTCATCAGAGTCATTAGGCCTATAGCACACTCCTACTCTCAATTTTGATCTCCCAATGCTTATATCACACCAAACTGACTCGACACTGCACTGTCCAGCGATGTCCACTGGCTTCACCTCCTTGGATTTTATGTATTTCTTAACTAATAGCATAACCCCTCCTCCCTTCCTATCCAGTCTATCCTTTCTGTAGACATTGTACTCCCCAAATTCTAGTTCTGCATCCCTTATATCTGTGTGACACCACATCTCTGATATCCCAACAATATCTGCCTTTGATGTTTTGAGCAATACCTCAAATTCATGAAATTTATTTACTAAACTCCTAGCATTGGTGTACACGCAAGTATACATGCACCTATTTCTATTCTTAGCCACCCTAACACAACCCATGTGTTTACTTGTACCGCAATGACTCCCGGCAGTCTCTGAAATATCCTGCATCTTGTTTTTCAGGCTTTTGCTCATTCCTTAATCCTCAGTCATCAATCATACTGCATGATGGAAGAGATAGGGAAGGCTTGACCGGAACTTAGCTCTGGAGACTAAACATGGGTTCCACCACTTCAAGCCTCCAATAAGCAAAGTGGTGGTATTGCACCGGTTGATGAGAGTCATCTACCACCTAGTACTGCCTGGTAACATAGAGGGGCGCCACACCTCAACCCCTGCTTATGTTGGTTCACACCTGGGTGGTCACTACCATATACTTGTGCATGGAGGGTATACCCAGGATTACTAACAGTCCCACCATCGTGATGGTGCAAGCAGAGGATTTGGCTATCACAGTCCATCCATACTTCTCCGAAATTGGGTCCACTTGACTTGAGTGTCACCCGAATATCAGTTCCATCAACGTTTTAGGCTCCCATTTAGCAAGCAAGTACAGCTTGTCTGGCATATCTGAGAGAATGTCTGTGATAACTGCAGGGACCAATGTGTAGTGTTGTGTACTGTTGTTCCTCTGACCATTTAGCCATTGGGCCCCTGTTGGAACCCACAGTTACCGCACTTTGCCCTGGGGAGGCAGGTCAGGCACCCAGTAGATTTTTTTACTCTGGCAGGCCCTGCTACCTAGTTTCCGAAGAGTTCAGTGGCAAGGGCCTATGTGAAAAAAAAAATAAATAAAAAAGGGGGTTAACGCGAGAATATAAAAGGCCAAGAGAGAGGTTTATGTAAACATGGTTTAAATTTGGACGTTATTAATTGATAAGTGTGGGGTGTACACTGTGAGTTAGAGTAGGGGGAAGACTGAAGCCTGGGGGAAAAGACAGAGGTATGGGGACAATAGAGAAGGTCAGCGAGGCAGTCAGAAAGTCAGTGAGGCAGGCCCATGCCTCACAAGGCAGAAGAATGGGGTGGCAGGGAAGAGGAGACAGGAACCAATCTCCTCCCCAGGCATGCGCCTCCGTAGCCAGGTGGGAAGGAGCAGCAATGCGTAGCACACGCTTCTTGATTAGACCGGGGTTTGAGCCTGTCACCACCAAATACGGAGGGTGTGGAAAGGTCAGGGAATGACCCCGCATATTCCTGGAGCAATATGGCCTTAGTTGCTAATGCTCCTAAAAACCAAATAACAACAACAACAAACTCCCCCAGGCCAGGGAGGAGAATAAAAGAAAACCAGGCTAGAGTGCTTGGTTTGATTGCCAATGTGGCTTGTGGCAGAAAAACTGTTGGTGTCTCCAGTGGTTTGGAGTCTTGAGTGGGATCAGGTCCCGGTTGATCTTGCCTGCAGATTCAGTTGCAGATATCAGCCCGATGGAACTTGGATGAAGGAAGTGAATTTCAGTTCAACTGAGCTTCAATGAGGTTGGCAGTTGATGCTACTGGAGAGAGGTGCCCAGAATTTTTTCAAGTTATTAGTCTTGGTGGTTTAGGCTCCTTAATGTTCTTCGTCTGTCAAAGACATCCTGTGCAAAAGTGGTGAAGTATTTATAATTGTCATGGTTATGAATTAGTATATTTTCTTAGTCCTTTGGAAAATTAATAATCTTTGTGATCAGAATAGATCTCAAGTCTTCATAGTCTGGACAGCATACATTATACGGTGCCAAGATTCGTCAGTGCCACAGTGGCAGCATGTATTATCTGTGATGCCCAGAGATGTTAATTTTTCTTGTATCAACCCATGGCCTGTGAGGAGGTATGTTATGTACAAGCCAAGGGAAAACCAGCTTGGGGCTTTCGGGAATGACGTTACTTCAGGGATGAATTTCTTTGTAATTGCTCCCTTAGTGGATGTCATCCATCTGTCCTACCAGGGCTGCTGCAGGTGAGCGAGAAGGTGCCTTTTCTATGTCTTGCAATTTATTGCTGGGTTGGTGGTGAATCCAATGGTGGTAGTGGAGATTCCTTGGGACAGATGATACAACATGGGGTTAACACGAGTATATAAAAGGCCAAGAGAGAGGTTTATGTAAATATGGTTTACATAAACCTCAAGAGGGAGGACTCCAGCTAGGACCTGGAAAGCAGGAGTGCTCACTGTGCAGCAGGCTCTGGTGATGGTAAGTAGTATTGCTCTTTGAATGGTGGCTAATTTCTTCTGATTTGTGACAATAGCTGCCAGGTGATACTCAACCAAAGCAATAGAACCTTTTACTGTAGAAGAATTAACCAAAAGTAATAAGTGCTTGGAGTGACCTAATTGAAATAGAAATAATTAGAGAACTAGCTAAAAATTCTGCCTACCATCTTATACAATTGTAGTGGTGGTGGTGGCAAATGATTCAAGAAATCAAGCTTACAGCATAGCCAAAAAAAAACAAAAAAAAAAACACCACCACCATCCATACCCACCAAGAACTTGTGTAGGACTTCCTTGAATTTATTCAAACCATCCACTTCCACAACGACAGATGGAAGCCTGTTCCAAAAATCAACCACCCGCTGGCTGAAGGCAAACTTCCACACATCTATCCTGCAACCATCCGTCCTCAACTTGAATTTATGTCACTCGTGTGTGTAGTCTCAGCAAGAGGAAGGTTGCCATTAACATTTAGCTTACTCAATCCATTCAAGGCCTTAAATACCATAGTGAGATCTCCCCTCAGGTGCCTCTTCTCCAGACACTGTGATTTGCAGAACTGAAGCCTTTATAGATAAGAGCACCCTTTTGTTCCATTCACCAACCTGGATGCCCTTCTCTGCTTACATTCTACAAAATCAACTTCCTGAAGTGAAGCCTCCAGACCATACTGCTGATGTACTTAAGATGCAGCTAACCACAACCAAAGGAATAATCATCTCATTATCCTTGTCAGGAAAGTTTCTGTATTTTATACACAAAACCCCATGAGCTGTCCTCGCAGCATGTAGTAGTAGTAGTAGTAGTAGTGGCATGTGATGCAAGAAAGCAAGTGCATACAAGAAAGCAAGTGTATGCAGCATCAGCCAAAAAAAAACACACCATTCCCTCCAAATGCCTGTCCAGTTCCTCCTTAAATTTATTTAAACTATCAACTTCCACAACGACAGATGGAAGTTTGTTCCAGCAATTAACCACCCGCTGGCTAAAGGCAAATTTCCGCACATCTGTTCTACATTTGTCTTTTCTTAATTTGAATTTATGCCCCCTTAGGTTTGTAATCTGAACAAGTGGAAGGATCCCATCAGAATTCAGCGTGCTCAACCCATTCAAGGCCTTATACTCCTCAATCAGATCATCGTGCAGGTGCCTAGTCTCCAGCCACTGCAATTTGCAGAACTTAAGCCTCTCTTGGTAAGAGGATCCCTTCATTCCCCTCACCAATCTTGTTGTCCTTCTCTGTACATGCTCAAGCACGGTCATGTCTGCACTAATCAGAGAATTTTGTATCTGACTGCACAAATACTTCCACGTCTTTTACATTTTCAACTAATCTGAGTGTAATACCACACACTTGGTATGTTACTCTGTGATTACTGCTACCCATATGTATTTGTCAAAGTTAAACTTCAATTGCTATTGCTCAGCCCTTTAACTTAATGTTCCTAGATTTTGTTGCAGTAGCTCACCCTGATTACTGTCATTAACCATCCTCCAAACTTTATATCTTCTTCAAACTTAGACATACCTGATATGCCTTCATCAATATCATTAATAAATATTGAAAACAACAACAATGGACCTGGCACCAAACCCTGGGCAATTTCACTAACAACCTTAATCCATAAAGGGCAGTGCCCATCGATACACACTCTCTCTCTTTTTTCTCCCACATATCCATCCCTTTATCCAAAGCAGTAACTTGCCTTTAATGCCACCTTGCTCCTGTTTACACAGCAGTCTTTTATGTGCATCTATTAAAAGCCTTTCTGAAATCCAAGTATGTGATAACAAAATTATTTTTTACATCCAGTTCCTTCGTCACTGTATACAGTACTCAAGACGCAGCCTAACCATACCCTTGTACAAAGGTATAATCATCTCTTTATCCCTGTCAGGAAGGTTTCTGTATATTATAGACAAATCCCATGAACTATTCCGGCACATGTCTGCACTGATCAGAAAATTTTGTATCCGACTGCACAATTATCCGAGTGTAGTACCACACAGCTGATGTTACTCTAGATTACTGCTACCCATATGCAGTATTTTGCATTTGTCAATGTTAAACTACAACTGCCATTTGTCAGCCCATCAAGCCAATTTTCTTAGATCTTGTTGCAGTAACTTACCCTGATGACTGTTTGTTAACCACTTGCTAACCTTTGTATTATCTGCAAACTTAGACATAAAGCCTGATGTACCTTCATTAATATCATTGATAAATATTGAAATGAACAATGAGTCCAGCACTGAATCTTGAGGAACTCCACTAACATCATTAGTCCTTGAAGGGGTGTGCCCATTGATAACCACTCTCTATCTTCTTACACATAACTACCCCTTTATCCAAAGCAATAACTTGCTCTTAATGCCACATTGCTCCAGTTGGTACAGCAATCTTTTATGTGCAACACTATAAAAAGCCTTCCTTAAATCCAAATAAATGATTTAAAAAAATGTTTTGCATCCAGTTCTTTGGTCACAGCATCATAGTAACCTATCAGATTGGTTAGATAAGCTCTCCTCTTAACAAATCCCTGCTTTGAATGCAGTATAATTGCATTCCTCTCCAGATGGTCTTGCATTACTTTTTTAACAAGTGACTCCATTATTTTCTCTACCACAGACGTTAAGCTAACAGGTCAGAAATTACCCATATCACCTTTTATCATCATCATTATCATCAGCCATTTTCAATCCACTGCAGGATGAAAGCGTCTCCAGCAAATTTCTAGTTCCTTCTGTTTTGAGCACTGACCATCCATTTACTACCCACAAACTCAAGAATTTCATCTATCCATCTCCGCCCTTGTCTTCCAGGTTTTCTTCTAGCTCCTCTTGGGTACCATTCTGTTATTTTCTTAGTCCATCTGTCATCATGTCTTCGAGCTATGTGTCTTACCCAAGACCATTTTAGTTCTTTAGTTTTGATAAGAATGTCCTTTACTTGAGTTTGCTGCCTAATCCATGTGTTTCTCTTCTTATCTAACAGTCTGATTCCCAATATAATTCATTCCATTCTTCGCTGTGTAGTTCTCAGCTTCTCTTCCATTCTTTTGGTGAGTGCCCAAGTTTCACTTCCATAAGTCATGGTGGGGAGTATACATTGATTCATTATTTTACGTTTCAGACAAACTGCGATATTGCTCTTCAGTATGTGACTGACTGTATTTCCTGAATGCTATCCATCCAAAATTTATTCTTCTCTTGACTTCCAGCCATTTATCATTATTACAGCTAATAACTTGTCCCAGATAAGTATATGACTCCACCTTTTCAATTAGTGCTCCCAATCATTATTTCCATTTCCGTGGCATACTTGTTCATCATTACTTTTGTTTTAGCCATATTCATCTTTAGTCCAAAATCCTTACTAACTGTGCATAACTGATTAAGATTTTCCTCTAATTCTTTGGGATCGTGGCTTATGACCGCAATGTCATCTGCAAATCGTACATGGTTTAGGTACTCTCCGTTCACAACATCTCCGAAGCTGTTTACTGCTGCCCTTGAGGAAGCTTTCAGAAGGTTAGACTGGTCGCAGAAAGGATTCACATTGACTCCTTTCTGCAACCAGTCTAATCTTCTGAAAGCTTCCTTAAGGGCAGCAGTAAACAGCTTCGGAGATATTGTGTCTCCTTGTTGAACTCCTTTCTCGATTTTAAATTTGCTACTGTCTTTGTCTAGTCTAATAAAGGAGGTAGCACTCTCATATATTTTCTTCAAAATTAGAATATGTAGGGTATCTATGCCTTGTCATTCCAGTGCCTGAATCATTGCCTTATGCTGTATGGAGTCAAATGCCTTTTCATAATCCACAAATGCCAGGCATAATGGTGTTTTATATTCATTTGCTTTCTCCATTAGCTGTGATATTACGTGAAGGTGATCCATAGTTGAGAATCCTGTCCTAAAGCCAGCTTGCTCTTTCGGTTGATTCTCATCAAGTATTCTTTCTAATCTGTTAGTAATGACCCTTGTGAACAACTTGTAGATGTGGGATAACAAGCTAATTGGTCTGTAATTTCCAATTCTGATTTATCTCCTTTCTTATGCAGCAAAACTATGATTGCATTATTCCACAGCTTCGGTGTCACACCTTTTCTAATGCACTTTGTGAAGAGTCTTGCCAGTTTTTGTGTTATGTCTGTTCCTCCCAATTTTAACAACTCTATAGTAACTCCATCTTCCCCCGGGGCTTTCTGATTCTTCATTTTCTTCAATGCATGTTCTACCTCATCAGGAAGAATATCGGGTATGTCATATGTGTTGCTACTTTGCTGTTATTGTTGTTTGTTATTTGGTTTTTAGGAGCATTAGTAACTAAGGCCATATTGCTCCAGGATATGCGGTGGTCATTCCTTGACCTTTCCGCATCCTCCGTATTTGGTGGTGATGGGCTAGAACCCTGGTCTAATCAAGAAGCATCTACTATGCACTGCTGCTCCTCCCCACCTGGCTACGGAGGCACCTTGCTACTTTGCAATCCATCTTCCCCACTGCTGGCATCATTCCCTTGCTCCTTGTATAATTCTCTATAGTAGTCTTCTGTTATTTGAATTATGACTTCTCTGCTGTTTATAAGTACACCATCTCTATTCTTCAGTTTCAGTATCATTTGTCTTTCTGTATTACTGCTCATGGCTGCTGATTTAAATACTTTGTTTTCCTTTAATGCTTGTTCTACTTTTCTTGTGTTAAATCTTCTTATGTCCTCTCTGTCTGAGTTTGTCTCTTATGTCTCTGTCTTCTTATGTCTGAGTCTCTTTCTAATGGCTTTGCATAACTCAGTATACTCAATTTTCTCCCTGTCAGTGTTTTTCTTGCTTTTCATTTGTCGTCTTCGGTTCATCATGACAAGTGTTTCTTGACTAATTTTTTCTTCTTTGGATTTCTTTTTCCCTATAGGTTTCTTGGGCTTTATCACTTTCAAAAAGTTGTAATATTCCTCGTCGATATCTTGGTCCTCAGCAGTCTGCAGAAGCTCATACTTGTTCTTAAGTTCCAGTACATACTGCCTTTTCTCCTCTTCTGTTATCTCAAAGACCTTTGTATTATTTACTCGAGTCAGTTTTTTCCTTTCCTTTCCTACATCTATATCAAGTGTACATCTTACCATTCTGTGATCACTTCCAACATTTACCTTATTCAGGACGGTAACATCATTCACAATATATCTTCTGTTAGTGAGGATGAAGTCGATTTCATTAGTAGTTAATCCATTTGGACTCTTCCATGTCCACTTTCTGTTCACCCTTTTCTTGAAAAAAGTGTTCATTACTGACAATCTTTGAGATTCTGCAAATTCCAGAAGTCTTTCACCTCTTTCATTTCTTTCACCAATTCCAAAATTTCCTATAGTTCCTCTTTCTGCGCTGTTTTGCCCTTTTCCAACCTTAGCATTGAAGTCACCCATAATAATAGTGTAGTGGGTTTTCTGCTCATCTAGAAAACTCTCAATTTCAGTGTACATTTCTTCAACCTCTTCATCATAATGGCTCGATGTTGGTGCATAAATCATTATAATCTTTAGCTTGTACCTCTTAGAAATCTTGAGTATTAGTCTTGACACCCTTGTTGATGTACTTTTGAATTCCAAAATGTTGTTTTTTAAATCTTTATGGACCAGAAACCCAACTCCACCTTCACTCCTTTCAGTGTTTCTATTGGTGTACAGCAGATTTCCACTTGATAAACTTATAAGTGATTAATTTCTTCTTCTTGTTTCAGCCAAACCGATGATATTCCAATTCACATTTTCTAATTCCTTTTCCAGCTCTAATATCCTGTCTTCACTGATGAGTGATCTTACATTATAACAGGCCAAGTTCAGTTTCCGTGCATGGCAGCCTGGTTGTACCCAAAGATTCTTAGCACCCTCTGCTTCCACTCTGATCCTCTCGCTGCCGTAAGAGGGGAAGTGAAAGCTGCTGGGGACTGAGGGCCATTTGTTTTGTCGTGCTGGAGGGTTTGGTCTTTTCCTCTTCACACTGCTCAGGCATCTTGAAGAGAACCACTCTACACGTTCGTTGCCACCTAAGTGACGTAACAGGGCTTACCATCGAGAAGGTGTGCATGAGTGGATTTTAGGGAGGCAGGCCAGCTGGACTTCTCCTAAATCTTCTGTAATAGAGAGATATTGGATCCATCAGTGTTTTAGGCTGAGTGTTTGATACACACAGGATACCTGTTCCCCTCTAAGTCACCTTTTATACCCATCCATTATTTGTGACTCCATTATTTTCCCTGCGACAGACGTTAAGCTAACAGGTCTGAAATTACCCATGTCACCTTTTATACCCCTTTATCAATTGGGGATACATTCATGTATCTTGTGAAATGAGAGGTGTTTTTTTTGGCTGATGCTATATAAACTTACTTTCTTGCATCATTTACCACAGCTAATGCTAATATCCATTATCAATATCTCCAGTCCATAGGGATCTCCTCTGGATCCAAGGTTGCTGTCAGATTATGGCTAAGGATTTGCATACCTCCTCTGCTGCCTCCCTTAATATAATCAGATAGATTACATCTACCCCAGGTGTCTTTTTTACATTCAGCTTCAATGATTTCACTACCATTGTCTTTTCAGTTATCGCAAAGTCATTTAACTCCCATTAGAGTTTAAAAACTTTTGGTATCTCCCACCTATTAAAGAATTCCTCATATATGAATATAGATACAAAATATATATTCAATCAGTTGAAATGTTGAAAATATATAGGATAATTTGGATGTAATATGTTGCTAAGTTTCATTTTTTGCATTCATGCTTCAAATTTTTTTTTTTTTTTGTTAAAACATTGACATCAACAATGAACATGGGACAAGGTTTCACCAAGATCAGCAATAGAAAAGAATTTGGAATACAGTAATTATTAGCAGATTACTGTTAGTTATTTTTGAGGGATGTATGAAATATTGATTACAACCACAAATCATTAGGAAAAAAAAAGTTTTAAATGTAACTAAATACATGTATTTATAAATTTTCACATTTTGTGAAAACAATATTTGTCTAACCTATTTTGAGTCAGTTTTGATATCAGAATCAAATTATGCCGCCAAAAAAAGAATGTTAAAATTTCATATTCAGTGTTATCAATTACCTGAGTTTGTTCTTCAGATTAGTTACTTCGCGTTGCAGTGATTCGGTAAGTTCTGCATATTCGTCTAGTTCTCGCTGCATCTTTCTTTTCTGAGCTCTTTCACGTGAACACTCTTCTTCTGCTTCGTCTGCTTGTCGTTTTAGAAGTTTCAGCTTGCTATTGAGTTTTTCAACCTAATAGAAAAATTAGGAAGTTTGCACTGACTTAGAATGAAAAAAGAACACAAGGCTAGGTAGGCTATAATAGACAGATTTATTAGATAATTAATGAGATTTATAAAGAAAGTAATGTGGAAATTGGGGTGGGAGATTAGTTGAAATTTCAATAGCTGCTACGCTCCCTTCTTCTGAAGCATAGAAAATTCTAAAATTTTTCTCAAAAGACAGCATCTCCAGGATATCAATTTCATTAATTTTATAATAACCCACACATGATAGTCTACATAGTCTTGGTCTTAGTCTAATATTCATTTTTATGCTTTTTCTACTCCTAAATAACAAATAACAGTCTTCTTATAATATATAACTGCATTGATTTTTTTTTAAAATCAGATTTCTGCATAAATACAGATAATGAAAATAATCATAGTCATTAAGCCATCAAAGGCAGACATTGTACAGATAGAAGACCATGGTATCACTTAGACATTAGTGATGCAGAATTTGAATATAGGGAGTACAATGTATACAGGATGGACAGACAGGACAGTAGGGATGGAGGGGTTATACAGGATGGACAGACAGGACAATGTATACAAGATGGACAGACAGGACAGGAGGGATGGAGGGGTTATGCTCTTAGTTAAGAAGCAAATTAAATCTAAGGCAGTGCATTCAGTGAATATGCGTGACCAGTGCAATGCTGAGTCAGTTTCGTTTGATATAAGCACTAAGAAAACAAAATTGAGAGGAGTGTTTTATATGCCTAACAACTGTGATGAGGATACCAAACAGCTATACAGAGAAATGGTGGGCCAGTAAATCAGAATGTCTTATAGTCAGGGATTTTAACTTTCCAGATATTGACTGGAATTTGTGGGTTGGGCATTCACACACTAGCAAGGTGTTTGTAGATTTATTGGATGACTTCTCTATGGCAGAATGTTAGAGAGGAAACATGAGGAAGCAATACTCTTGATCTGGTTATCAGCAGTGTTTCTTCATGCATCAAGAATCTGCATGTAAAGAATACCCTCGGTAGCAGTGATCGCATTGTAATAATGTCGAATTTAATTAGGCATTAGCATTAGTAGAGGCATTTGATGCAAGAAAGCAAGCTTATGCAGCATCAGCCAAAAAAAAAAAAAAAAAAAACCCACTTCCACTTCACCCCTCTGTTCGTTCAAAATACCTGTCCAGCTGAGCCTTAAACTTATTTAGGCTATCAACCTCCACCACAAGGGATGGAAGTCTGTTCCACCAACCAACCACCCGCTGGCTAAAGGCAAATTTCCGCACGTCTATCCTACATCTGTCTTTCCTCAATTTGAATTTATGCCCTCTCAGGTGATTTTTCTGAGCTAGAGGAAAAATCCCATCAGCATTGAGCATGCTTAAACCATTCAAGGCTTTATACACCTCTATCAGATCACCTCGCTGGTGCCTAGTCTCCAGACACTGTAATTTGCAAAACTTAAGCCTTTCTTCGTAAGAGCACCCCTTTGTTCCATTCACTAATCTTGTTGCCCTTCTCTGTACTCGTTCCAGCAGCTCTACATCCTTCTTGAAATGAGGCCTCCAGACATGTATACAGTACTCTAGGTGTGGCCTGACCATTGCCTTATACAATGGAATAATCACCTCCTTATCACTGCTGGAAAAATTCCTGTATATCATTGACAATACTCCATGAGCTACTCTTGCAGCCCGTCTGCACTGCTCAGAGAACTTCACATCTGCCTGTACAACCACCCCCAAGTCCCTTTCATTCTCTACCACTGTCAGTGTAGTACCACAGAGTTGATACGTTGCTCTGGGGTTGCTGTTTCCCATGTGTAGTACTTTACATTTGTCAATGTTAAACTTCATTTGCCACCTCTCAGCCCATCTTCTCAACCTTTCCAGATCCTGTTGCAGCAGCATAGTGTCAGTAGTGTCCTTGACAACCCTGCCAACCTTTGTATCATCTGCAAACTTGGACATTAAGCTTGATATACCATCATCAATATCATTTATAAATACAGAAAACAATAATGGACCCAACACTGAGCCCTGAGGGACTCCACTAATAACATTAGTCCACGATGAGCAGTGTCCATTGATTACCACTCTCTGTCTTCTCCCCCTCAACCACCCCTTTATCCATAGCAGCAATTTGCCTCCAATGTCACACTGCTACAATTTGTGCAGCAGTATCAAAAGCCTTTCTAAGATCCAAGTATATAATATCAAAGCTATTCCCTACATCCAGTTCTTTTGTAACTGCATCATAGTATCCAATCAAATTGGTCAGGCAAGACTTCCCCTTAACAAACCATGCTGTGTCCCAGCTATAACTGAAGTCTTGTCTAAATGATCCTGCAGTGCTTCTTTAACCAGTGCCTCCATTAATTTTCCTGGAACAGAAGTTAAGCTCACAGGTCTATAATTACTTGTGTCAGCCTTTGATCCTCCTTTGTGAATTGGGGTCACATTTGCACATTTCCAGTCTATGGGTACCTCCCCTGAGTCTAAGGAAGCTCTCATAATTATGGCTAAGGGTTTGTTTACTTCCTTTGCTGCCTCCTTTAATATAACTGGATAGATCCCATACACCCCGGGTGCCTTTCTTGTGTTTATCTTCAACAGTTTCTCCTCCACTTTACTCCCAGTTATTTCAAGATTCTGTAGCTTACTGCTAGAGTTGAATACACCTCTGGCATTCCCCTCGCTGAATAACTCCTCATGTGTGAATGTCGATGCAAAATATTCATTTAGTTTGTTAGCTACCTGAGCAGGATCATCAACAGTTGACCGATCAATATCAAGTCGACCAATCTGATTCATCCCCTTCCTTCTAGAGTTTACATAAGTAAAGAACTCTTTGCTGTTTTTCTTTGCATCCCTTGCCAAGGATTTCTCGTAATCTGCCTTCGCCTGCCTAACCTCCTTTGTAACTTGGTTACAGATCAACTTGTATTTGTCATAGGCTTCTGTGTCACGTGTTAATTTGTATGAATCCCATGCATTTTTCTTCCCTGCCATATGCCTTATTAGTTCATCTGACATCCATTTTGGCCTAAACCTTGAACAATATTTCTTAGTTGGTATGTAAAGCCTAGTAGCTTCCAAGATAAGTTCTTTGAATGCTTCCCATTTTGAATTTGCTGTTGGTAACATCATCAGTTGGTCCCAATGTATAGAATTTAAATACTGTCTCAGTCCATCGTAGTCGCCTTTACGGAAGCAATAACCCTTCCCTTTACCTCTAATGGTAGTTACCTCTTTGAGTAAATCCCACTTCAGCACACTGTGATCACTGCCACCTAGTGGTTCATTTATCTGCAGATTCTTAATGCATGAAGAATCACTGCTGATAATCAAATCAAGAGTATTACTCCCTCTAGTTGCCTCCCGAACATGCTGATGTAGAAAACAATCATCCAATAAATCCACAAAAGCCCTGCTAGTGTGTGAGTGACCAACCCACAAATTCCAGTCAATATCTGGGAAATTAAAATCCCCCATTATAAGACTCTCTGATTTACTGGCCCACTCTATTTCCCTGTACAGTTTCTTATTATACTCATCAGAGTCATTAGGCCTATAGAACACTCCTACTCTCAATTTTGATCTCCCAATGCTTATGTCACACCAAACTGACTCAACACTGCACTGTCCAGCGATGTCGACTGGCTTCACTTCCTTGGTTTTTATGTGTTTCTTAACTAATAGCATAACCCCTCCCCCCTTCCTATCCTGTCTATCCTTTCTGTAGACGTTGTACTCCCCAAATTCCAGTTCTGCATCCCTTATATCTGTGTGACACCACGTCTCTGATATCCCAACAATATCTGCCTTTGATGTTTTGAGCAATACCTCAAATTCATCAAATTTATTTACTAAACTCCTAGCATTGGTGTACACGCAAGTATACCTGCACCTGTTTCTATTCTTAGCTACCCTAACACAACCCATGTGTTTTCTTGTACCGCAATGGCTCCCAGCAGTCTCTGATATACCATGCATCTTGTTTTTCAGGCTTCTGCTCATTCTAATAGAAGCAGTGCAAGAATCTCTTTCACCTCTGCCAGTGGCTACTGTCAATCTATTGGTCTTTGTCTCCCCCCAAGCTAGCAGTTTTCCGACCCACCTAACTCTGCCTCGATAGCATCAGCAAATATTCTTGCACCCTTTCTATTTAAGTGTATCCCATCCCTGTAGAAGCAATCTCTCCTGTTAACAAGTACAGTCCAGGCTGAAAAAAATTCTACCCCTTGAGCCTTGCACAATCTTTCCAGGGCCGAATTGATCGACAAGGCTCTCATCATATACTCCCTCCTATCGTGTCTGGGCAGAATTGCACACACTTTCAAATTCAACCCTAATTCTCGGCTTTTGTTCAACAGTGACCTGTACTTGTTAAGTAATTCTGCCGGTCTCCTACTCTTATACTCTTAATATTATTAATGCCAACATGTACAACTATATCACCTTTTGTGCCCTTAAAAGATGATATTCGCTCTACAACGTCATCAACCTTTGCTCCTGGCAGACATACCCTGGTCCTGTTCCAATAACTATTGTCAGAGGTAAAGGAAAAGACTTTTGCTTTCATAAGGGTGACTACAATGGTCTCAAACAGTTTTAAAAAATTCTATGATGTTACCAACAGCAAATTCTAAATGGGAAGTAATGGTGTACTTCTAGTTAACTTCTATGATTACATCATAGAAGTTAACTAGGCTTTTCATACCAATGAAGAAATACTGTTCAAGGCTTAAACCTAAATGGAAGTCAGATGAACTACTGAGACATGACACAGAAGAGAGTGCATGGAATGAATATAAATTATCGGGTAATACAAAAACCGATGGTAGATATAAATTAGTCTGTAATCAAGTCACAAAGGAAGTTAGGCAAGCTAAGGAAGATTATGAGAAATCTCTGGCAAAGAAGGCAAAGACTTCTATGAGATACAGAAGCATATGGTAGATTTAAATTAGTCTACCAAAAGAACTAGTTACTGTTGGTGATTCTATTGTGAGGAAGACGGGGAATAAACTATGCAAGAATGATAGGAGGAACAGGACCAGGGTATGTCTGCCAGGGGCAAAAGTTGATGACTTTGTAGAGCAGATATTATCTTTTAAGGGCACAAATGTTGATGTTGTTGTACACATTGGATCTAATGACATTATGAGTAAGAGATCAACAAGTACAGGTCAATGTTGAAAAAAAGTCACGAATGAAAGTTTCTGCAATTCTGCCCAGACACGACAGGAGGGAGTATATGATGAGAGCCTTGTCGATTAATTCGGCTCTGGAGAGACTGTGCAAGACTCACGGGGTAGGATTTTTTTTAGCCTGGACTGTGCGTGTTGACAGGAATGGGGTACACTTAAATAGAAAGGGTGCAAGAATATTTGTTGACGGTATCGAGTCAGTGTTAGGTGGGTCAAAAAACTGCTAGCGTTGGGGGATACACAGAATAAAAGGTTAACAGTGGCCGCAGGCAGAGGCAAAAGTGATTCTTGCATTGCTTCAATTAGAATGAGCAGCAGCCTGGAAAGCAAGGTAATGGAGATTTCCAGGACTGCTGGGAGTCATAGTGGAACAAGTAAATACATGGCTGTGTTAGGATGGCTAGGAGTTTGTTTTTTTTTTTTGTTTTTTTTTAGGAGCATTAGCAACTAAGGCCATATTGCTCTGGGGATATGCGGTGGTCATTCCCTGACCTTTCTGCATACTCCATATTTGGTGGTCACAGGCTCGAACCCCGGTCTAATCAAGAAGCGTGTACTATGCACTGCTGCTCCTGACCACCTGGCTACAGAGGTGCCTGGCTAGGAGTAGAAACAAGTGCATGTATACTTGCATGTACATGTACACCAATGCTACGAGTATAGTTAATAAATTTAATGAGCTTGAAGTGCTAGTCAAGACATTAATGGCAGATATTGTTAGGATATAAGACAGTGGTGTCACACAGATATAGGCAGTGCAGAGTTGGAATTTTGGGAGTACAATGTGTACAGAAAGGATGGACAGGCCAGGAAGGGAGGAGGGGTTATACTGTTAGTTAAGAAACACATACAATGTAAGGAAGTGCATCCAATTGATGTTGGTGGAAAATGCAGTGTTGAGTTTGGTGTGAAATAAGCATTGGGAAAGTAAAAATGAGTAGATGTTTGTTATAGGCTGAATGAATCTGATGAGTATAATGAGCAGTTGTGCAGATAAATAGAGTGGGGCAGTAAATCAGAATGTCTTATAATGGGGGATTTTAACTTTCCAGATATTGACTGAATTTGTGGTTTGGTCACTCACACACTAGCAAGGCTTTTGTAGATTTATTGGATGACTGTTTTCTACAGCAACATGTTCGAGAGACAACCAGAGGGAGTAATACTCTTGATCTGATTATCAGCAGTCATTATACATGCATTAAGAATTTGCAGATAAAGGAACCACTGGGTGGCAGTGATCACAATGTACTGATGTGCGAATTATTTAAAGATGTAACAACCATCAAGTCTAAAGGGAAGAGTTTTTGCTTTCGTAAAGGTCATTACAGAGATCTCAGACAGTTTTTAAATTCTATACAGTGGGATCAACTGATAATGTTACCAATGTTGAATTCTAAATGGCAAGCCTTCAGGGACTTAATTTTGGAGGCTACTAGGCTTTTCATTCCAACTAAGAAATACTGTTCAAGGTTTAAGCCTAAATGGATGTCAGATGAATTAATGAGGTTCGTGGCAGAGAAGAATAATGCATGGGATGCATATAAAGCATCGGGTGACACAGAAGGCTATGGCAAGTATAAACTAGTCTGTATTCAATTCACAAAGGAGATTAGGCAGGCAAAGGCAGATTACGAAAAAACTTTGGCAAAAGAAAAACAGCAAAGAGTTCTCTATTTACATAAACTCGAAAAGGAAAGAGATGAATCAGATTGGACCACATAACATAGATGGGTTGACTATTGATGATCATGCTCAGGTAGTTGATAAAATGAATGAGTATTTTGCATCTACATTCACACATAAGGAGCTATTCAATGAGGGGAGTGCCAGAAGTTTATCAAACACTAACAGGGAGCTAAGTGATTTCGCAATAACTGAGAGCAAAGTGGAGGAGAAATTGTTGAAGTTAAACATAAGGAAGGCACCTGGGGTGGACGAGATCTATCCAGTTATATTAAAGGAGGCAGAACAGACGTAAGCAAACACTTAGTGATAATTATGAGAGCTTCCTTGGACTCAGGGGAAGTCCCCATGGACTGGAGGTAAGCAAATGTATCACCAATTCACAAAGGGGGTTTAAAAGGTGACACAAGTAAGACCTGTTAGTTTAATTTGTGTTCCAGGGAAAATAATGGAATCACTGGTTAAAGAATCATTGCAGGATCATCTAGACAAGACTGCTGTAATAGTTAAGACACAGCATGGGTTTCTTAAAGGGAGGTCTTGTCTGACCAATTTGATTGGATACTATAATGTGGTCACAAAGGAACAGAATGGAAAAAAATAATTTTGATATCATATACTTGGATTTTAGGGAAGCATTTGATACTGTTGCACATGGAAGACTGCTGTACAAACTGGAGGAGTATGGCATTAAGGGTAAGTTATGCCTCCATAGCCGAGTGGTCAGGGGCGGGAGTGCAGTAGCACACGCTCTTTGAGTAGACCGGGGTTCAAGCCCCTGACTGCTGAATACGGTCGATCTGCCAACTCGCAATGACCAGCGTGGCAGATTATGGTCCACTTCCCTCAGCATGAATTGTTGAGGAGGCTTCCATCCTGCAGTGGGTTGATAATGGCTGCACTTTACCCTTTTTTTTTTTTTTTTACTACAATGGATAAAGGGATGGTTCAGTGGGAGACGATAGAGAGTGGTAATCAATGGACACTGCTCTTCGTGGACTAATGATAAATGTTTTGTATATTTATGAATGATATTGATGAAGATATATCAGGCTTAATGTCCAAGTTTTCCGATGATACAAAGGTCGGCAGGGTTTTTAACGACAGCATAGACAGTATGCTACTCCCAATGGATACAGATAAGTTGGGAAAATAGGCTGAGAAGTGCAACTGAAGTTTAACATTGACAAAAGCAAAGTATTGCATATGGGTAGCAATAACCGAAGAGAAACATACCAACTGTGTGGTACTACACTCAGGGAAGTGGAAAGTGAAAAAGACCTGGTTGTAATTGTGCAGTCAAATATGAAGTTCACTAAGTAGTGCAGACAGGCTGCAGGGCAGGTCATGGTGTCTAGTCAATGATATATAGGAATTTTGCTAGCAGGGACAGGGAGGTGATTATCCCATTATACAAGGCAATGGTCAGGTCACACCTACAGTACTATGTACAGGTCTTTAGGCTTCATTTTAGGAAGGATGTAGAGTTACTAGAACGAGTACAAAGAAGGGCAACAAGGAAGGCTTAAGTTCTGCAAATTTCAGCGCCTAGAGAGTAGGCACCTGTGAGGTGTATAAGGTGCCTACTCTCCAGCTGTAGTGCCTACTCTAAGCTGCAAGGTGCATAAGGCCTTGAATGGGTTGAGCAAGCTGAATGCTGATGGGATTCTTACTCTTGTTCAGACTACGAACCTGAGGGGGTCATCATCATCAGCCATTTTCAATCCACTGCAGGATGAAGGCCTCTCCAGCAACTTTCCAGTCCCTTCTGTTTTGAGCACTGGCCATCCATTTACTACCCAAAAACTCCTGAATTTCATCTATCCATCTGTGCCTTTGTCTTCCAAGTTTTCTTCTGGCTTCTCTTGGGTACCATTCTCTTATCTTCTTAGTCCATCTGTCATCATATCTTCGAGCTATGTGTCCTGCCCAAGACCATTTTAGTTCTTTAGTTTTGATAGGAATGTCCTTTACTTGAGTTCGCTGCCTAATCCACGTGTTTCTCTTCTTATCTAACAGTCTGATTCCCAATATAATTTGTTCCATTCTTCGCTGTGTAGTTCTCAGCTTCTCTTCCATTCTTTTGGTGAGTGCCCAAGTTTCACTTCCATATAAGTCATGGTGGGGAGTATACATTGATTCATTACTTTACGTTTCAGACAAACTGGGATATTGCTCTTCAATATGTGACTATATTTCCTGAATGCTATCCATCCAAAATTTATTCTTCTCTTGACTTCCAGCCATTTATCATTATTACAGCTAATAACTTGTCCCAGATAAGTATATGACTCCACCTTTTCAATAACTGCTCCTTCAATCATTATTTCCCTTTCCGTGGCATACTTGTTCATCGTTACTTTTGTTTTAGCCATATTCATCTTTAGTCCAAAATCCTTACTAACTGTGCATAACTGATTAAGATTTTCCTCTAATTCTTTGGGATCATGGCTTATGACCACAATGTCATTTGCAAATCGTAAATGGTTTAGGTACTTTCCGTTCACATTGACTCCTTTCTGCGACCAGTCTAATCTTCTGAAAGCTTCCACAAGGGCATCAGTAAACAGCTTCGGAGATATTGTGTCTCCTTGTCGAACTGCTTTCTCAATTTTAAATTTGCTACTGTCTTTGTCTAGTCTAATAAAGGAGGTAGCACTCTCATATATTTTCTTCAAAATCATAATATATGGAGTATCTATGCCTTGTCTTTCCAGTGCCCGAAACATTGCCTTATGCTGTATGGAGTCAAATGCCTTTTCATAATCCACAAATGCCAGGCATAATGGTGTTTTATATTCATTTGCTTTCTCCATTAGCTGTGATATTACGTGAAGGTGATCCATAGTTGAGAATCCTGTCCTAAAGCCAGCTTGCTCTTTCGGTTGATTCTCATCAAGTATTCTTTCTAATCTGTTAGTAATGACCCTTGTGAACAACTTGTAGATATGGGATAACAAGCTAATTGGTCTATAATTTCTGATTTATCTCCTTTCTTATGCAGCAAAACTATGACTGCATTATTCCACTGCTTATTCGTCACACCTTTTCTAATGCACTTTGGGAAGAGCCTTGCCAGTTTTTGTGTTATGTCTCTTCCTTCCAATTTTAACAACTCTACAGTAACTTCATCTTCCCCCGGGGCTTTCTGATTTTTCATTTTCTTCAATGCATGTTCTACCCCATCAGGTAGAATATCGGGTATGTCGTATGTGTTGCTACTTTGCAATCCATCTTCCCCACTTCTGGCATCATTCCCTCACTCCTTGTATAATTCTCTATAGTAACTTCTGCTATTTGAATTATGCCTTCTCTGCTGTTTATAAGTACACCATTGCTATTCTTCAGTTTCAGTATCATTTGTCTTTCTGTATTACTGCTCATGGCTGCTGATTTAAATCCTTTGTTTTCCTTTAATGCTTGTTCTACTTTTCTTGTGTTAAATCTTCTTATGTCCTCTCTGAGTTTCTTTCTAATGGCTTTGCGTAACTCAGTATACTCAATTTTCTCCCTGTCAGTGTTTTTCTTGCTCTTCATTTTTTGAATTCGGTTCATCATAACAAGTATTTCTTGACTAATTTTTTCTTCTTTGGATTTTTTTTCTCTATAGGTTTCTTGGGCTTTATCACTTTCAGAAAGTTGTAATATTCCTCGTCGATATCTTGATCCTCAGCAGTCTGCAGAAGCTCAAACTTGTTCTTAAGTTCCAGTACATACTGCTTTTTCTCCTCCTCTGTTATCTCAAAGGCCTTTGTATTATTTACTCGAGTCAGTTTTTTCCTTTCCTTTCCAACATTTATATCAAGTGTACATCTTACCATTCTGTGATCACTTCCAACATTTACCTTATTCAGGATGGTAACATCATTCACAATATATCTTCTATTAGTGAGGATGAAGGCAATTTCATTAGTTGTTAATCCATTTGGACTCTTCCATGTCCACTTTCTGTTCACCCTTTTCTTGAAAAAAGTGTTCGTTACTGACAGTCCTTGAGATTCTGCAAATTCCACAAGTCTTTCACCTCTTTTATTTTTTTCACCAATTCCAAAATTTCCTATAATTCCTCTTTCTGCGCTGTTTTGCCTTTTTCCAACCTTAGCATCGAAGTCACCCATAATAATAGTGTAGTGGGTTTTCTGCTCATCTAGAAAACTCTCAATTTCGGTGTACATTTCTTCAACCTCTTCATCATAATGGCTCGATGTTGGTGCATAAATCATTATAATCTTTAGCTTGTACCTCTTAGAAAAATTGAGTATTAGTCTTGACACCCTTGGTGATGTACTTTTGAATTCCAAAATGTTGTTTTTAAAATCTTTATGGACCAGAAACCCAACTCCACCTTCACTCCTTTCACTGTTTCCATTGGTGTACAGCAGATTTCCACTTGATAAACTTATAAGTGATTAATTTCTTCTTCTTGTTTCAGCCAAACCAATGATATTCCAATTCACATTTTCTAATTCCTTTTCCAGCTCTAATATCCTGTCTTCACCGATGAGTGATCATATGTTATAACAGGCCAAGTTCAGTTTCCGTGCATGGCAGCCTGGTTGTACCCAGAGATTCTTAGCACCCTCTGCTTCCACTCTGATCCTCTCGCTGCCGTAAGAGGGAGAGTGAAAGCTGCTGGGGACTGAGGGCCATTTGTATTGTTGTGCTCTCATATGCTGGAGGGTTTGGGCTTTTCCTCTTCACGCTGACCACACATCTTGAAGAGAACCACTCTACACGTTCGTTGACACCCAAGTGACGTAACAGGGCTTACCATCGAGAAGGTGTGCATGAGTGGATTTTAGGGAGGCAGGCCAACCGGACGTGGGACTTCTCCTAAATCTTCTGTAATAGAGATATATTGGATCCATCAGTGTTTTAGGCTGAGTGTGTGATAACACACAGGTATCCTCGATTTTCCTCGGTTAGAAACTGTACCTCCTGAGGGGGTACAGTTTCTAATCGAAGAAAAATAGTTGTAGAATAGATGTGTGGAAATTTGCCTTTAGCCAGCAGCTAGTTGATTGGTGGAACAGGCTTCCATCTTTTGTTTTGGAAGCTAATAGCCAAAATAAAATTAAGGCTGAGCTGGACAAGCATTTAGAATGAATGGAGGGGTGAAATGGGAGGTTTTTTTTTTTTTTTTTTTCTGGCTGATGCTGAATAAGCTTGTTTTCTTGCATCATATGCCTTTACTAATGCAAATACTAATGCTAGTGTGTAATCAAGTCACAAAGGAAGTTAGGCAAGCTAAGGAAGATTATGAGAAGGGGGTAGAATTTTTCTCAGCCTGGTCTGTGCTTGTTAACAGGAGAGATTGCTTCTACAGGGGTGGGATACACTTAAATAGAAAGGGTGCAAGAATATTGGCTGATGCTATTGAGGCAGAGTTAGGTGGGTCAGAAAACTGCTAGCTTGGGGAATACACACACATTAATAGATTAACAGTAGCCACTGTCAGAGGTGAAAGTGATTCTTGAACTGCTTCTATTGAAATGCAATTGAGCAGCAGCCAGGAAAGCAAGGCAATGGGGATTACCAGGACTGCTGAGAGTCATAGTGGAACAAGTAAATACATGCTGTGTTAGGGTAACTAAGAGTAGAAACAGGTGGATGTATACTTACATGTACACAACTGCTAGGAGTGTAGTTAATAAATTTGATGAGCTTGAAGTGCTAGTCAAGACATCAAAGGCAAATATTGTTGGGATATCAAAGATGTGGTGTCACTAATGCAGAATTGGAATTTGGGGAGTACAACGTGTACAGAAAGGATAGACAGGCCAGGAAGGGAGGAGTAGTTATGCTGTTAGTTAAGAAACACATAAAATCTAAGGAAGTGATTCCAATTGATGTTGGTGGACAATGCAATGTTTAGTCTGTTTGGTGTGAAATTAGCACTGGGAAAGGAAAAATGAGAGTAGGTGTGTGTTATAGGCCTCAGAATCTGATGAGTATAATGAGCAGTTGTGCAGAGGAATAGAGTTGGCCAGTCAATCAGAATGTCTTATAATGGGGGATTTTAACTTTCCAGCTATTGACTGCAATTTGTGTGTTGTTCACTCACACACTAGCAAGGCTTTTATGGATTTATTGGATGATTGTTTTCTACTGCAGCATGTTCGTGAGGCAACTAGAGGGAGTAATACTGTTGATATGATTATCAGTAGTGATTCTTCATGCAATAAGAATCTGCAGATAAAGGAACCACTAGGTAGCAGTGATCACAGCATGCTGAAGTGGGATTTACTCAAAGAGGTAACTACCATCAGGGATAAAGGGAAGGGTTTTTGCTTTCGTAAAGGTGACTATGGTGGTCTGAGACAGTATTCTAATTCTATATGGAATCTATCCAGTTATATTAAAGGAGGCAGTAAAGGAAGTAAGCACACCCTTAGCCATAGTTATGAGAGGTTCCTTGGACTCAGGGAGGTACCCATGGATTGGAGATGTGCAAATGTGACCCAAATCCACAAAGGAGGATCAAAGGGAGACAGAGGTAGTTACAGACCTATTAGTTTAACTTCTGTTCCAGGGAAATTAATGGAAGCACTGGTTAAAGAAGCATTGCAGGATCATCTAGACAAGATTTCAGTTATAGCTCGGACACAGCATGGTTTTGTTAAGGGAAAGTCTTGCCTGACTAATTTGATTGGATACTATGATGTGGTTACAAAGGAACTGGATGCATGGAATAACTTTGATATCATATATTTGGATCTTAGAAAGACTTTTGATACTGTTGCACATGGAAGACTGCTGCTATAAATAAAGGGATGGTTGAGTGGGAGAAGACAGAGAGTGGTAATCAATAGACACTGTTCTTCTTGGACTAATGTTATTACTGGAGTCCCCCAAGGTTCAGTGTTGAGTCCATTGTTGTTTTCTGTATTCACTAATGATATTGATGATGGTATATCAGGCTTAATGTTCAAGCTTGCAGATGATACGAAGATTGGCATGGTTGTTAATGACACTAATGACCGTACGCTGTTTCAGGGATTCACATCTGGTGAGTATGGTCTTGGCACACCCAGGGTCATCAGCTGGACATCATTCTTCTCCTTCTTGGTGATTTCCTTCTCTCTCTCTCTCTCTCTCTCTCTCTCTCGTCGGCGCCTCCGTAGCCAGGTGGGAAGGAGCAGCAGTGCGTAGCACACGCTTCTTGATTAGACCGGGGTTCGAGCCCGTCACCACCAAATACGGAGGATGCGGAAAGGTCAGGGAATGACCACCGCATATCCCGGAGCAATATGGCCTTAGTTGCTAATGCTCCTAAAAACCAAATAACTATCTATCTCTCTCTCTCTCTCTCTCTCTCTCTCTCTCTCTCAGACTAACTCAGAATTTTTTTTTGGCTGGTGCAGCATAAGCCTCAGGCTTCCTTGCACTATATGGCTAATTTTAATAATAACAGGAACTAGAAAAGTTGAGCAGATGGGCTGGGAGGTGGCAACTGAATTGACAAATGTAAAGTACTGTGTATGGGAAGCAGTAACCCCAGGGTAACATATCAACTGTGTGGTACTAAACTGGCAGTGATAGAGAGTGAAAAGGACCTGGGGGTAATTGTGCAGGCAGGTATGAAGTTTTCTGAGCAGTGCAGATGGTCTGCAAGAGTAGCTCATGGTGCCTTGTCAATGATATACAGAAATGTTTCTAGCAGGGATAAGGAGGTGATTATCCCCTTGTATAAGGCAATGGCCAGGCCACACCTTGAGTACTGTATACAGGTTTGGAGGCATTTTAAGAAGGATGTAGAGTTGTTGGAATGAGTACAAAGAAGGGCAACAAGATTAGTGAATGGAACAAAGGGTTGCTCTTACAATGAAAGGCTTAAGTTTTGCAAATTACAGTGTCTGGAGACTATGCACCTGCGAGGTGATCTGATTGAGGTGTATAAAGCCTTGAATAGTTTGAGCAAGTTAATGCTGATGGGATTCTTTCTCTTGCCTGGATTAATCTCCTGAGGGGATATAAATTCAAATTGAGGAAAGACCGTTGTAGAATAGATGTGTGGAAATTTGCCTTTAGCCAGTGGATGGTTGATTGCTGGAACAAACTTCCATCTGTCATTGTACAAGTTTACAGCTTAAATAGATTCAAAGTGGTACTAGACAAACATTTGGAGCGAATGGATGGGTTAAATGAGAAGGGTGGATGTCTGTTTTTTTTTGGCTGATGCTATATAAGCTTGCTTTCTTGCATTATGTGCTCTTGCTAATGCTAATTCTAATGTTTATATTAACAGTAGAAATTAACAGTTGATGTCAATGGGTTAACTGTTGATAACCCTGCTTAGGTTGCTTAGAAACTGACTCAGCCAGATTTTATCCAAAAATGACAATGTATCAGCTGTTTGTACTTATCTAAATCATTAAACATTTTTACCTTTATGTTACTGATATAAATTTTAACATAGTGATCTAATACATTAGGTCACTGAAATTATAACTATTATTTTTAATGTTACCTTTTTTTAAAGGGGAAGAATGCCATCAAAATTTAGCTTAATCCATGTACGGTTTTAAACACTTCAATCAGATCTCCCCACAGGTGCCTAGTCTCAACGCTTCAGACTGAAAATTGCACCATCTGGAGACTAGGCATGTCCAAGGTGATCTGATTGAGATGTTTAAAGCTTTGACTGGATTGAGTGAGCTCAATGCTATAGCATTCTTTCTTTTTCTCAGACTATATACATGAGAGGGTACAAATTTAAATTGAGGAAAGGCTGTTGTAGAACAGATGTGCAGAAGTTTGCTTTTAGCCTTAGCATTAGCATTAGTAGAGGCATTTGATGCAAGAAAGCAAGCTTATGCAGCATCAGCCAAAAAAAACAAAAAAAAAACCACTTCCACTTCACCCCTCTGTTCGTTCAAAATACCTGTCCAGCTGAGCCTTAAACTTATTTAGGCTATCAACGTCCATGACAAGGGATGGAAGTCTGTTCCACCAACCAACCACCCGCTGGCTAAAGGCAAATTTCCGCACGTCTATCCTACATCTGTCTTTCCTCAATTTGAATTTATGCCCTCTCAGGTGACTATTCTGAGCGAGAGGAAGAATCCCATCAGCATTGAGCATGCTCAACCCATTCAAGGCTTTATACACCTCTATCAGATCACCTCGCTGGTGCCTAGTCTCCAGACACTGTAATTTGCAAAACTTAAGCCTTTCTTCGTAAGAGCAACCCTTTGTTCAATTCACTAATCTTGTTGTCCTTCTCTGTACTCGTTCCAGCAGCTCTACATCCTTCTTGAAATGAGGCCTCCAGACCTGTATACAGTACTCTAGGTGTGGCCTGACCATTGCCTTATACAAGGAATAATCACCTCCTTATCCCTGCTAGAAAAATTCCTATATATCATTGACAATACACCATGAGCTACTCTTACAGCCCGTCTGCACTACTCAGAGAACTTCATATCTGCCTGCACAACCACCCACAGGTCCCTTTCATTCTCTACCACTGTCAGTGTAGTACCAAACCACGAACAGATGTGCAGACATTTGGCTAAAAGCCAAACTTCTGCACATCTGTTCATGGGTGGTGGAATGTAGGAACAAACTTCCATCTGTTGTTATGGAAGTTGATAGCTTAAATAAATTCAAGGACAATTACCTAGACAAACTACTAGAGGGAAGGAATAGATGAAATGAAAGTATCTAATTTTTTTTTTTTTTTTTTTGGTTGATGCTGTATAAGCTTGCTTTCTTGCATCATTTGTCACCACTAATGCTACACGTATACAGGTCTGGTAACAACATTAGTTAGTAGGTCCCACTCTATAGAATTTAAAAACTGTCTCAGACCATTGTAGTCTCCTTTATGAGAGGAAAACCATATCCTTACCCTTGATTATAGTTACATCTTTAAGTAAATCCAAAATCAATACACGTGATCACTGCTACCTAGTGGTTCTTTTATCTGCAGATTCTTAATGCATGAAGAATCACTGCTGATAATCAGGTCATGAGTACTGCTCTTTCTCTCTAACATGGTGCTGTAGAAAACAGTCCTTAATAAATCCTTAATACTCTCGCTGTGAGTGACCAACCCACAAGTTCCAGTCAGTGGTGTAGTCACAGCAGGGTCAGCAGGTTTTTCAGGTTGTCACAGATATTCTCTCAGATATGCCAGACAAGCTGTACTTGTTAACGGGGAGTTGAAATTGCTGATGGAACTGATATTCGGGTGACACACAAGTCAAGTGGGCCCAATTTTGGTGAAGTCCGTACGGTCTGCGACAACAAAATCCTCTGTTTGCACCTTCATGATGGTGGGACTTTTAGTAATCCTGGGTATAACCCCCATGCACAAGCACACAGTGGGTGAACACCCAGGTGTGAGCCAATGTAAGCCGGGAGGTCAACGTGTGGTGCCCACACCACATGGAGGAATGCCGCCCCTCTGTGTTACCAGGCAATACTAATTGGTAGATGGCTCTCATCAACCAATGCAATACCACCACTTATTGGTAGCCTGAAATGGTGGAACCCATGTTTAGCCTCTAGAGCTAAGTTCCGGTCAACCCTTCCCCGTCTCTTTGATCATTCAGTATGACTGATGACTTTTGAGGTTATGATGGACATCATGGCGAGAACCAATCTTCCTTACATTTCGAGGGTACAGCTCTAAAATGGTGTTCGAAGGCTGGCCACTAGTTAGTACACTGGACCAAACCTATTGGCAACTATTTAGGAGGCTTATGGATCAGTTAGTGTATAATCGTGCCACCTCTACTCTGCCAGATAGTGACTGGAGGGAATCTGAGTAGTGTGATGTGGGGGGCATTGTCGAGGCCACATGATGTCAAGGATATGGGTATATTCTTACCATGTATACGCTATATCCAAAAATTTCATTACTTTATACAGCATGACCTCCCCCCACTTTTTCTTACTATTGAATACAACTAATAGAGTAAGCTTATCTGAGAAAAGATTTAAACCTCCCAAACACTTCCTAGTTCATTTCACAAATATACGTTGTCTCAGTTCTAATGTCAACAATGTCCATTTGCACTTGCAGTGTGCCAAACCCCATGACAGAATCTCAGTTATAGGTTGCTTCAACTACTGCTCATCTTGGTTGTTCCAAATTATTCGCTGTATGATTCCTTTCGCCTCAAAGGTGGTACTTGTGCATATATCCGTTCCAATATTCCATGTCAGAGACTTGGTCATTTGGAATCTCCTCTTTTCGATCTTCTCTGACTTAAAATCTCTCAACCTCATTGTGTCAAATTCATCTGCTGTCTCTACCGTTCTCCCAACTCCACTACTCACTTGGAGATCTTTGACTTTCTCCAGTCCAACTTTCCTAACGGAGAGGTAAATTTCCTTGGTGATTTTAATGTTCACAACTCTAGGCACCACAGATCACAACTTGGTGATTGTTTCTTCTCCAATGTAGCCTTTATCTCATGGTGTTCCCAACCTCATATTGTTTGGCATTACAAGAATGCAGAATGGGATGATCTGCGAGATTTCTTTTCTTCTTTTCCTTGGTCAGATTACTGTTCCAAAACTTCTAATATCAATGTTTGCTCAGATCGTGCCAATGAAATTATTCTTGTAGGAATCGAATCCTTTAATCCACACTCTACTTTAAAATCTCGTCCTTTATCTAAACATTGGTTTTCCAATAAATGGCACAGAGGCAGCCCCCAAGGCAGAATGCGCTGGTCCCGAAGGAACTAATAGTTGTTTGTGACTCTATTGTCAGGGAAACGGGGAACATGCTTTGTAAAAAGGATAGGTGGAACAGGACCAGGGTATGTCTGCCAGGGGCAAAGGTTGATGACGTTGTAGAGAGAATATCATCTTTTAAGGGCACAAAAGGTGATATAGTTGTACACGTTGGCACTAATGATATTAAGAGTAGGAGACCGGCAGAATTACTTAACAAGTACAGGTCACTGTTGAACAAAAGCCAAGAATTAGGGTTGAATTTGAAAGTATCTGCAATTCTGCCCAGACAAGATAGGAGGGGGTATATGATGAGAGCCTTGTCGATCAATTCGGCCCTGGAAAGATTGTGCAATGCTCAAGGCGTAGAATTTTTTTCAGCCTGGACTGTACTTGTTAACAGGAGAGATTGCTTCTACAGGGATGGGATACATTTAAATAGAAAGGGTGCAAGAATATTTGCTGATGCTATCGAGGCAGTGTTAGGTGGGTCAGAAAACTGCTAGCTTGGGGGGGAGACAAAGGCCAGTATATTGACAGTAGCCACTGGCAGAGGTGAAAGAGATTCTTGCATTGCTTCTATTAGAATGAGCAGAAGCCTGAAAAACAAGATGCATGATATTTCAGAGACTGCTGGGAGCCATTGCAGTACAAGTAAACACATGGGTTGTGTTAGGGTAGCTAAGAATAGAAACAGGTGCAGGTATACTTGCATGTACACCAATGCTAGGAGTTTAGTAAACAAATTTGATGAATTTGAGGTATTGCTCAAAACATCAAAGGCAGATATTGTTGGGATATCAGAGACGTGGTGTCACACAGATATAAGGGATGCAGAACTGGAATTTGGGGAGTACAACGTCTACAGAAAGGATAGACAGGATAGGAAGGAGGGAGGGGTTATGCTATTGGTTAAGAAACACATAAAAACCAAGGAAGTGAAGCCAGTCGACATCGCTGGACAGTGCAGTGTTGAGTCAGTTTGGTGTGACATAAGCATTGGGAGATCAAAATTGAGAGTAGGAGTGTGCTATAGGCCTAATGACTCTGATGAGTATAATAAGAAACTGTACAGGGAAATAGAGTGGGCCAGTAAATCAGAGAGTCTTATAATGGGAGATTTTAATTTCCCAGATATTGACTGGAATTTGGGGGCTGGTCACTCACACACTAGCAGGGCTTTTGTGGATTTATTGGATGATTGTTTTCCACATCAGCATGTTCGGGAGGCAACTAGAGGGAGTAATACTCTTGATTTGATTATCAGCAGTGATTCTTCATGCATTAAGAATCTGCAGATAAATGAACCACTAGGTGGCAGTGATCACAGTGTGCTGAAGTGGGATTTACTCAAAGAGGTAACTACCATTAGGGGTAAAGGGAAGGGTTATTGCTTCCGTAAAGGCGACTACGATGGACTGAGACAGTATTTAAATTCTGTACAGTGGGACCAATTGATGATGTTACGAACAGCAAATTCAAAATGGGAAGCATTCAAAGAACTTATCTTGGAAGCTACTAGGCTTTATATACCAACTAAGAAATATTGTTCAAGGTTTAGGCCAAAATGGATGTCAGATGAACTAATGAGGCATATGGCAGAGAAGAAAAATGCATGGGATACTTACAAATTAACACATGACACAGAATCCTATGATAGTTACAAGTTGATATGCAACCAAGTTACAAAGGAGGTTAGGCAGGCGAAGGCAGATTACGAGAAATCGTTGGCAACGGATGCAAAGAAAAACAGCAAAGAATTCTTTACTTATGTAAACTCTAGAAGGAAGGGGATGAATCAGATTGGTCCACTTGATATTGATGTGTCAACTGTTGATGATCCTGCTCAGGTAGCTAACAAACTAAATGAATATTTTGCATCGACATTCACACATGAGGAGTGTGAATTCAGCGAGGGGAATGCCAGAGGTCTATTCAACTCTAGCAGTAAGCTACAGAATCTTGAAATAACTGGGAGTAAAGTGGAGGAGAAATTGTTGAAGATAAACACAAGAAAGGCACCCGGGGTGGATGGGGATCTATCCAGTTATATTAAAGGAGGCAGCAAAGGAAGTTTGTTTGTTTGTTATTTGGTTTTTAGGAGCATTAGCATTTAAGGCCATATTGCTCCGGGAATATACGGTGGTCATTCCCTGACCTTTCCGCATCCTCCATATTTGCTGGTGATGGGCTTGAACCCCGGTCTAATCAAGAAGCGTGAGCTATGCACTGCTGCTCCTTCCCACCTGGCTACGGAGGCGCCAGCAAAGGAAGTAAGCAAACCCTTAGCCATAATTATGAGAGCTTCCTTGGACTCATGGGAAGTACCCATAGACAGGAAATGTGCAAATGTGACCCCAATTCACAAAGGAGGGGGAGAAGACAGAGAGTGGTAATCAATGGACACTGCTCATCGTGGACTAATGTTATTAGTGGAGTCCCTCAGGGTTCAGTATTGGGGCCTTTATTGTTTTCTGTATTTATAAATGATATTGATGATGGTATATCAGGCTTAATGTCCAAGTTTGCAGACGATACAAAGGTTGGCAGGGTTGTCAAGGACACTACTGACACTATGCTGCTGCAACAGGATTTGGAAAGGTTGAGCAGATGGGCTTCGAGGTGGCAAATGAAGTTTAACATTGACAAATGTAAAGTACTACATATGGGAAACAGCAACCCCAGAGCAACGTATCAACTCTGTGGTACTACACTGACAGTGGTAGAGAATGAAAGGGACCTGGGGGTGGTGGTGCAGGCAGATATGAAGTTCTCTGAGCAGTGCAGACGAGCTGCAAGAGTAGCTCATGGTGTATTGTCAATGATATATAGAACTTTTTCTAGCAGGGATAAGGAGGTGATTATTCCCTTGTATAAGGCAATGGTCAGGCCACACCTAGAGTACTGTATACAGGCCTGGAGGCCTCATTTCAGGAAGGATGTAGAGCTGCTGGAACGAGTACAGAGAAGGGCAACTAGATTGGTGAATGGGACAAAGGGGTTCTCTTACGAAGAAAGGCTTAAGTTTTGCAAATTACAGTGTCTGGAAACTAGGCACCAGCGGGGTGATCTGATAGAGGTGTACAAAGCCTTGAATGGTTTGAGCATGCTCAATGCTGATGGGATTCTTCCTCTAGCTCAGAAAAATCACCTGAGAGGGCATAAATTCAAATTGAGGAAAGACAGATGTAGGATAGATGTGCGGAAATTTGCCTTTAGCCAGCGGGTGGTTGGTGGGTGGAACAGACTTCCATCCCTTGTCGTGGAAGTTGATAGCCTAAATAAGTTTAAGGCTCAGCTGGACAGGTATTTCGAACGAACAGAGGGGTGAAGTGGAAGTGGTTATTTTTATTTATTTATGTTACTTTTTTTTTTTTTTTTTTTTTTTTTTTTTTGGCTGATGCTGCATAAGCTTGCTTTCTTGCATCAAATGCCTCTACTAATGCTAATGCTAATGCTAATGCTAATGCTAAAAGGAGGATCAAAGGCTGACACAAGTAATTATAGACCTGTGAGTTTAACTTCTGTTCCAGGAAAATTAATGGAGGCACTAGT
Organism: Mastigoproctus giganteus; assembly: GCF_048544385.1. Taxonomy (NCBI): domain Eukaryota; kingdom Metazoa; phylum Arthropoda; class Arachnida; order Uropygi; family Thelyphonidae; genus Mastigoproctus; species Mastigoproctus giganteus. Next base: position 947,797 of record NC_143586.1, read on the forward strand.
TAAAGAAGCACTGCAGGATCATCTAGAGAAGACTTCAGTTATAGCTTGAACTCATAATGGTTTTGTTAAGGGAAAGTCTTGCCTGACCAATTTTATTGGATACAATGATGCAGTCACAAAAGAACTGGATGCAGGGAATAACTTTGATATTATATATTTAGATCTTAGAAAGGCTTTTGATACTGTTGCACATAGCACTGCTATGGGTAAAGGGATGGATGAGGGGGAGAAGACAGAGAGTGGTAATCAATGGACATTGCTCTTCATGGACTAATCTTATTATTGGAGTCCCCCAGGGTTCAGTGTGAGGTCCACTGTTGTTTTCTGTATTCATTAATGATGGTGATGATGATATATCAGGCGTAATGTCTAAGTTTGCAGATGGTACGAAGGTCAGCATGGTTGTTAATGACACTAATGATGCTATGGTGCTGCAACAGGATCTGGAAAGGTTGAGCAGATGGGCTGAGAGGTGACAAATGAAGTTTAACATTGAGAAATGTAAAGTACTACATATGGGAAACAGTAACCCCAGAGCAACGTCTCTGTGGTACTACACTGACAGTGGTAGAGAATGAAAGGGCTGGGGGTTATTTTGCAGGGAGATATGAAGTTTTCTGAGCAGTTCAGACAGGCTGCAAGAGTAGCTCATGGTGTCTTGTCAATGATATACAGGAATTTTTCTATCAGGGATAAGGAGGTGATTATTCTCTTGTTGCCCTTCTCTGTACTGGTTCCAGTAGCTCTACATCCTTCTTGAAATTAGGCCTCCAGACCTGTATACAGTATTCAAGGTGTGGTCTGACCATTGCCTTATACAAGGGAACCCTTTGAACAAAGAGTTGCTCTTACGAAGAAAGGCTTAAGTTTTGCAAATTAGCATTAGCATTAGTAGAGGCATTTGATGCAAGAAAGCAAGCTTATTAGCATTAGTAGAGGCATTTGATGCAAGAAAGCAAGCTTATGCAGCATCAGCCAAAAAAAAAAAAAAAAAAAAAAAACCCACTTCCACTTCACCCCTCTGTTCGTTCAAAATACCTGTCCAGCTGAGCCTTAAACTTATTTAGGCTATCAACCTTCACTACAAGGGATGGAAGTCTGGTACACCAATTAACCACCCGCTGGCTAAAGGCAAATTTCCGCACGTCTATCCTACATCTGTCTTTCCTCAATTTGAATTTATGCCCTCTCAGGTGATTTTTCTGAGCTAGAGGAAGAATCCCATCAGCATTGAGCATGCTCAAACCATTCAAGGCATTATACACCTCTATCAGATCACCTCGCTGGTGCCTAGTCTCCAGACACTGTAATTTGCAAAACTTAAGCCTTTCTTCGTAAGAACACCCCTTTGTTCCATTCACTAATCTTGTTGCCCTTCTCTGTACTCGTTCCAGCAGCTCTACATCCTTCTTGAAATGAGGCCTCCAGACCTGTATACAGTACTCTAGGTGTGGCCTGACCATTGCTTTATATAAGGGGATAATCACTTCCTTATCCCTGCTGGAAAAATTCCTGTATATCATTGACAATACTCCATGAGCTACTCTTGCAGCCCGTCTGCACTGCTCAGAGAACTTCATATCTGCCTGCACAACCACCCCCAAGTCCCTTTCATTCTCTACCACTGTCAGTGTAGTACCACAGAATTGATACGTTGCTCTGGGGTTGCTGTTTCCCATGTGTAAGCACTTTACATTTGTCAATGTTAAACTTCATTTGCCACCTCTCAGCCCAACTGCTCAACCTTTCCAGATCCTGTTGCAGTAGCATAGTGTCAGTAGTGTCCTTGACAACCCTGCCAACCTTTGTATCGTCTGCAAACTTGGACATTAAGCTCGATATACCATCATCATTATCATTTATACATACAGAAAACAATAATGGACCCAACACTGAGCCCTGAGGGACTCCACTAATAACATTAGTCCACGATGAGCAGTGTCCTTTGATTACCACTCTCTGTCTTCTCCCCCTGAACCACCCCTTTATCCATAGCAGCAATTTGCCTCCAATGTCACACTGCTACAATTTGTGCAGCAGTATCAAAAGCCTTTCTAAGATCCAAGTATATAATTTCAAAGCTATTCCCTACATCCAGTTCTTTTGTAACTGCATCATAGTATCCAATCAAATTGGTCAGGCAAGACTTGCCCTTAACAAAGCCATGCTGTGTCCGAGCTGTAACTGCAGTCTTGTCTAAATGATCCTGCAGTGCTTCATTAACCAGTGCCTCCATTAATTTTCCTGGAACAGAAGTTAAGCTCACAGGTCTATAATTACTTGTGTCAGCCTTTGATCCTCCTTTGTGAATTGGGGTCACATTTGCACATTTCCAGTTTATGGGTACCTCCCCTGAGTCTAAGGAAGCTCTCATAATTATGGCTAAGGGTTTGTTTACTTCCTTTGCTGCCTTCTTTAATATAACTGGATAGATCCCATACACACCGGGTGCCTTTCTTGTGTTTATCTTCAACAGTTTCTCCTCCACTTTACTCCCAGTTATTTCAAGATTCTGTAGCTTACTGCTAGAGTTGAATACACCTCTGGCATTCCCCTCGCTGAATAACTCCTCATGTGTGAATGTCGATGCAAAATATTCATTTAGTTTGTTAGCTACCTGAGCAGGATCATCAACAGTTGATCCATCAATATCAAGTCTACCAATCTGATTCATCCCCTTCCTTCCAGAGTTTACATAAGTAAAGAACTCTTTGCTGTTTTTCTTTGCATCCCTTGCCAAAGATTCTCCTAATCTGCCTTCGCCTGCCTAACCTCCTTTGTAACTTGGTTACAGATCAACTTGTATCTGTCATAGGCTTCTGTGTCACGTGTTAATTTGTATGAATCCCATGCATTTTTCTTCCCTGCCATATGCCTTATTAGTTCATCTGACATCCATTTTGGCCTAAACCTTGAACAATATTTCTTAGTTGGTATGTAAAGCCTAGTAGCTTCCAAGATAAGTTCTTTGAATGCTTCCCATTTTGAATTTGCTGTTGGTAACATCATCAGTTGGTCCCACTGTATAGAATTTAAATACTGTCTCAGTCCATCGTAGTCGCCTTTACGGAAGCAATAACCCTTCCCTTTACTCCTAATGGTAGTTACCTCTTTGAGTAAATCCCACTTCAGCACACTGTGATCACTGCCACCTAGTGGTTCATTTATCTGCAGATTCTTAATGCATGAAGAATCACTGCTGATAATCAAATCAAGAGTATTACTCCCTCTAGTTGCCTCCCGAACATGCTGATGTAGAAAACAATCATCCAATAAATCCACAAAAGCCCTGCTAGTGTGTGAGTGACCAACCCACAAATTCCAGTCAATATCTGGGAAATTAAAATCCCCCATTATAAGACTCTCTGATTTACTGGCCCACTCTATTTCCCTGTACAGTTTCTTATTATACTCATCAGAGTCATTAGGCCTATAGCACACTCCTACTCTCAATTTTGATCTCCCAATGCTTATGTCACACCAAACTGACTCAACACTGCACTGTCCAGCGATGTCGACTGGCTTCACTTCCTTGGTTTTTATGTGTTTCTTAACTAATAGCATAACCCCTCCCCCCTTCCTATCCTGTCTATCCTTTCTGTAGACGTTGTACTCCCCAAATTCCAGTTCTGCATCCCTTATATCTGTGTGACACCACGTCTCTGATATCCCAACAATATCTGCCTTTGATGTTTTGAGCAATACCTCAAATTCATCAAATTTATTTACTAAACTCCTAGCATTGGTGTACACGCAAGTATACCTGCACCTGTTTCTATTCTTAGCTACCCTAACACAACCCATGTGTTTACTTGTACCGCAATGGCTCCCAGCAGTCTCTGAAATATCATGCATCTTGTTTTTCAGGCTTATGCAGCATTAGCCAAAAAAAAAATAATAAAATAAAATAAAAAATTACAATAAATAAATAAAAATCACCGCTTGAACTTCACCGCTCTGTTTGTTCGAAATTCCTGTCCAGCTGAGCCTTAAACTTATTTAGGCTACAACTTCCACGACAAGGGATGGAAGTCTGTTCCACCAACCAACCACCCGCTGGCTAAAGGCAAATTTCCTCACGTCTATCCTACATCTGTCTTTCCTCAATTTGAATTTATGCCCTCTCAGGTGATTATTCTGAGCAAGAGGAAGAATCCCATCAGCATTGAGCATGCTCAAACCATTCAAGGCTTTATACACCTCTATCAGATCACCTCGCTGGTGCCTAGTCTCCAGACACTGTAATTTGCAAAATTTAAGCCTTTCTTCGTAAGAGCACCCATTTGTTCCAGTCACTAATCTTGTTGCCCTTCTCTGTTCTCGTTCCAGCATCTCTGAATCCTTCTTGAAATGAGGCTCCAAGACCTGTATACAGTACTCTAGGTGTGGCCTGACCATTGCCTTATACAAGAGACTAATCACCTCCTTATCCCTGCTAGAAAAAATCCTATATATCATTGACAATACACTATGAGCTACTCTTGCAGCCCGTCCGCACTGCTCAGAAATCTTCATATCTGCCTGCACAACCACCCCCAGGTCTCTTTCATTCTCTACCACTGTCAGTGTAGTACCACAGACTTGATACGTTGCTCTGGGGTTGCTGTTTCCCATATGTAGTACTTTACATTTGTCAATGTTAAACTTCATTTGCCACCTCTCAGCCCATCTGCTCAACCTTTCCAGATCCTGTTGCAGCAGCATAGTGTCAGTAGTGTCCTTGACAACCCTACCAACCTTTGTGTCGTCTGCAAACTTGGACATTAAGCTCGATATACCAACATCAATATCATTTATAAATACAGAAAACAATAATGGACCCAACACTGAGCCCTGAGGGACTCCACTAATAACATTAGTCCACGATGAGCAGTGTCCATTGATTACCACTCTATGTCTTCTCCCCCTCTACCACCCCTTTATCCATAGCAGCAATTTGCCTCCAATGTCACACTGCTCGAATTTTTGTAGCAGTCTTCCATGTGCAGCAGTATCAAAAGCCTTTCTAAGATCCAAGTATATAATATCAAAGCTATTCCCTACATCCAGTTCTTTTGTAGCTGCATCATAGTATCCAATCAAATTGGTCAGGCAAGACTTCCCCTTAACAAAACCATGGTGTGTCCGAGCTATAACTGAAGTCTTGTCTAAATGATCCTCCAGTGCTTCTTTAACCAGTGCCTCCATTAATTTTCTTGGAACAGAAGTTAAGCTCACAGGTCTATAATTACTTGTGTCAGCCTTTGATCCTCCTTTGTGAATTGGGGTCACATTTGCACATTTCCAGTCCATGGGTACTTCCCCTGAGTCCAAGGAAGCTCTCATAATTATGGCTACGGGTTTGCTTACTTCCTTTGCTGCCTCCTTTAATATAACTGGATAGATCCCATCCACCCCGGGTGCCTTTCTTGTGTTTATCTTCAACACTTTCTCCTCCACTTTACTCCCAGTTATTTCAAGATTCAAGATGATGCTGGGGGAGATGTACTGCTTTGCCGACGACACTCACTGCTCAAAACCATCTGGTGCACTGAACAAATTTCGCTAACATGGAGGAAAGCCATTATTGTACCGATCCACAAGAAAGGTGATAACTGGGATTGCAAGAACTACCGTGGCATCAGCCTCCTTTCCATCATCGGAAAGGTCTTTATGAAGATCATCCAGTCAAGGCTGCAAAAACATCGCGAGCAAACCAGTCGAGAAGAACAGGCGGGATTTAGACCCGGGCGAGGATGCTGTGATCAAATCTTTGCCATCCGTCAGCTGATGGAGGAGAGGATCCGGTGTGGACAGCGAACCGTCATTGTTTTCATTGACTTTAAGTCTGCTTTCGACTGTGTCCATCGGCCTGCCTTATGGAAACTACTAGAGGTCGAACATGTACCTCGAAAAGTCATCACACTCCTCCAAACTGCATACAATGGTTTAACCAGCCAGGTGCGCATCCAGAACGATTTATCTGAGGAATTTACCATCCAAACTGGAGTCCGCCACGGGGATGTAGCCTCCCCGTTGCTTTTCAACATTGTGGTCGACGCCATTATGAGACAAGCATTCAGAAACAGACGGGGCATAGAATATGACAAGGATCACTATGTGACTGACCTGATGTTTGCCGATGATAGTGCTATCTTTGCTGGTAACGACTCTGAAGCCACGGACATCCTCTACGACATTGCCCTCATTGCCCGGCCATACGGTTTGAAGATCAATGCTGATAAGACAAAGGCCCTGACAACAGATGGGTCGCAAGCCACCATCTATCTCGAAGGCGTCCAGATCGAGCAAGTGCAGGACTTTAAAAACCTTGGGTCGCTGGTCCAGGAGAAGAAAGTTGCATCCACCATGGAAATCCACAGCAGAATTGGACAGGCGGCCACTGCGTTCGCCTCGCTCAAATGGTGTCTGTGGAAGAGGACCAACATTTCCTCAAAGACTAAAATCCGACTCTTCCAGACTTTGATCCTGCCCATTCTCCTTTACGGATCAGAAACATGGATTTCTCTCAAGCTAGATTTAAACAAACTTGAGGTAATCCAAATGCGATGCCTGCAGCAGATTTTGGGCATCTCACTTCGTGACCGCATCACCAATGATACCATCCGCACCAGATGCCAACAGCAACCAACCATTGCCGATGAAATCCAGAAGCGAAGGCTTAGATGGTTTGGCCATGTATGTAGAATGGGCACGAACAGAATACCATCCACACTCCTTTGGAGACAACGACCCACCCAATGGAGCATCCAACGGACCGCGCCTAGGAAATCGTGGGCCAAGCAAGTGGAAAATGACTTGAAGAGCCGACGTCTCAACCTTAACTAGGCCAGAACTGACGCCATGGATCGTAAAGTATGGAAGAACATCACAGAGCAAGTCCGAAAGCCTGCGGCACCTACAGCAGCATACTGGTTGCGTGGCCAACCGCCTCCCCCAGCTGCCAGCTAAGGACCAAGAAGAAGAAGAGTTGAATACACCTCTGGCATTCCCCTCGCTGAATAACTCCTCATGTGTGAATGTTGATGCAAAATATTCATTTAGTTTGTTAGCTACCTGAGCAGGATCATCAACAGTTGACCCATCAATATCAAGTGGACCAATCTGATTCATCCCCTTCTTTCTAGAGTTTACATAAGTAAAGAACTCTTTGCTGTTTTTCTTTGCATCCCTTGCCAAGGATTTCTCGTAATCTGCCTTCGCCTGCCTAACCTCCTTTGTAACTTGGTTGCATATCAACTTGTATCTATTATAGGCTTCTGTGTCATGTGTTAATTTGTAATATTTAAAATAAATAAATGCACAAGGCATAATACTTTAAGAGTTTGGTATCTATATAATATCGGTGTTTAGATACACCATAGATAACTCTTAATAAACTACAAAGTAGTTGTTGTAGGCATCATTTGCTCTTTCTCATATTGTGCTCTGCCTTCACAACGAGTTGCCATGATATTGCACTACTTCGGATAAGTAACGCTTCACTAATAGAGAAGGCTATTGTTACTTATTCTCAGTTGAGTACCACCACCCAGACAGCACTGTTTCACGGCTATTGGCCGATCATCAGTGGGTGGGCAGGTACCCTGGTATTGCAGACATGACGACCCAGTTGTGAAGTTAATCACACAATATGAGAGACGACCCAGTTGTGAAGTTAATCACACAATATGAGAGATGCCAAGAGATGTAGATGTCAATATTTAAAATAGATAAATGCAGAAGGCATAATACTTTAAGAGTTTGGTATCTATATAATATCGGTGTTTAGATACACCATAGATAACTCTTAATAAACTACAAAGTAGTTGTTGTAGGCATCATTTGCTCTTTCTCATATTGTGCTCTGCCTTCACAACGAGTTGCCATGATATTGCACTACTTCGAATAAGTAACGCTTCACTAATAGAGAAGGCTATTGTTACTTATTCTCAGTTGAGTACCACCACCCAGACAGCACTGTTTCACGGCTATTGGCCGATCATCAGTGGGTGGGCAGGTACCCTGGTATTGCAGACATGACGACCCAGTTGTGAAGTTAATCACACAATATGAGAGATGCCAAGAGGTGTAGATGTCAATATTTAAAATAAATATACTAAATATAGATACCAAACTCTTAAAGTATTATGCCTTGTGCATTTATTTATTTTAAATATTGACATCTACACCTCTTGGCATCTCTCATATTGTGTGATTAACTTCACAACTGGGTCGTCATGTCTGCAATACCAGGGTACCTGCCCACCCACTGATGATCGGCCAATAGCCGTGAAACAGTGCTGTCTGGGTGGTGGTACTCAACTGAGAATAAGTAACAATAGCCTTCTCTATTAGTGAAGCGTTACTTATTCGAAGTAGTGCAATATCATGGCAACTCGTTGTGAAGGCAGAGCACAATTGAGAAAGAGCAAATGATGCCTACAACAACTACTTTGTAGTTTATTAAGAGTTATCTATGGTGTATCTAAACACCGATATTATATAGATACCAAACTCTTAAAGTATTATGCCTTGTGCATTTATTTATTTTAAACATTGACATCTACACCTCTTGGCATCTCTCATATTGTGTGATTAACTTCACAACTGGGTCGTCATGTCTGCAATACCAGGGTACCTGCCCACCCACTGATGATCGGTCAATAGCCGTGAAACAGTGCTGTCTGGGTGGTGGTACTCAACTGAGAATAAGTAACAATAGCCTTCTCTATTAGTGAAGCGTTACATATTCGAAGTAGTGCAATATCATGGCAACTCGTTGTGAAGGCAGAGCACAATATGAGAAAGAGCAAATGATGCCTACAACAACTACTTTGTAGTTTATTAAGAGTTATCTATGGTGTATCTAAACACCGATATTATATAGATACCAAACTCTTAAAGTATTATGCCTTGTGCATTTATTTATTTTAAATATTGACATCTACACCTCTTGGCATCTCTCATATTGTGTGATTAACTTCACAACTGGGTCGTCATGTCTGCAATACCAGGGTACCTGCCCACCCACTGATGATCGGCCAATAGCCGTGAAACAGTGCTGTCTGGGTGGTGGTAATCAACTGAGAATAAGTAACAATAGCCTTCTCTATTAGTGAAGCGTTACTTATTCGAAGTAGTGCAATATCATGGCAACTCGTTGTGAAGGCAGAGCACAATATGAGAAAGAGCAAATGATGCCTACAACAACTACTTTGTAGTTTATTAAGAGTTATCTATGGTGTATCTAAACACCGATATTATATAGTTAATTTGTAAGTATCCCATGCATTTTTCTTCTCTGCCATATGCCTCATTAGTTCATCTGACATCCATTTTGGCCTAAACCTTGAACAATATTTCTTAGTTGGTATGTAAAGCCTAGTAGCTTCCAAGATAAGTTCTTTGAATGCTTCCCATTTTGAATTTGCTGTTGGTAACATCATCAGTTGGTCCCACTGTATAGAATTTAAATACTGTCTCAGTCCATCGTAGTCGCCTTTACGGAAGCAATAACCCTTCCCTTTACCCCTAATGGTAGTTACCTCTTTGAGTAAATCCCACTTCAGCACACTGTGATCACTGCCACCTAGTGGTTCATTTATCTGCAGATTCTTAATGCATGAAGAATCACTGCTGATAATCAAATCAAGAGTATTCCTCCCTCTAGTTGCCTCCCGAACATGCTGATGTAGAAAACAATCATCCAATAAATCCACAAAAGCCCTGCTAGTGTGTGAGTGACCATCACCCAAAGTCCAGTCAATATCTGGGCTTTCCAATGTATCAGCCTATGTGCCTTATATTGCATAGTATGAATACATAATACTGTTTTTGAAGGAGGGCGCCATTTCATTAAAACGGGTGGCATACTTAATAAAGTGATCACTCAGTTTACTTGCTGAATCAGGTGATATGAGAAATTAGTTTGGAAACATGAAAAACCCTACTTCTCATTATGCAAAATGTTATTTATTTGGGGTAGAGTATCAGGAAATTTATTTATTTATTTTTTTTTTTATCAGGAAATCTTATTGCATGGAAACCTGGAATACACTATCAGGGAAATTTATTGCAATGTTGCTGTAATCTGGGAAATCAGTTAATATTTTGAGAACATCTGTCCTTGATATAAAAATAAAAAAAAAGTCCAATTTATTTGCATATGGCTTTAATCTAAATTATGACGCTATGTTTTGTATGGCTATATATATATATAATAATAAAATAAACACAGAAATTTAAATATAACTATACTATCCTAGATATATTTGCATTTATTTATCTATCTATATCATACAATTTTAGTTAAAATATTTTTTAAGTAAGTTAGTTTAGAATAAAGGCTTCAGGGATATAAGAGCTAAAAATATTAATGTATATGAGATTACAAAAGCCTCAAATCTCTGTACATAGCGTATTATTAATTTATGGTTAATGGCATGCATTGCAAATAAATAGCAACCTATTTTTTTTTTTAGGAAGCAGTACATTAGGAGTTCAAGTGCAGAACCAAGGCAGCTCATGCTGATTACTGTGCCATGTCAGATTGAGACATTTTGAAACAAACAAACTATCTATGTGCAGAAATGATGCTTTTGCTAACTCCTTTGCATTAACTTCCCTCTTTTATTTAAACAAAGAACTAACATGTGTTTCCTTATAAACTATTACACATTTTGAGATATTTATTTTTTCAAATTCAAAATCTTTCTTTAATCAGAGTTATTCTGTGCAGAGAACCAAGTATGGGCTTGGCACATCTAGGGTCCTGAGTTGGATAATATCATTCTTCTCTTTTTTGGTGATTCCCTCCCACTTCTCTCTCTCTCTCTCTCAGGGTACTCACATTTTTTTTGGCTGGTGCAGCATAAGCCTCAGGCTTCCTTGCACCATATGGCTAATAATAATAATAATAATAAACATTGGAAGAGATTGAATCTCTCAACATAGCAAGCTTATCTGCTAAAGTTCCTGCAATCCTTTGGCTGGATTGCTCTGGTTTACGATAATAGTAACAGAAGCATGTGATACAAGAAAGCAAGTGTATGAGCTTATGATGCATCAGCAAAAAAAAAAATTTACACAACCATTCCCTCTAAAAGCTTGTCCAGTTCCTTCTTGAATTTATTTAAGCTATTAACTTCCACAATGACAGAGGAAAGTTTGTTCCAGCAATTAACCACCCGCTGGTTAAAGGCAACTTTCTGCATATCTATTCTACAGCTGTCTTTCCTCAATTTGAATTTATGCTCCCTTAGGTTCATAGTCTGAACAAACAGAAGAATCCCATTGGAATTCAGCTTGTTCAACCCATTCAAAGCCTTATACGCCTCAATCTGCTCACCTCGCATATGCCTAGTCTCCAGCCACTGCAATATACAGAATGTAAGCCTCTATTGGTAAGAGGACCCCTTAATTCCCCTCACCAATCTTGTTGCCCTTCTCTGTACACGGTCAAGCAAATCTACATCCTTCCTAAAATGAGGCTTCAGAGACCTGTACGCAGTACTGGTCTCTGAAGGCCGCCGTAGCCTAGTGGTCAGGTGCGCGGGTGCATAAGTACACGTGCCTTGAGTGACCGGGGTTCAAGCCTGTGACTGCTGAATACGGTGCTGTTTCTTGTATTCTGTTTATCTTGTGAACTCCTCTGATCATTTGGTCGTCCCGGAGTATAAACAGAAAATTTATTTATTTATTTATTTACTCAAGGGGTAGTCTGATCATTGCCTTATACAACGGGTTAATCACCTACTTTTCCCTGATGGCCAAATTAGTAGTAGTAGCATGTGATGCAAGAAAGCAAGTGTATGAGCTTATTCAGCATCAGCCAAATTAATAAAAAAAAAAAAAAAAAATCACACCATTCCCTCTCCCTCCAAATGCCTGTCCAGTTCCTCCTTAAATTTCTTTAACCTATCAACCACCCGCTGGCTAAAGGCAAATTTCCGCACATCTATTCTACATCTGTCTTTTCTTAATTTGAATTTATGCCCCCTTAGATTCGTAATCTGAACAAGTGGAAGGATCCCATCAGAATTCAGAGTGCTCAATCCATTCAAGGCCTTATACACCTCAATCAGATCACCACGCAGGTGCCTAGTCTCCAGCCACTGCAATTTGCAGAAATTAAGCCTCTCTTGATAGGAGGATCCCTTCATTCCCCTCACCAATCTTGTTGCCCTTCTCTGTACACGCTCAAGCAAATCTACATCCTTCCTAAAATGAGGCTTCCAGACCTGTACGCAATACCATTGCCTTATACAGAGGGACAATCACCTCCTTTTCCCTACAAGCAAAATTCCTATATATCATTGACAAAACCCCATGACTTGCCCTGGCAGCCTGTTTGCACTGCTCAGAAAACTTCATATCTGACTGCACAATTACTCCCAGGTCTTTTTCATTTTCTACCACCTTAAGTGTAGTACCACACAGTTGGTACGTTTCTCTCTGGTTACTTCTACCCATATGCTGTACTTTGCATTTGTCAAGGTTAAACTTCAGTTGCCACTTCTTAGCCCATCTGCCCAAATTATCTAGATCCTGTTGCAGTAGCACACTGCCATTACTGTCATTAACAACCTGCCAACCTTTGTATCATCTGCAAACTTCGACATTAAGCCTGATATACCTTCATCAATATCATTGATAAATATACAAAACAATGGTGGACCTAACACCGAACCCTGTGGGACACCACTAATAACATTAGTCCACCAAGAGCAGCACCCATTGATTACCACCCTCTGTCTTCTCCAACTTTAACCATCCTTTTATCCATTGTAGCAACTTACCCTTAACACCATTCTGCTCCAATTTGTACAATAGTCTTCCATGCGCAACAGTGTCAAAAGCTTTCCTGAAATCCAAATATATGATATCAAAATTATTTTTTGCATCCAGTTCCTTTGTAACCACATCATAATATCCTGTCAAATTTTTCAGACAAGACTTTCCCTTAACAAACTCATGCTGTGTCTGAATTATTGCTCCAGCCTTGTCTAGATGATCCTGCAATGCATCTTTAACCAGTGACTCCATTATTTTACCCGGAACAGAAGTTAAACTAACTGGTCTGTAATTACTCGTGTCACCCTTCGATCCCCCTTTGTGAAATGGGGATACATTTGCACATCTCCAGTCCATGGGAACCTCCCCTGAGTCCAAGGATGCTCTCATAATTATGGCTAAGGGTTTGCTTAGTTGCTTTGCCGCCTCCTTTAATATAACTGGATAGATCCCATCCACCCCAGGTGTTTTTCTTATGTTTAACTTCAACAATTTCTCCTCCACTTTCTTTTCAGTTTTTCAAAATTATTAAGTATCCTGCTACAATTTGATAACCTTCTGCCATTTTCAAACCTTAATAATTCCTCATGTGTGAATGTAGATGCAAAATACTCATTCAGTTTGTTTGTTATCTGAGCAGGATCATCAACAGTCGAACCATCAGTGTCAAGTGGACCAATCAGATTCATCCCATTCCTTTTAGAGTTTATATAAGTAAAGAAATCCTTACTGTTTTTCTTAGCATCTTTTGCCAAGGATTTCTTATAATCTGCCTTCGCCTGCTAGTTCCTTTGGAACCAGCGCATTCTGCCTTGGAGATTGCGGCTGTATTGCCTGATGCCCAGGAGCGAGCTCTGGCGTTGAGTTGGGCAGCTGAGAGCTTGATGGGCCCCTCATATTAATTTCTTCGAGGGCATCTACCCTACACCTCAAACTCTCATAGATACCCAGTAGAATGCTGAGTTGAAGCCTATTTTCTAGACACTCTCTGCACCTGGCACACTCAAATACATCCTCCTTTGCTAGATCATGTTCTGTTCCAGAGAGTTTGGCAAACATTCCACAAGTTGCACATTTTTTTAGGATGTGATGCATTGGAGAATTGCCCCCCTCAGTTCTCCCCGAGCCAGAGCACTCCTGCCACTTTGTGCCCCTTGCTTTGCTGCTCTCGTCTGGGGCATGATATTTTAAATTAATAAGATCAATAAATTTAATTAATTAATTGTCAATACTATGCTATGTAATAGAATTGTAAATGCAGTGATGCGTATTATGCTACATAATTATACGTTAGAGATGCCTAGTTACCACAATTAAAAATTTGAATTCGATACTACTCTATACAAAAACAATGGCCGCAAGATTCAAATGAAATAACGGTTTTACGTATATTAAGTAGTAATCTACAAAAACACTTTATCTAAATTAAAAATAAAAATAACCAGTGTAACAATAACTATAACAATATGTATAAAGTACAATATAAAATAACAATTAGGTAAATAAAAAGGCAAACACTTATTACTTTTTCGGAGCCTGTAATTCCCAGTTGTAATTTTTAAAGAGTCAGCACCCCTTCCTGTATATCACTGGCAAAACCCCATTACCTACTATGGGAGCCTCTCTACATTTCTCAGAAAACTTCATATCTTACTGCACAAGTAGTCCCAGATCTTTTTCGTATTCTACCACCTAACTCTAGTACCACACAGTTGGTACATTCCTCTGGGGTTACTTCTACCCATGTGCAGTATTTTGCATTTGTCAATGTTAAACTTCAGTTTCCACTTCTCAGCCCATCTGCCCAAATTTTCTAGATCCTGTTGCAGTAGCACACTAATATTACTGTCATATACCTTCATCAATTTCATTTATAAATAAACAAAACAACAGTGAGACCAACACAAACGCTGTGGGATTTGTGGACTAATAACATTAGTCCACAAAAAGCAGCGTCCATTGATTACAACTCTCTGTATTCTCCCACTCAACCACCCTTTTATCCATTGTAACAACTTACCCTTAATACCATTCTGCTCCAATTTGTACAGTAGTCTTCCATGCATAACAGGATCAAAAGCTTTCCTGAAATCCAAGTATATGATATCAAAACCATGTTTTGCATCCAGTTCCTTTGTAAACAGATCATAGTATCCTATCAAATTTGTCAGACAAGACTTTCCCTTAACAAACCCATGCAATGTCTGAATTCATTGCTGTAGTCTTCTCTGGATGCAATGCATCTTTAACCAGTGACTCCATTATTTTACCCACAACAGAAGTTAAACTAACTGGTTTGTAATTACTCGTGTAACTCTTCGATTCCTCTTTGTGAATTGGGGATACATTTTCATATCTCAGTCTGTAAAAATGTAGACTGAGATGGGGACTTCCCCTGAGTCAAAGGATGCTCTCATAATTATGGCGCAGGGTTTGCTTACTTTCTTTGCCGCCTCCTGTAATATAACTGGATAGATCCCATCCACCCCAGGAGCCTTTCTTATGTTTAACTTCAACAATTTCTCCTCCACTTTGCTCTCAGTTATTACAAAATCATTATGCACCCTGTTACAGTTTGATAAATCTCTGGCATTTTCTTGCCTTAATAACTCCTCATGTGTGAATGTAGATGCAAAATACTCATTTAGTTAGTTATCTATCTGAGCAGGATCATCAACGGTCAAACCATCAATATCAAGTGGACCAATCTGATTCATCCCATTCCTTTTAGAGTTTATATAAGTAAAGAAGTCCTTGCTGTTTTTCTTAGCATCCTTTTCCAAAGATTTTTCATAATCTGCCTTTGTATGCCTAATCTCTCTTGTGACTTGATTACAGTTCTGCAATTCTGCCCAGACACAACAGGAGGGAGTACATGATGAAAGCCTTGTCAATCAATTCGGCCCTGGAAAGATTGTGCAAGGTTCAAGGGGTAGAATTTTTTTCAGTGTGGTCTGTGCTTGTTAACAGGAGAGACTGCTTCTACAGGTATGGGATACACTTAAATAAAAAGGGTGCAAGAATATTTGCTGATGCTATCGAGGCAGTGTTAGGTGGGTCGAAAAACTGCTAGTTTGGGGAGATTCACAGATTAAAAGGTTAAAAGTAGCTGCAGGCAGAGGTGAAGGTGATTCTTGCACAACTTCTATTAGAATAAGTAGTGACCTGGAGCGAGGGGTACTGGGGAATTCACGGACTGATGGCAGTCATCGTGAAACAGGTGGGTATATGGGATGTGTTACGGTAACTAAGAATAAGAATAGGTGCATGTATACCAATGCTAGAAGTATAGTAAATAAATTTGATGAATTTGAAGTGCTGGTCAAGACATCAAAGGCGGATATTGTTGGGATAGCAGAGACGTGGTGTCACACAAATATAAGGAATGCAGAACTGGAATTTGGGTAGTACAATGTGTACAGAAAGGATAGACGGGATAGGAAGGGAGGAGGTGTTATATTATTAATAAAGAAAAACATAAAATCAAAAAAAGTGCATCCAACTGATATAGATGAACAGTGCACAGTTGAGTCAGTTTGGTGTGACATAAGCACTGCGAAAACAAAAATAAGAGTAGGAGTGTGTTATAGGCCTAATGACTCGAATGAGTACAATGAACAATTGTACAGAGAAATAGAGTAAATCAGAATGTCTTATAATGGGGGATTTTAACTTCCCAGATATTGACTGGAACTTGTGGGTTGGTCAACACACTAGTAAGACTTTTTGGATTTATTGGATGATTGTTTTCTGCAGTGGCATGTTCGAGAGGCAACCAGAGAGGGTAATACTCTTAATCTGGTTATCAGCAGTGATCATTCGTGTATTAAAAATTTGCAGATAAAGGAACCACTAGGTGGCAGTGATCACAGTGTACTGATGTGGGATTTACTTAAAGATATAATTACCATCAGGGGGTAAAGGAAAGGGTTTTTGCTTCCGTAAAGGTGAGTACAGTGGTCCCAGACAGTTTTTAAATTTTGTACAGTGGGATCAACTGACGATGTTACCAACAGTAAATTCTAAGTGGGAAGCATTCAAGGAATTAATCGTGGATGCTACTAAAAGTTTCATACCTATTAAGAAATATCGTTCAAGGTTTAGGCGTAAATGGTTATCAAATGAACTAATGAGACTCGTGACAGAAAAGAAAAATGCATGGGATGCATATAAATTATCAAGTGACTCAGAAGCCCATGGCAGATATAAGCTAGTCTGTAATCAGGTCACAAAGGAGGTTAGGCAAACGAAAGCAGATTACAAGAAATCTTCGGCAAAAGATGCTAAGAAAAACAGCAAGGATTTCTTTACTTATTTAAACTCTAAAACTAAGGGGATGAATCTGATTGGTCCACTTGACATTGATGGTTCGACTGTTGATGATCCTGCTCAGACAGCAAACAAACTGAATGAGTATTTTGCGTCTACATTCACACATGAGGAGTTATTAAGGTTTGAAAATTGGAGAAGGTTATCAAATTGTAGCAGGGTGCTTAATGATTTTGTAATAACTGAGAGCAAAGTGGAGGTGAAATTGTTGAAGTTAAACATAAGAAAAGCACCTGGTGTGGATGGGATCTAACCAGTTACATTAAAGGAGGTGGCAAAGCAACTAAGCAAACCCTTCTCCATAATTATGAGAGCATCTTTGGACTCTGGGAAGGTCCCCACAGACTGGAGATGTGCAAATGTATCCCCAATTCACAAAGGGGGATCGAAGGGTGACACGAGTAATTACAGACCTGTTAGTTTAACTTCTGTTCCGGGTAAAATAATGGAGTCACTGCTTAAATATGCATTGCAGGATCATCTACACAAGACTGCAGCAATAATTCAGACACAGCATGGGTTTGTTAAGGGAAAGTCTTGTCTGACAAATTTGATAGGATATTATGATGTGGTTACAAAGGAACTGGATGCAAAAAATAATTTTGATATCATATATTTGGATTTCAGGAAAGATTTTGACACTGTTTTGCATGGAAGACTATTGTACAAATTGGAGCAGAATGGTATTAAGGGTAAGTTGCTACAATGGATAAAAGGATGGTTGAGTGGGAGAAGACAGAGGCTGGTAATTAATAGGTGCTGCTCTTCGTGGACTAATGTTATTAGTGGAGTCCCACAGGGTTGGGTCTTGGGTTCTCTGTTGTTTTGTTTATTTATCAATGATTGATGAAGGTATGTCAGGCTTAGTGTTGAAGTTTGCAGATGATACAAAGGTTGGCAGGGTTGTTAATGACAGTAATGGCAGTGTGCTATGCAACAGGATCTAGATAATTTGGGCAGATCGGCTAAGAAGTGGCAACTGAAGTTTAACCTTGACAAATGCAAAGTATGCGTTGTTGTTTGTTATGTTTGTTATTTGGTTTTTAGGAGCATCAGCAACTAAGGCCATATTGCTCCAGGGATATGGCGGTGGTCATTCCATGACCTTTCTGCATCGTCCGTATTTGGTGGTCACGGGCTCGAACCCGGTCTAATCAAGAAGCGTGTGCCACACACTGCTGTTCCTGCCCACCTGGCTACAGAGGCGCAAAGTATGCGTATCGGTAGAAGTAACCCCAGAGAAACGTACCAACTGTGTGGTACAACACTTAAGGTGTAGAAAATGGAAAAGACCTGGGAATAATTGTGCAGTCAGATATGAAGTTTTCTGAGCAATGCAGACAAGCTACCAGGGCAGGTCATGGGGTTTTGTCAATGATATATAGGAATTTTGCTAGCAGGGAAAAGGAAGTGATTGTCCCTCTGTATAAGGTAATAGTCAGGCCACATCTTGAGTACTGTGTACAGGTCTGGAGGCCTTATTTTAGGAAGGATGTAGATTTGCTTGAGCATGTACAGAGAAAGGCAACAAGATTGGTGAGGGGAGTGAAGGGATCTGCTTACCAAGAGAGGCTTAAGTTCTGCAAATTGCAGTGGCTGGAGACTAAGCACCTGCGTGGTGATCTGATTGAGGAGTATAAGGCCTTGAATGGGTTGAGCACGCTGAATTCTGATGAGATCCTTCCACTTGTTCAGATTACAAACCTAAGGGGGCATAAATTCAAAATAAGAAAAGACAGATGTAGAATAGATGTGTGGAAATTTGCCTTTAGCTAGCGGGTGGTTAATTGCTGGAACAAACTTCCATCTGTGGTTGTGGAAGTTGATAGATTAAATAAATTTAAGGAGGAACTGGACAGGCATTTGGAGGGAATGGTGTGATTTTTTTTTTTTTTTTTTGGCTGATGCTGCATAAGCTCATATACTTGCTTTCTTGCATCACATGCTACTACTACTACTACTACTACAGACTAGCTTATATCTGCCATAGGCTTCTGTGTAGCTTGATAATATATATGCATCCCATTCATTTTTGTTCTTTGCCACCAGTGTTATTAGTTCATGTGACAACCATTTAGGCCTAAATGGTTGTTATTATTTCATGTGACAACCATTTAGGCCTAAACCTTGAACAATATATCTTAATCAGTATGAAAAGCCTAGTAGCTTCCTCGATTAATTGCTTGAATGCTTCCCACTTACAATTTTCTGTTGATAATATCATAAGTTGGTCCCACTGTACAGAATTGGATTTAAAAACTGCATGAGACCACGTAGTCACGTTTACGGAAGCAAAAACCCTTCCCTTTACCCGTGATGGTAATTATATCTTTAAGAAATCCCACATCAGTACACTGTGATAGCTGCCAACTAGTGGTTCCTTTATCTGCAAATTCTTAATACATGAAACTCCACTGTGGATAACTGGATCAAGAGTATTACCCTTTCTGGTTGCCTCTTGAACATGCTGCTGCAGAAAACAAACATCCAATAAATCCACAAAAGTCTTGCTAGTATGCAACCAACCCACAAGTTCCAGTCAATATCTGGGAAATTAAAATCCCCCATTATAAGTCATTCTGATTTACTAGCCCACTGTATTTGTCTGTATAACTGTTCATTGTACTCATTAGACCAAAAGCCCACTACTACTCTTATTTTTGCTTTCTTAGTGCTTATGTCACACGAAACTGACTCAACATTGCACTGTCCATCTATGTCAACTGGATGCACTTCCTTAGATTTTATGTTTTTCTTAATGAACAGCATAACCCCTCCTCCCTTTCTATCCTTTCTGTGCACATTGTACTCCCCAAATTCTAATTCTGCATTCCTAATATCTATGTCACACCACGTCTCTGATATCCCATCAAAATCTGCCTTTGAAGTCGTGACCAGCACTTCAAATTCATAAGATTTATTTGCTATACTTCTAGCATTGGTGTACATGCAAGTATACACGCACCTCTTCCTATTCTTAGCTACCCTAACACAACCCATGTGTTTACTTGGGTTGTGTTAAGTTACACCTAACAAAACAAAAGCAATTACAAAATAGAAGCAGTGCAAGAATCACTTTCACCTCTGCCTGCAGCTACTTTTAACCTTTTAGTCTGTGAATCCCCCCCCCCAAGATAGCAGTTTTCTGACCCACCTAACGCAGCCTCGATAGCATCGGCAAATAATCTTGCCCCCTTTCTATTTAAGTGTATCCCATCCCTGTAGAAGCAGTCTCTCCTGTTAACAAGCACAGACCAGGATGAGAAAAATTCTACCTCTTGTGCCTTGCACAATCTCTCCAGGGCTGAATTGATCAACAAGGCTTTCACCAATATACTCCCTCCTATCGTGTCTGGGCAGAATTGCAGGCACTTTGACATTTAACCCTAACTCATGACTTTCTTTCAACGTTGACCTGTACTTGGTAAATAAATCTGCAGATCTCCTACTCATAATGTCATTGATCCCAATGTATAAAATAATATCACCTGTTGTGCCCCTTAAAAGATGATATCCGCTCTACAACATCATCAACGTTTGCCCCTGACAGACATACCCTGGTCCTATTCTATCCATCCTTTTTACACAAAATATTACCCATCTCCCTGCAATAGAGTCACCAACAATAATTAACTCCTGTGGGACCAGTGCATTCTGCTTTGCAGATTGCCGCTGTGTTGTCTGATGCACAAGAGTGAGCTGTGGCATTTAGTTTCAGAAGGAGGGCACTATTTTTCAGTGACAATCCCATGTGTAGAATAGGCTAACTTTAATATGAATTACTCTGTATTGAACATACATACCATTGTATTTCATTTCACTTTTATTTTATTTCATTTTAACTACATATTTAAAAATAGTTACCATTCATTAATCAAATTTCTTTTATGTTATTAAATAATTAAATGTCAATTATAAAATGAGGTACCACCTACTTGTTCTTTAAACTGCTCAGCAAGACGGTGTTCATCATCCATTTGCATTGAAACCTCTTTTACACGTTTGTCAAGCTTGCGATTTGCTTTTAATAAGTTTTGCCGTTCTCTAATAGACAAAAATCATTAAATGATTTATTGATTTATTTATAACACTCTCAAATAAATTTCTCAATGCCACACAGGTATACCTCATCATAAAGAATAAATTACACTATTTCCCAGACCACAAAACACTTATTTTTGATGTGAAAACATCTTTGGCAGCACCTACTAAATTTCAGATTGAAGTATAACCAATTTGTCACAAAAAGGTGAAACGGAAATGACATAATTTCGTCACTTGCCGTGAAAAAGCCGTGAATTAGGGCTGAAATTGAAAGTGTCTGCAATTCTGTCCAGACACGATAGGAGGGGGTATATGATGAGAGCCCTGTCGATCAATTCGGCCCTGGAACGATTGTGCAAGGCTCAAGGGGTAGAATTTTTTTCAGCCTGGTCTGTACTTGTTAACAGGAGAGAGTGATTCCACAGGGATGGGATACACTTAAATAGAAAGGGTGCAAGAATGTTTGCTGATGCTATTGAGGCAGTGTTAGGTTGGTCGGAAAACTGCTAGATTGGGGGGAATACAAGGACTTATAGATTAACAGTAGCCACTGGCAGAAGTGAAAGTGATTCTTGCACTGCTTCTACTGGAATGAGCCGCAGCCTGGAAAATAAGATGCAGGATATTTCAGAGACTGCTGGGAATCATTGGGGTACAAGTAAACACATGGGTTGTGTTAAGATAGCTAAGAATAGAAACAGGTGCAGGTATACTTGCGTGTACACCAATGCTAGGAGTTTAGTAAACAAATTTGATGAATTTGAGATATTGCTCAAAACATCAAAGGCAGATATTGTGGGGATTTCAGAGACGTGGTGTCACACAAATATAAGGAATGCAAAACTGGAATTTGGGGAGTACAATGTCTACAGAAAGGATAGACAGGATAGAAAGGGAAGAGGGGTTATGCTATTAGTTAAGAAATACATAAAATCCAAGGAAGTGAAGCCAGTCGACATCGCTGGACAGTGCAGTGTCGAGTCAGTTTGGTGTGACATAAGCATTGGGAGATCAAAATTGAGAGTAGGAGTGTGCTATAGGCCTAATGACTCTGATGAGTATAATAAGAAACTGTACAGGGAAACAGAGTGGGCCAGTAAATCAGAGAGTCTTGTAATGGGGGATTTTAATTTACCAGATATTGACTGGAATTTGGGGGCTGGTCACTCACACATTAGCAAGGCTTTTGTGGATTTATTGGATGATTGTTTTCCACATCAGCACGTTCTGGAAGCAACTAGAGGGAGTAATACTTTTGATTTGATTATCAGTAGTGATTCTTCATGCATTAAGAATCTGCAGGTAAATGAACCACTAGGTGAAGATTGATCCCCACAAGTTCTGTGATGAGAAAGCGTACAGATCTGAGAAGATACAGGACATGTACCATCACATACAACTGTAGAAGTTTCCTAATTATCTCCTTCAGGAAGGAATCTCCCATGAACTCAACTTTACTGATGAATTAATTTGTTTTAAATCATTATGTATTTTGTATGTATATGTATTTGCTGTAAATGCATATATTAGGACGCGTATGTTTTTATATGTCTCTATCTTTTGCTTGTGTCATTGTATATATTTATATCTGCTTTATTTGCTCACTTTAGATGTACGATTTCTATGTTTGCTCTCTAACTTATAATGTATAAATGTATATAGGCACCCTCCTAGCTGAAGGCTGTTCAGGGGTGAAGCATATGTAATAAAATGAATAAATAATAATAATAATAGGTGGCAGTGATCACAGTGTGCTGAAGTGGGATTTACTCAAAGATGTAACTACCATTAGGGGTAAAGGGAAGGGTTATTGCTTTCGTAAAGGTGAACACGATGGACTGACACAGTATTTAAATTCTATACAGTGGGACCAACTGATGATGTTACCAACAGCAAATTCAAAATGGGAAGCATTCAAAGAGCTTATCTTGGAAGCTACTAGGCTTTACATACCAACTAAGAAATATTGTTCAAGGTTTAGGCCTAAGTGGATGTCAGATGAACTAATGAGACATATGGCAGAGAAGAAAAATGCATGGGATACATACAAATTAACACGTGCCACAGAAGCCTATGATAGATACAAGTTGATCTGTAACCAAGTTACAAAGGAGGTTAGGCAGGCGAAGGCAGATTACGAGAAATCTTTGGCAAGGGATGCAAAGAAAAACAGCAAAGAGTTCTTTACTTATGTAAACTCTAGAAGGAAGGGGATGAATCAGATTGGTCCACTTGATATCGATGGGTCAACTGTTGATGATCCTGCTCAGGTAGCTAACAAACTAAATGAATATTTTGCATCGACATTCACACATGAGGAGTTATTCAGCGAGGGGAATGCCAGAGGTGTATTCAACTCTGGCAGTAAGCTAGAAAATCTTGTAATAACTGAGAGTAAAGTGGAGGAGAAATTGTTGAAGATAAATACAAAAAAGGCAACTGGGGTTGATGGGATCAATCCATTTATTTATGTTAAAGGAGGCAGCAAACAAAGTAAGCAAACCCTTAGCCATAATTGTGAGAGCTTCGTTAGATTCAGGGGAAGTACCCGTGGACTGGAGATGTGCAAATGTGACCCCAATTCACAAAGGAGGATCAAAGGGCAACACAAGTAATCATAGACCTGTTGGTTTAACTTCTGTTCCTGGAAAATTAATGGAGGCACTGGTTAAAGAAGCACTGCAGGATCATTTAGACAAGACTTCAGTTATAGCTCAGACACAGCATGGTTTTGTTAAGGGGAAGTCTTGCCTGACCAATTTGATTGGATACTATGATGCAGTCAAAAAAGAACTGGATGCAGGAAATAACTTTGATATTATATATTTGGATCTTAGAAAGGCTTTTAATTCTGTTGCACATGGAAGACTGCCGCACAAATTGGAGCAGTGTGGCACTGGAGGCAAATTGCTGCTATGGATAAAGGGGTGGTTGAGACTGAGAAGACAGAGAGTGGTAATCAATGGACACTGCTCATCGTGGACTAATGTTATTAGTCGAGTCCCTCAGGGTTCAGTATTGGGTCCATTATTGTTTTCTGTATTTATAAATGATACTGATGATGGTATATCAAGCTTAATGTCCAAGTTTGCAGATGATACGAAGGTTGGCACGGTTGCAAGAACACTACTGACACTATGCTACTGCAACAGGATCTGGAAAGGTTGAGCAGATGGGCTGAGAGGTGGCAAATGAAGTTTAACATTGACAAATGTGTAAGTACTCCATATGGGAAACAGCAACCCCAGAGCAACGTATCAACTCTGTGGTACTACACTGACAGTGGTAGAGAATGAAAGGGACCTAGGGGTGGTTGTGCAGGCAGATATAAGTTTTCTGAGGAGTGGAGACGGGCTGCAAGGGTAGCTCATGGTGTATTGTCCATGATATATAGGAATTTTTCTAGCAGGGATAAGGAGGTGATTATTCCCTTGTATAAGACAATGGTCAGGTCAGGCCACACCTAAAGTACTGTATACAGGTCTGGAGGCCTCATTTCAAGAAGGATGTAGAGATGCTGGAACGAGTACAGTGAAGGGCAACAAGATTAGTGAATGGAACAAAGGGGTGCTCTTACGAAGAAAGGCTTAAGTTTTGCAAATTACAGTGTCTGGAGACTAGGCAACAGTGAGGTGATCTGATAGAGGGGTATAAAGTTTTGAATGGTTTGAGCATGCTCAATGCTGATGGGATTCTTACTCTTGCTCAGAATAATCACCTGAGAGGGCATAAATTTAAATTGAGGAAAGATAGATGTAGAATATACGTGAGGAAATTTGCCTTTAACCAGCGGGTGGTTGGTTGGTGGAATAGACTTCCTTCCCTTGTCATGGAAGTTGATAGCCTAAATAAGTTTAAGGATCAGCTGGACAGGTATTTCAAACGAACAGAGGGGTGAAGTGGAAGTGGTTATTTTTTATTTATGTATTTTTTTTTTTTTTTTTTGGCTGATGCTGCATAAGATTGCTTTCTTGTATCAAATGCCTCTAATAATGCTAATTTTAACTTCCTATATCATAATTTAGGAAGTAATGTAATTAGCATCATTACCATTTGCATCCTTTCTTAAATGATGATGTAGGAAGTACCGAATAAATTATGATATAGGAAGTACGAAATTTGGCATGAAAATGGGAAATGGAAATGACAAATTATGTCACTTCCTAAATGATGCTAATTAATGCAGTCACTAATGTTTACTCTATCAAATCAATGTTAGTGACTACATTACCAATCACTAACATACCCTGGTTTATTCGGTAGAGTAAGTAGTGGGCTTACTCTATTATTTTTGTCACGAATATTTGCAAATTATTGCATCGTTTCTGTTTATTGTGCCCTTTCCCAAAAATAACACCAATGTGGTAGAGTAATTAGCAGGTTTTCTATACTGAATCTGTCACAAATTTATGCCAAATTCATCACGAAAATGTGAATAGGAAATGATGTGGTTACAAAGGAACTGAATGCAAAAAATAATTTTGATATCATATATTTAGATTTGAGGAAAGCTTTTGACACTGTTGAGCATGGAAGACTATTGTATAAATTGGAGCAGAATGGCATTAAGGGTAAACTGCTACAATAGATAAAAGGATGGTTAAGTGTGAGAAGACAGAGGGTGGTAATTAATGGGTGCTGCTGTTCGTGGACCAATGTTATTAGTGGAGTCCCACAGGGTTCGGTGTTAGGTCCACTGTTGTTTTGTATATTTATCAATGATATTGATGAAGGTATATCAGGCTTAGAGTCGAAGTTTGCAGATGATACAAAGGTTGGCAGGGTTGTTAATGACAGTAATGGCAGTGTGCTACTGCAACAGGATCTAGATAATTTGGGCAGATGGGCTAAGAAGTGGCAACTGAAGTTTAACCTTGACAAATGCAAAGTACAGCATATGGGTAGAAGTAGCCCGAGAGAAAAGTACCAACTGTGTGGTACTACACTTAAGATGGAAGAAAATGTAAAAGACCTGGGAGAAATTGTGCAGTCATATATGAAGTTTTCTGAGCAATGCATTCAGGCTGCCAGGGCAGATCATAGGGTTTTGTCAATGATACATAGGAATTTTGTTAGCAGGGAAAAGGAGGTGATTGTCCCTCTGTATAAGGCAATTGTCAGGCCACGCCTTGAGTACTGCGTACAGGTCTGGAGGCCTCATTTTAGGAAGGATGTCAATTTGCTTGAGCGTTTACAGAGAAGGGCAACAAGATTGGTGAGGGGAATGAAGGGATCCTCGTATCAAGAGAGACTTAAGTTCTGCAAATTGAAGTGGCTGGAAACTAGGCACCTGTGCGGTGATCTGATTGATGTGTATAATTCCTTGAATGGGCTGAGCACGGTGAATTCTAATGGGATCCTTCCACTTGTCCAGATTACGAACCTAAGGGGTCATAAATTCAAATTAAGAAAAGACAGATGTAGAATAGATGTGCGGAAATTTGCCTTTAGCCAGTGGGTGGTTAATTGCTGGAATAAACTTCCATCTATCATTGTGGAAGTTGATAGGTTGAATAAATATAAGGAAGAACTGGATAGGCATTTGGAGGAAATGGTGTGATTTTTTTTTTTTTTTTTTTTGGCTGATGCTGCATAAGCTCATACACTTGCTTTCTTGCATCACGTGCCACTACTACTACTACGTTTCTCCTAAATGGCACCAATTCAGTAGAGTAAGTAGGGGGCTCATGCTTGCTACTTACTGACCACTACTTACTCTACTTACTTTCCCAAATCAACATTAGTGACTGCATTAGTGTCATATAGGAAGTGACATAAATTAGCATGATTTAGTAAGTGACATGAATTGCGTCATTTTCATTTCACATTTTTGTGACAAATTCGGTAAGACGTTTTTACATAAAACATCTTTTGTGCATACAAGGGTACACATGTGCTTTTTTTTAACTGGAAAATGTTAGTATTAGTAGTAGCAAATGATGTAAGGAAGCAAGCTTCTATAGCATCAAGGAAAAAAAAAAAAAATTAGGTCTCCTCACAAGTGTCTAGTTTCCAACCACTGCTATTTGAAGAACTGAAGTATTTCATGGTATCATCATCAGCCATTTTCAGTCTACTGCAGGATGAAGGCCTCTCCAGCAACTTTCCAGTTCCTTCTGTTTTGAGCACTGGCCATCCATTTACTACTCAAACTCATGAATTTCATCTATCCACCTCCGCCTTTGTCTTCCAGGTTTTCTTCTAGCTCCTCTTGGGTACCATTCTGTTATTTTCTGTCATCATGTCTTCAAGCTATGTGTACTGCCCAAGACCATTTTAGTTCTTTAGTTTTGATAAGAATGTCCCTTACTTGAGTTTGCTGCCTAATCCATGTGTTTCTCTTCTTATCTAACAGTCTGATTCCCAATATAATTCGTTCCATTTTTCACTGTGTAGTTCTCAGCTTCTCTTCCATTCTTTTGGCGAGTGCCCAAGTTTCACTTCCATAAGTCATGGTGGGGAGTATACATTGATTCATTATTTTACGTTTCAGACAAACTGGGATATTACTCTTCAGTATGTGACTATATTTCCTGAATGCTATCCATCAAAAATTTATTCTTCTCTTGACTTCCAGCCATTTATCATTATTAAAGCTAATAACTTGTCCCAAATAAGTATATGACTCCACCTTTTCAATTACTGCTCCTTCAATCATTATTTCCCTTTCTGGGGCATACTTGTTCATCATTACTTTTGTTTTAGCCATATTCATCTTTAGTCCAAAATCCTTACTAACTGTGCATAACTGATTAAGATTTTCCTCTAATTCTTTGGGATCGTGGCTTATGACCACAATGTCATCTGCAAATCGTAATTGGTTTAGGTACTCTCCGTTCACATTCACTCCTTTCTGCGACCAGTCTAATCTTCTGAAAGCTTCCTCAAGGGCAGCAGTAAACAGCTTCGGAGATATTGTGTCTCCTTGTCGAACTCCTTTCTCGATTTTAAATTTCCTACTGTCTTTGTCTAGTCTAATAAAGGAGGTAGCACTCTCATATATTTTCTTCAAAATCAGAATATGTGGGGTATCTATGCCTTGTCTTTCCAGTGCCTGAATCATTGCCTTATGCTGTATGTAGTCAAATGCCTTTTCATAATCCACAAATGCCAGGCATAATGGTGTTTTATATTCATTTGCTTTCTCCATTAGCTGTGATATTACGTGAAGGTGATCCATAGTTGAGAATCCTGTCCTAAAGCCAGCTTGCTCTTTTGGTTGATTCTCATCAAGTATTCTTTCTAATCTGTTAGTAATGACCCTTGTGAACAACTTGTAGAAGTGGGATAACAAGCTAATTGGTCTGTAATTTCCAATTCTGATTTATCTCCTTTCTTATGCAGCAAAACTATGATTGCATTATTCCACTGCTTAGGCATCACACCTTTTCTAATGCACTTTGTGAAGAGCCTTGCCAGTTTTTGTGTTATGTCTCTTCCTTCCAATTTTAACAACTCTACAGTAACTTCATCTTCCCCTGGGGCTTTCTGATTCTTCATTTTCTTCAATGCATGTTCTACCTCATCAGGAAGAATATCGGGTATTTCGTATGTGTTGCTACTTTGCAATCCATCTTCCCCACTGCTGGCATCATTCCCCTGCTCCTTGTATAATTCTCTATAGTAGTCTTCTGCTATTTGAATTATGCCTTTTCTGCCGATTATAAGTACACCATCGCTATTCTTCAGTTTCAGTATCATTTGTCTTTCTGTATTACAGCTCATGGCTGCTGATTTAAATCCTTTGTTTTCCCTTAATTCTTGTTCTACTTTTCTTGTGTTAAATCTTCTTATGTCCTCTCTGAGTTTCTTTCTAATGGCTTTGCATAACTCAGTATACTCAATTTTCTCCCTGTCAGTGTTTTTCTTGCTCTTCATTTGTCGTCTTCGGTTCATCATGACAAGTGTTTCTTGACTAATTTTTTCTTCTTTGGATTTCTGTTTCCCTATAGGTTTCTTGGGCTTTTTCACTTTCAGAAAGTTGTAATATTCCTCGTCAATATCTTGGTCCTGAGCAGTCTGCAGAAGCTCAAACTTGTTCTTAAGTTCCAGTACATACTGCTTTTTCTCCTCCTCTGTTATCTCAAAGACCTTTGTATTATTTACTCGAGTTAGTTTTTTCCTTTCCTTTCCTACATTTATATCAAGTGTACATCTCACCATTCTGTGATCACTTCCAACATTTACCTTATTCAGGATGGTAACATCATTCACAATATATCTTCTATTAGTGAGGATGAAGATAATTTCATTAGTTGTTAATCCATTTGGACTCTTCCATGTCCACTTTCTGTTCACCCTTTTCTTGAAAAAAGTGTTCATTACTGACAGTCCTTGAGATTCTGCAAATTCCACAAGTCTTTCACCTCTTTTATCTTTTTTCACTAATTCCAAAATTTCCTATAGTTCCTCTTTCTGCGCTGTTTTGCCTTTTTCCAACCTTAGCATTGAAGTCACCCATAATAATAGTGTAGTGGGTTTTCTGCTCATCTAGAAAACTCTCTCAATTTCGGTGTACATTTCTTCAACCTCTTCATCATAATGGCTCGATGTTGGTGCATAAATCATTATAATCTTTAGCTTGTACCTCTTAGAAATCTTGAGTATTAGTCTTGACACCCTTGGTGATGTACTTTTGAATTCCAAAATGTTGTTTTTAAAATCTTTATGGACCAGAAACCCAACTCCACCTTCACTCCTTTCACTGTTTCCATTGGTGTACAGCAGATTTCCACTTGATAAACTTATAAGTGATTAATTTCTTCTTCTTGTTTCAGCCAAACCAATGATATTCCGATTCACATTTTCTAATTCCTTTTCCAGCTCTAATATCCTGTCTTCACCGATGAGTGATCGTACGTTATAACAGGCCAAGTTCCATTTCCGTGTATGGCAGCCTGGTTGTACCCAGAGATTCTTAGCACCCTCTGCTTCCACTCTGATCCTCTCGCTGCCGTAAGAGGGAGAGTGAAAGCTGCTGGGGACTGAGGGCCATTTGTATTGTTGTGCTCTCATATGCTGGAGGGTTTGGTCTTTTCCTCTTCACGCTGACCAGGCATCTTGAAGAGAACCAATCTACACGTTCGCTGCCACCTAAGTGACGTAACAGGGCTTACTATCGAGAAGGTGTGCATGAGTGGATTTTAGGGAGGCAGGCCAACTGGACTTCTCCTAAATCTTCTGTAATAGAGAGATATTGGATCCATCAGTGTTTTAGGCTGAGTGTCTGATAAATAACACACAGGATACCTGTTCCCCTCTAAGCCCCATTTCATGGTAAGCATGTGCTTACACTGAAGTATTTCATGGTAAAAGCATGCTTTGTGTGCTTGATTAATCCAGTTGCTTTTCTCTACACCCATTAAAAGAGGTCTACATCCTTCTTAAAATGAATTTCCATATCTGCATGCACTCAAGATGTGGTCTGGCCATTTCCTTATGCAATGGGGTAATCACCTCTTTTTTGCTGCTGGCAAAGTCTCTATATATCATTGACACAACTTCATGAGCTGTTCTGGCGGCCTGCTTGCACTGATCAGAGAACTTCATATCAGACTGTACAATTATTCTTAGGTCTGTTTCATTTTCTACCACCTTGAGTGTGATGCAACCTAATTGGTATGATATGTGGACCATGGTTCAAGCCTGAATGACTGCTGAATATGATTAACAAATTGTGTTCATGATTTACTGTAAACTCCTCTGACCTGGTGGTTGTGCTTCAGTATAATCAATACAATTTTTTCTGAGATTACCTTTCTATATGAAGTACCTTACATTTATTAATGATAAACCTTAATGCCACTTCTCAGCCCACTTAAATAATTTTCTTTAGGTCCTGAAGTAGCCTTGTGTCTTGTCATTAACCACCCTGTTAATGTTTGTATCATCAAACTAGACAATATGCTTGATAGACAATATACTTGACAATATGCTTGATAAGTTTAACATTGACAAAATGTTTTTACAGCATGAATGATTTTAGGGCGAAGATTTTACAGTTCCAAAAAACAGATGTTTTCCTTAAATGTTTTCCATTTTATTGACTTAATTAGCATATTAATTTATTTTCTAGAAGTAGCTTTATAGTCCTAGTTACACCACTTAGTTTATTTTAAATTTAGATGAAGATTTTGTAAGTTATTATTTAGTACTGGTAGAACCTTACACCATTTGAAAATTGCCACCATTTTTGTAGTATATTAGATTGATATGAAATAGCGTAACGTACGAGGTGCTACCCAAATGTTCCTGAAATTTGAACGTTGCATGGGAACGACGTCTAGTATGGACTTATGGCACTAGGTAACACTGCATGCATCCTTTGTGAATCAGTGTGCCACATGCCATCAGTGTGTTTGGCAGTGTGTTTCACACAGTATGCGATTGTTGTGATGGCTGATGTGAGAGAGCAACGTGCTTGAATTAAGTTTTGTTTCCTTAACGATACAGCAGCAGAAACCCATATGAAGTAGAAACAAGCTTTTGGTGACAATGCTTTAGGCCAGATGCAGGCCTTTAGACCTGCTACTGGTTTAACCGTTTTAAAAATGATTGAATGCTGGTTGATGACAGCGATCGCTCTGGGTGTCCATCATCAAGCACCACCCCATAAAATGTTGCAAAAGTTTGGGGGGTGATCCTTGAAGACTGCAGGTGGGCCATCCACAATATTTCTGGCATTGTGGGACTATTGTACGGCACGTGTCAGTGGATTTTGTCAGTTGAGTTGAACATGAGAAGGACTGCAGCCAAGTTCATGCCACGATTACTAAGTGAAGACCAAAAGTAGAATCACATGGAAATTAGCAGAGATCTTCAAGAATGGGCCAGGAGTGATCAAAACTTTCTTTCTATGGTCGTCACTGGTGATGAGAGTTTGGTAAATGGGTATGACCCAGTAACCAAGCAACAATCATCCCAGTGGAAGCGCACATCTTTGCCCTGGCCGAAGAAAGTTCGACAAGTGAGGAGCAATGTGAAGTCCATGCCAATCTGTTTTTTGGACATTGATGGGATTATCCATAAGGAATTCATCCCCCCCTGCCAGACTGTCAACACAAAGTTCTACTGTGATGTCCTGAGGCAGTTAAGGGACGCCTTCAGGAGGAAATGCCCAGAGAAGTGGCACATAAAGAACTGGGTTCTTAGTATTAGTAATGGCCGCATGGTGCAAGAAAGCCTATGGCTTATGCTGCACCAGCTGAAAAAAAAAAAAAAAAAAAAAACCGAATAAAACAATGATAAAAAAAAAATAATAAATAAATAATAATAATAAAAGAAAAGGAAATTAAACCTATCATCCTATGTGCTTCCCTCACCCGAAGGTACTATCCAGATGACCTTTGCATTTCCCCAAACTGTCAGCCTCTACCACCCATGTAGGCAACTTATTCCAGTAATTTATAACTCACTGGCTAAAATGAAACTTCCTGCAGTACAATATAAACATTTCCCCCTGTAACTTGAATTTATGTCCCCTAGTTCTAGCATCATTTATAATCTTGAAAATTTTGTCCTCATTCATTTTACTGATGCCTCTCAGAGCCTTAAACACCTCAATCAAATCTCCTCTAAGGTGTCTAGTTTCCAAACTCTGCAACCCACATATTCAGTCTTTCTTCATAAGGACGCCCTTTTGCTGATCTCACAAGGCGAGTTACCAGTCTTTGCACCCTTTCAAGAAGCTTGATGTCTTTCTTTAGGTGCAGTCTCCATACTTGAACACAGTATTCCAAGTGTGGTCTAACAAAAGCCTTATATAATGGGATTATCATGTCCCTGTCTCTACATGCAAAAGTTCGATAGATCATCGATAGGACACCATGGGCCTTCCTTGCAACCTGTTTACAATGCTCAGAGAATTTCATTGAAATTCTTGGATGTTACGATACGGTCAGAATTTCAGAGAAATTCTGACTGTATCTAACACCCAAATCCCTTTCCTCCAGTACTGGGTTTAGTTGAACTCCACCAAGTGAATAAGTTATTTTGGGATTACTGTTTCCCAGGTGTAATACCCTACACTTTGTTGGATAGCTGCCATTTTTCTGACCATTCCTGAAGTCTATCTAGGTCTCTCTGAAGAAGCTCAGCTTGACAGTGATCATTAACTACTCTACCAATTTTAACATCATCTGCAAATTTAGATATCATGCCCTCTATCCCTTCATCGATGTCGTTTATGAAAATTAAAAACAACAGTGGTCCTAATACTGATCTTTGGGGAACTCCACTTCTTACGTCAACCCAATCTGAGGAATAGCCATTTGTCACAACCCTCTGCCTCCTGCCCTGAAGCCATCCTGCTATCCATCTAAGGATTTTCCCAGTGATTCCAACCTGTTCCAGCTTATAAAGCAACTGCTCATGTGGGACTGAATCAAAAACTTTGCTGAAATCTAAATAAACAATGTCGAAATTATTCCCTAAATCCAGCTCGTGAGTGACCCTTTCAAAATAGCGAACCAGATTTGTTAAACATGATTTTACCTTTAAAAAACCATGCTGAGTATCCTTGAGAATTTCAATTCGATCCAAGTGTTCCTGAATTCCACCCTTGATCATTGCCTCCATGATTTTCGCTACCACTGAAGTCAGACTGACAGGTCGATAATTTCCCACTTCACTCTTAGAGCCACCCTTATGTATGAGAGATACATTGGCACTTTTCCAATCCAAGAGAATCTCCCCAGAGTCTAGTGATGCTTGCATAATTAGCCTCGATGGTTCAATGCACTCACTTGCCGCCTCCCTTAAGATTATAGGGTATATTCCATCAACTCCAGGATTTAATGAAAAAAGCAAGATTATTTAATGAAAAAACTTTCGAGCCTGTAGGCTCAAAAGTTTTTTCATTAAATAATCTTGCTAAATTTCACTATCATTAATTACATATTTTTCAACTTCGGCTCCACAATTTCCCTTTGCCACAAAAGGTTTTTTATTTAAATATCGATGCAAAATAACTGTTGAGTTCATCTGCAATGGCAGTGGTGTATTTAATACTATCCCCCTTTCCCTTACGTAAAGGCCCAACTGGTTTTGTCCTGCTTTTCTTGGCATTTATATATATGTGAAGAATTCCTTATCCCCCCTCTCTGCTCTGTAAAATCAAGGCATCTGTGATTAATGTTTTAAAAGCATACCACAGTTCAAATGTATTCATTCTCTGCGCGATATCTACCCAGTTAATAGAGGCCATATAGCACCGTAGGGCATCGTAATTTCCTTTTCTGAAATTAGTGATTTCTCATAAACTGCCTTTGCCTGTCGAACCTTTTCTGTGGCTCTATTACAGATCATCTTGTAGCTGTTATAGGCTTCAGTACTTTTTATTGCTCTGTAACTTTTCCATGCCACCTTTTCTGCTCAAGTAATGTGGCAACTTCACTATTCATCCAACTTGGAACCCTACTTGTGGAGTATTTTTTTTTAATGGTAAATAAACATTCAAGGCATCTGTGATTAATGTTTTAAAAGCATACCACAGTTCAAATGTATTCATTCTCTGCGCGATATCTACCCAGTTAATAGAGGCCATATAGCACCATAGGGCATCGTAATTTCCTTTTCTGAAATTAAAACCCATTCCTTTGCCTTTTACTGCTGCTACCTCTCTCTGTTCATCATCATCCACTGTAGAACTCCATGATCACTTCCTGCTACTGGTTCCTCTATTGTCAGCCCCGTTATGTCATCTGATTTGTGGGTGATGATGAGGTCTAGGATATTCTTTTCTCTAGTACTGTCCCTGACATGTTGATACAAATAACAGTCATCTAGTTGATTTAAAAATTTTGTTCCCCATGTCGAGTTTCCTTCCCATTTACTCCAATCAATTAGAGGCAAACTGAAATCACCCATAATAAGACATTGATGCTTACTTGCCCATTCCATTTGCATGTAAGGCTTTCGTCATAATCTTCACAATCACGTGGCGTGTAGATTACTCCTACTCGCATTATACCTTTGTTTCCAACTATCTCACACCATACAGATTCTATACTAGCATGTGAAACGTCTGAATCCGGGAAAGCCGTCGTCGAACTCAGGCTGCTTCTGATAAGAAGCATTACCCCACCACCCCTTCTATTTACCCTATCCTTCCTAAATACATTATAAAAGCCATACTGAAACTCATCATCCCCAATTTCTGGGTGGCACCACGTCTCCGTAAGCCTTATTATGTCTGCGTTACTTGTTTTAACCAGCAGTTCGAATTTGCTCATTTTATTGACGACACTTCTAACATTACTATATAAACAATTAAGACTTACTGTTCTTGTATATTTAACTACCCTAACACAACCCTTGAAGTTTTTTAAGCTCTCTTCCCTGGCATTAGCTACCCACTCACTTGAAACGTTTCTGTCCCCAGAACATCTAGATAATATGTCCAGTTGGGGTAACAGATAAGAACTCTTGAGGTATGTGCAAGAGTTTCTTTGACTAATATTATCTGATAAACGCTTGTCAGTATTACCCACAACCCCCCTAACTAGATAGTGTAATACGTATCACTGGATTAGGAGTCTGTTAGATCAGAATAGTATTGTCAATTATCAATAAAATTATTAATCTTATTAATTTTCATTCTATTTAAAGAGAAATCGTGCCCCCAGACTAGAGCAGCAAAACAATGTGCACAAATTAGCGAGAATACTGTGGCTCAGGGGAGAACCAAAGGGGCTATTCTCCAGCGCATCACAGTCTAAAAAAGGTGCAAAAGGTAAAATATTTGCAGACCTTTCTAGAACAGTACATGATCTTGAGATGGAGGATGTCATTGTATGTCAAGAAATTAGACACAAACTCAGCATTCTGATGGCCATCCATGAGAGTTTCGGGTAGTGCCCTTGATGGAATTAAAATGGGGCGCCCATCAAACTACCCAACTCAATGCCAGAGCTCACTCTTGTGCACCAGGCAATCTTCAGGACAGAATGTGCTGGTACCACAGCAGCTAGTTATTGATGGTCACTCAATTGTCAGGGAAACAGGTAATATATTGTGCAAAAAAGGATGGGTGGAATAGAACCAGGGTATGATTGCCAGGGGCAAATGTTGATGACATTGTAGAGCAGATATCATATTTTATGGGCACAAAACGTGATATTGTTGTACATGATGGCAATAATGACATTAAATGTAGAAGATCTGCAGATTTACTGAACAAATAAGTCTGTTGGGATATCAGAGACACGGTGTGACACAAACATAAGCAGTGTAGATGGAATTTGGGAAGAACAATGTGTACAGAAAGGATAGACAGGCCAGGAAGGGAGGAGGGTTTGTTATTTGGTTTTTAGGAGCGTTAGCAACTAAGGCCATATTGCTCTGTGAATATGCAGTGGTCATTCCTTACCTTTCCGCATCCTCCGTATTTGGTGGGATGGGCTCAAACCCCAGTCTAATCAAGAAGGGTGTGCTACGCACTGCTGCTCCTTCCCACCTGGCTAAGGAGGCGCCTGAGGAGGAGGGTTTATGCTGTTAGTTAAGAAACACATAAAACCTAAGGAAGTGCATCCAATTGATGTTGGTGAACAATGAAATGTTGAGTCTGTTTGGTGTGACATAAGCAATGGGAAAGGAAAAATGAGATTACATGTGTGTGTGTTAAAGGCCTAATAAATCTGATGAATATAATGAGCAATTGTGCAGAGAAATAAGAGTGGGCCAGTAAATCAGAGTGGCTTATAATGGGAGATTTTAATTTCCCAGAGACTGACTGGAATTTGTGGGTTGGTCACTCACACAATAGCAAGGCTTTTGTGGATTCATTGGATGATTGTTTTCTACAGCAGAATGTTCGGGAGGCAACTAGAGGAAGTAATACTCTTGATCTGACTATCAGTAGTGATTCTTCATGCATTAAGATTCTGCAGTGATCACAGTGTGCTGAAGTAGGATTTACTCAAAGAGGTAACTACCATCAGGGGTAAAGGGAAGGGAAGGGTGTTTGCTTTTGCAAAGATGACTACGGTGGTCTCAGACAGTATTTAAATTCTAAACGGTGGGACCAACTGATGATGTTACCAACAGCAAATTCAAAATGGGAAGAATTCAAAGAAATAATCTTGGAAGTTACTTTGCTTTTCATACCAACTAAGAAATATTGTTCAAGATTTAGGCCTAAATGGATGTCAGATGAACTAATTAGACATGTGGCAGAGAAGAAAAATGCATGGGAACCATATAAATCAACAGGTGACACAGAAGCCTATGACAGATATAAGAACCTGTGGGGTAGAGGGTTTGATCAGGTGTATTAAACTCTGGCAGTAAGCTAGAAAATCTTGTAATAACTGAGCGTAAAGTGGAGTAGAAATTGTTGAAGATAAACATAAGAAAGGCACCTGGAGTGGATTGAATCTATTGAGTTATATTAAAGCAGGCAGAAAAGGAAGTAAGCAAACCTTTAGCCATAATTATGAGAGCTTCCTGGAATTCAGGGGAGGTACCCATGGACTGGAAATGTGACGCCAATCCACAAAGAAGGATCAAAGGGAGACACAGGTTATTAGTATTAGTATTAGTAATGGCCACATGGTGCAAGAAAGCCTATGGCTTATGCTGCACCAGCCAAAAAAAAAAAAAAAAATCGGAACAAAACAATGATAAAAAAAAATTATAAATAAATAAATAAAATAAATAACTAAATAATAATAATTTAAAAAAAAATAAATAAATAATAAATAAAATAAAATAAAATTAAACATATCATCCTATGCGCTTCCCTTACCCGAAAGTACTATCCAGATGACCTTTGAATTTCCCCAAACTGTCGGCCTCTACCACCCATGAAGGCAACTTATTCCAGTAATTTATAACTCGCTGGCTAAAATAAAACTTCCTGCAGTACAAACTAAACATTTCCCCCCGTAACTTGAATTTATGTCCCCTAGTTCTAGCATCATTTATAATCTTGAAAATTTTGTCCTCATTCATTTTACTGATGGTTCCCAGAGCCTTAAACACCTCAATCAAATCTCCACTAAGATGTCTAGTTGCCAAACTCTGCAACCCACATATTCGAAGTCTTTCTTCATAAGGACGCCCTTTTGCCGATCTCACCATGCGAGTTACCCTTCTTTGCACCCTTTCAAGAAGCTCGATGTCTTTCTTTAGGTGCGGTCTCCATACTTGAACACAGTATTCCAAGTGTCGTCTAACATAAGCCTTATATAATGGGATTATCACGTCCCTATCTCTACTTGCAAAAGTTCGATAGATCATCGATAGGACACCATGGGCCTTCCTTGCAACCTGTTTACAATGCTCAGAGAATTTCATGTCTGACCGTATCGTAACACCCAAGTCCCTTTCCTCCAGTACTGGGTTTAGTTGAACTCCACCAAGTGAATAAGTTATTTTGGGATTACTGTTTCCCAGGTGTAATACCTTACACTTTGTTGGATTAAAGCACAGCTGCCATTTTTCTGACCATTCTTGAAGTCTATCTAGGTCTCTCTGAAGAAGCTCAGCTTGACAGTGATCATTAACTACTCTACCAATTTTAACATCATCTGCAAATTTAGACATCACGCCCTCTATCCCTTCATCAATGTCGTTTATGAAAATTAAAAACAACAGTGGTCCTAATACTGATCCTTGGGGAACCCCACTTCTTACATCAACCCAATCTGAGGAATAGCCGTTTATCACAACCCTCTGCCTCCTGCCCTGAAGCCATCCTTCTATCCATCTAAGGATTTTCCCAGTGATTCCAACCTGCTCCAGCTTATAAAGCAACCGCTCATGTGGGACTGAGTCAAAAGCTTTGCTGAAATCTAAATAAACAATGTCGAAATTATTCCCTAAATCCAGCTCGTGAGTGACCCTTTCGAAATAGCGAACCAGATTTGTTAAACATGATTTTCCCTTTACAAAACCATGCTGAGTATCCTTGAGAATTTCAATTCGATCCACATGATCCTGAATTCCACCCTTGACCATTGCCTCCATGATTTTCCCTACTACTGAAGTCAGACTGACAGGTCGATAATTTCCCACTTCACTTTTAGAGCCATCCTTATGTATGGGAGATACATTTGCACTTTTCCAATCCAAGGGAATCTCCCCAGAGTCTAGTGATGCTTGCATAACCAGCCTCAGTGGTTCAATGCACTCGCTTGCCGCCTCTCTCAAGATTATAGGGTAGAGGAGTCTGCTGACGAGGCTACTAGTGATGGTCGTGTTCCAAGCCGCTAAGTGGATTTTTCTTATTTATTGATTTGAAATTATTGTTTTTCTAAAACTTTTGATTTAAATTTAATAGTATAACATTATTTTGTGATTTTTTGATTAATTTGGTGTATTTATTCTTTACTCGGCCTTGTAAAAGTATCGGTAAGGGTTTCCACGTGTTCGTAACTACCGCTACCGTTATTAACTTTCCCGCCATTGTGATACCGTACTAGATATACCGTAGGTTATATACCGTACTAGATAGCGTTAGTTGAACTTCGTTAGCAGTTAAATTGTACGTTTAAATAAATACATATAACGACTTAGATTACAAATGTAATATAATTAATAACATAACATAATTAATTAATAAATTAATAGAATCATGACTCAGACCAGAGCAGCAAAGCAAAAGGCTCAAGCTAATGGAAGTGCTGTGGCTCAGAGCAGAACTGAGGGGGGCAGTTGTCCTCTGACTCACTGCCTTATAAAATGCACTGTTTGCTTGATGTTTGCAGAGCAATCGGGTACGGGACATGATACTGCCAAGGGGGATGTCTTTGTGTGTGCACGATGCAAGGAGTGTATCGATATCAGGCAACAACTCGGCGTTCTTTTGGGACTATATGAGAGCTTGAAGGACAGGGTGGATGCCCTCGAAGAAACTAAATTGAGGGGCCCATCAAGCTCTCAGCTGCCCACATCAACGCCAGAGCTTGCACTTGGGCATCGCGTGACACAGAGACAACCCCCAAGGCAGAATGCGCTGGTCCCGAAGGAACTAGTAGTTGTTGGTGACTCTATTGTCAGGGAAACGGGGAACATGCTTTGTAAAAAAGATAGGTGGAACAGGTCCAGGGTATGTCTGCCAGGGGCAAAGGTTGATGACGTTGTAGAGCGAATATCATCTTTTAAGGGCACAAAAGGTGATATAGTTGTACACGTTGGCACTAATAATATTAAGAGTAGGAGACCGGCAGAATTACTTAACAAGTACAGGTCACTGTGGAACAAAAGCCGAGAATTAGGGTTGAATTTGAAAGTGTCTGCAATTCTGCCCAGACACGATAGGAGGGAGTATATGATGAGAGCCTTGTCGATCAATTCGGCCCTGGAAAGATTGTGCAAGGCTCAAGGGGTAGAATTTTTTTCAGCCTGGACTGTACTTGTTAACAGGAGAGATTGCTTCTACAGGGATGGGATACACTTAAATAGAAAGGGTGCAAGAATATTTGCTGATGCTATCGAGGCAGTGTTAGGTGGGTCGGAAAACTGCTAGCTTGGGGGGAGACAAAGACCAATAGATTGACAGTAGCCACTGGCAGAGGTGAAAGAGATTCTTGCACTGCTTCTATTAGAATGAGCAGAAGCCTGAAAAACAAGATGCATGGTATTTCAGAGACTGCTGGGAGCCATTGTGGTACAAGTAAACACATGGGTTGTGTTAGGTTAGCTAAGAATAGAAACAGGTGCAGGTATACTTGCGTGTACACCAATGCTAGGAGTTTAGTAAATAAATTTGATGAATTTGAGGTATTGCTCAAAACATCGAAGGCAGATATTGTTGGGATATCAGAGACGTGGTGTCACACAGATATAAGGGATGCGGAACTGCAATTTGGGGAGTACAACGTCTACAGAAAGGATAGACAGGATAAGAAGGGGGGAGGTGTTATGCTATTTGTTAAGAAACACATAAACACCAAGGAAGTGAAGCCAGTCGACATCGCTGGACAGTGCAGTGTGGAGTCAGTTTGGTGTGACATAAACATTGGGAGATCAAAATTGAGAGTAGGAGTGTGCTATAGGCCTAATGACTCTGATGAGTATAATAAGGAACTGTACAGGGAAATAGAGTGGGCCAGTAAATCAGAGTGTCTTATAATGGGAGATTTTAATTTCCCAGATATTGACTGGAATTTGGGGGCTGGATACTCACACACTAGCAGGGCTTTTGTGGATTTATTGGATGATTGTTTTCTACATCAGCATGTTCGGGAGGCAACTAGAGGGAGTAATACTCTTGATTTGATTATCAGCAGTGATTCTTCATGCATTAAGAATCTGCAGATAAATGAACCACTAGGTGGCAGTGATCACAGTGTGCTGAAGTGGGATTTACTCAAAGAGGTAACTACCATTAGGGGTAAAGGGAAGGGTTATTGCTTCCGTAAAGGCGACTACGATGGACTGAGACAGTATTTAAATTCTATACAGTGGGACCAACTGATGATGTTACCAATAGCAAATTCAAAATGGGAAGCATTCAAAGAACTTATCTTGGAAGCTACTAGGCTTTACATACCAACTAAGAAATATTGTTCAAGGTTTAGGCCAAAATGGATGTCAGATGAACTAATGAGGCATATGGCAGAGAAGAAAAATGCATGGGATACTTACAAATTAACACATGACACAGAAGCCTATGATAGATACAAGTTGATATGCAACCAAGTTACAAAGGAGGTTAGGCAGGCGAAGGCAGATTACGAGAAATCCTTGGCAAGGGATGCAAAGAAAAACAGCAAAGAGTTCTTTACTTATGTAAACTCTAGAAGGAAAGGGATGAATCAGATTGGTCCACTTGATATTGATGGGTCAAGTGTTGATGATCCTGCTCAGGTAGCTAACAAACTAAATGAATATTTTGCATCGACATTCACACATGAGGAGTTATTCAGCGAGGGGAATGCCAGAGGTGTATTCAACTCTAGCAGTAAGTTACAGAATCTTGAAATAACTGGGAGTAAAGTGGAGGAGAAACTGTTGAAGATAAACACAAGAAAGGCACCCGGGGTGGATGGGATCTATCCAGTTATATTAAAGGAGGCAGCAAAGGAAGTAAGCAAACCCTTAGCCATAATTATGAGAGCTTCCTTGGACTCAGGGGAGGTACCCATACACTGGAAATATGCAAATGTGACCCCAATTCACAAAGGAGGATCAAAGTCTGACACAAGTAATTATAGACCTGTGAGCTTAACTTCTGTTCCAGGAAAATTAATGGAGGCACTGGTTAAAGAAGCACTGCAGGATCATTTAGACAAGACTTCAGTTATAGCTCAGACACAGCATGGTTTTGTTAAGGGGAAGTCTTGCCTGACCAACTTGATTGGATACTATGATGCAGTCACAAAAGAACTGGATGCAGGGACTAACTTTGATATTATATACTTGGATCTTAGAAAGGCTTTTAATACTGTTGCACATGGAAGACTGCTACACAAATTGGAGCAGTGTGACATTGGAGGCAAATTGCTGCTATGGATAAAGGGGTGGTTGAGGGGGAGAAGACAGAGAGTGGTAATCAATGGACACTGCTCATCGTGGACTGATGTTATTAGTGGAGTCCCTCAGGGCTCAGTGTTGGGTCCATTATTGTTTTCTGTATTTATAAATGATATTGATGATGGTATATCGGGATTAATGTCCAAGTTTGCAGACGATACAAAGGTTGGCAGGGTTGTCAAGGACACTACTGACACTATGCTGCTGCAACAGGATCTGGAAAGGTTGAGCAGATGGGCTGAGAGGTGGCAAATGAAGTTTAACATTGACAAATGTAAAGTACTACACATGGGAAACAGCAACCCCAGAGCAACGTATCAACTCTGTGGTACAACACTGACAGTGGTAGAGAATGAAAGGGACTTGGGGGTGGTTGTGCAGGCAGATATGAAGTTCTCTGAGCAGTGCAGACGGGCTGCAAGAGTAGCTCATGGAGTATTGTCAATGATATACAGGAATTTTTCCAGCAGGGATAAGGAGGTGATTATTCCATTGTATAAGGCGATGGTCAGGCCACACCTAGAGTACTGTATACAGGTCTGGAGGCCTCATTTCAAGAAGGATGTAGAGCTGCTGGAACGAGTACAGAGAAGGGCAACAAGATTAGTGAATGGAACAAAGGGGTGCTCTTACGAAGAAAGGCTTAAGTTTTGCAAATTACAGTGTCTGGAGACTAGGCACCAGCGAGGTGATCTGATAGAGGTGTATAAAGCCTTGAATGGTTTAAGCATGCTCAATGCTGATGGGATTCTTCGTCTAGCTCAGAATAATCACCTGAGAGGGCATAAATTCAAATTGAGGAAAGACAGATGTAGGATAGACGTGCGGAAATTTGCCTTTAGCCAGCGGGTGGTTGGTTGGTGGAACAGACTTCCATCCCTTGTGGTGGAGGTTGATGGCCTAAATAAGTTTAAGGCTCAGCTGGACAGGTATTTTGAACGAACAGAGGGGTGAAGTGGAAGTGGTTTTTTTTTTTTTTTTATTTTCGGCTGATGCTGCATAAGCTTGCTTTCTTGCATCAAATGCCTCTACTAATGCTAATGCTAATGCTAATATTCCATCAACTCCAGGAGCCTTACTGGTCTGTAGGCTTGAAAGTTTTTTCATTAAATAATCTTGCGAAATTTCAATATCATTAATAACATATTTTTTAACTTCGCTCCCACAATTTCCCATTGCCACAAAAGGCTTTTCATTTGTAAATATCAATGCAAAATAACTGTTGAGTTCATCTGCAACGGCAGCTGGTGTATTTATTACTATCCCCTTTCCCTTACGTAAAGGTCCGATCTGGTTTGTCCTGCTCTTCTTGGCATTTATATATGTGAAGAATTCTTTATCCCCCCTCTTTGCTCTGTTTGCTAGTGATTTCTCATAAACTGCTTTCGCCTGTCGAACCTTTTCTGTGGCTCTATTACAGATCACCTTGTAGCTGTTATAGGCTTCAGTACTTTTTATTGCTCTGTAACCTTTCCATGCCACCTTTTTCTGCTCAAGTAATGTGGCAACTTCACTATTCATCCAACTTACAGGAGATCTCTCCTGTTAACAGGAGAGATTGCTTCTACAGGGATGGGATACACTTAAATAGAAAGGGTGCAAGAATTTTTGCTGATGCTGTCGAGGCAGTGTTAGGTGGGTCGGAAAACTGCTAGTTGGGGGGGATACAAGGACTAATAGATTAACAGTAGCCACTGGCAGAGGTGGAAGTGATTCTTGCACTGCTTCTATTGAAATGAGCAGAAGTCTGAAAAACAATATGCAGGATATTTCAGAGACTGCTGGTAGTCATTGCGTTACAAGTAAACACATGGGTTGTGTTAGGGTAGCTAAGAATAGAAACAGGTGCATGTATACCTGCGTGTACACCAA
Organism: Mastigoproctus giganteus; assembly: GCF_048544385.1. Classification (NCBI taxonomy): domain Eukaryota; kingdom Metazoa; phylum Arthropoda; class Arachnida; order Uropygi; family Thelyphonidae; genus Mastigoproctus; species Mastigoproctus giganteus. The sequence goes on from NC_143586.1 coordinate 992,293, forward strand.
TGCTAGGAGTTTGGTAAATAAATTTGATGAATTTGAGGTATTGCTCAAAACATCAAAGGCAGATATTGTTGGGATATCAGAGACGTGGTGTCACACAGATATAAGTAATGCGGAACTGGAATTTGGGGAATACAATGTATATAGAAAGGATAGACAGGACAGGAGGGGAGGAGGGGTTATGCTATTAATTAAGAAACACATAAAGTTAACAGAAACACATAAAGTCCAAGGAAGTGAAGCCAGTCGACATCGATGGACAGGGCAGTGCCGAATCAGTTTGGTGTGACATAAGCATAGGGAAATCAAAATTGAGAGTAGGAGTGTGCTATAGGCCTAATGACTCTGATGAGTATAATAAGATATTGTACAGGGAAATAGAGTGGGCCAGTAAATCAGAGAGTCTTATAATGGGGGATTTTAATTTCCCAGATATTGACTGGAATTTGTGGGTTGGTCACTCACACACTAGCAAGGCTTTTGTGGATTTATTGGATGATTGTTTTCTACACCAGCATGTTCGTGAGGCAACAAGAGGGAGCAATACTCTTGATCTGATTATCAGTAGTGACTCTTCATGCATTAAGAACCTGCAGATAAATGAACCACTAGGTGGCAGTGATCACAGTGTGTTGAAGTGGGATTTACTCAAGGAGGTAACTACCATCAGAGGTAAAGGGAAGGGTTTTTGTTTTCGTAAAGGCGACTATGATGGTCTGAGACAGTATTTAAATTCTATACAGTGGGACCAACTGATGATGTTACCAACAGCAAACTCAAAATGGGAAGCATTCAAGGAACTAATCTTGGAGGCTACCAGGCTTTACATACCAACTAAGAAATATTGTTCAAGGTTTAGGCCTAAATGGTTGTCAGATGAACTAATGAGACATGTGGCAGAGAAGAAAAATGCATGGGATACATATAAATTAATGGGTGACATGGAAGCCTATGATAGATATAAGTTGGTCTGTAACCAAGTCACAAAGGAGATTAGGCAGGCAAAGGCAGACTACGAAAAATCCTTGGCAAAGGATGCAAAGAAAAACAGAAAAGAGTTCTTTACATACTTGAACTCGAGAAGGAAAGGGATGAATCAGATTGGTCCACTGGATATTGATGGTTCAACAGTTGAGGATCCTGCTCAGGTGGCTAACAATCTAAACGAGTATTTTGCATCTACATTCACGCATGAGGAGTTATTCAGGAAGGAGAATGATGTAGGTAAAGTAAACATTGGCAGTGAGCTGGATGATTTTGTAATAACTGAGAGGAAAGTGGAGGAGAGATTGTTGAGGATAAACATAAAAAAGGCACCTGGGGTGGATGGGATCTATCCAGTTATATTAAAGGAGGCAGCAAAGGAAGTATGCAAACCCCTAGCCATAATTATGAGAGCTTCTTTGGACTCAGGGGAGGTACCCATAGACTGGAGATGTGCAAATGTAACCCCAATTCACAAAGGAGGATCAAAGGCTGACACAAGTAATTATAGACCTGTTAGTTTAACTTCTGTTCCAGGTAAATTAATGGAGGCACTGGTTAAAGAAGCACTGCAGGATCATCTAGACAAGAATTCAGTTATAGCTCAGACGCAGCATGGTTTTGTTAAGGGCAGGTCTTGCCTGACCAATTTGATTGGATACTATGATGTAGTCACAAAAGAACTGGATGCAGGGAATAACTTTGATATTATATATTTGGATCTTAGAAAGGCTTTTGATACTGTTGCACATGGAAGACTGCTGCACAAATTGGAGCAGTGTGGCATTGGAGGCAAATTGCTGCTATGGATAAGGGGATGGTTGAGTGGCAGAAGACAGAGAGTGGTAATCAATGGACACTGCTCAACGTGGACTAATGTTATTAGTGGAGTTCCTCAAGGTTCAGTGTTGGGTCCGTTGTTGTTTTCGGTGTTTATGAATGATATTGATGATGGGATATCAAGTTTAATGTCCAAGTTTGCAGATGATACAAAGGTTGGCAGGGTCGTCAAGGACACTACTGACGCTATGCTGCTGCAACAGGATCTGGAAAGGTTGAACAGATGGGCTGAGAGGTGGCAAATGAAGTTTAACATTGACAAATGTAAAGTACTGCATATGGGAAACAGTAACCCCAGAGCAACGTATCAACTCTGTGGTACCACACTGACAGTGGTGGAGAATGAAAAGGACCTGGGGGTAATTGTGCAGGGAGATATGAAGTTCTCTGAGCAGTGCAGACGAGCTGCAAGAGTAGCTCATGGTGTCTTGTCAATGATATACAGGAATTTTTCTAGCAGGGATAAGGAGGTGATTATTCCCTTGTATAAGGCAATGGTTAGGCCACATCTTGAGTACTGTATACAGGTCTGGAGGCCTCATTTCAAGAAGGATGTAGAGCTGCTGGAACGGGTACAGAGAAGGGCAACAAGATTAGTAAATGGAACAAAGGGTTGCTCTTACGAAGAAAGGCTTAAGTTTTGCAAATTACAGAGTCTGGAGACTAGGCACCGGCGAGGTGATCTGATAGAGGTGTATAAGGCCTTGAATGGTTTGAGCATGCTCAATGCCAATGGGATTCTTCATCTTTCTCAGAATAATCACCTCAGAGGGCATAAATTCAAATTGAGGAAGGACGGATGTCGGATAGATGTGCGGAAATTTGCCTTTGGCCAGCGGGTGGTTGGTTGGTGGAACCGACTTCCATCACTTGTTGTTGAAGTTGATAGCCTAAACAAATTTAAAGCTCAACTGGACAGGTATTTCGAACGAACGGAGGGGTGAAATGGGAGAGGGTTTTTTTTTGGGCTGATGCTGAATAAGCTTGCTTTCTTGCATCGTATGCCTCTACTAATGCTAATGCTAATGCTAAACTTGGAACCCTTCTCGTGGAGTATTTTTTTAATGGTATATACGCATTCAAGGCATCTGTGATTAATGTTTTAAAAGCGTACCACAGTTCAATTGTATTCATTCTCTGCGCGATATCTACCCAGTTAATAGAGGCCATGTAGTACCTTAAGGCTTCATAATTTTCTTTTCTGAAATTAAAACCCATTCCTTTGCCTTTTACTTCTGCTACCTCTCTCGTCATCATCCACCGTAGAACTCCATGATCACTTCCTGCTACTGGTTCCTCTACTGTCAGCCCTGTTATGTCATCTGATTCATGTGTGATGATGAGGTCTAGGATATTCTTTTCTCTAGTACTTTCCCTGACATGTTGATACAAATAACAGTCATCTAGTTGATTTAAAAATTTTGTTCCCCATGTCGAGTTTCCTTCCCATTTACTCCAATCAATTAGAGGCAAATTGAAATCACCCATAATAAGACATTGACGCTTACTTGCCCATTCCATTTGCATGTAGAGGCTTTTGTCATAGTCTTCACAATCACCTGGTCTATAGATTACTCCTACTCGCATTGTACCTTTGTTTCCAACTATCTCACACCATACAGACTCTATACTAGCATGTGAAATGTCTGAATCCGGGAAAGCTATCGTCGCACTCAGGCTGCTTCTGATAAGAAGCATTACCCCACCACCCCTTCTATCTATTCTATCCTTCCTAAATACATTATACAAGCCGTACTGAAACTCATCATCCCCAATTTCCGGGTGGCACCACGTCTCTGTAAGCCCTATTATGTCCGCGTTACTTGTTTTAACCAGAAGTTCGAATTCGCTCATTTTATTGACGACACTTCTAACGTTACTGTATAAACAATTAAGATTTACTTTTCTTGTATATTTAACAACCCTAACACAACCCTTGAAGTTTTTTAGGCTCTCTTCCCTGATATTAGCTACCCGCTCACGTGAAACGTCTTTGCCCCCTGAACATCTAGATAATACGTCGAGTTGGGGTAACAGATAAGAACTCTTAAGGTATGTGCAAGAGTTACATTGACCAATATTATCAGATAAACGCGTGTCAGTATTACCCACATCCCCCCTAACTAGCAGTTTCCCTGAGCCTTTAAGGTATCGTCAATAATACTGGCAAAAACTTTTGCACCACCTTTGTTTAAGTGTATCCCGTCTCTACAAAACAAATTCCTTCTACCTACAAGTGTGGGCCATGCTGATAGAAATTTACCCCCTAAAGCCTTGCAGATTCCTTCAAGTCTTGAGTTAATCCACAAGGCTCTTAACATATAATTATTAGGAATAGAGAGATCTTTCCCTATTTTGGGTATTGCCAGTACAATACCCAAACATGGGGTTTTGTCAATGATATATAGGATTTTTGCTAGCAGGGAGAAGGAGGTGATTGTCCCTCTGTATAAGGCAATGGTCCGGCCATGCCTTGAGTGCTGCGTACAGGTCTGGAGGCCTCATTTTAGAAAGGATATAGATTTACTTGAGCGTGTACAGAGAAGGGCAACAAGATTGGTGAGGAGAATGAAGGGATCCTCTTACCAAGAGAGGCTTAAGTTCTGCAAATTGCAGTGGCTGGAGACTAGACACCTGTGCGGTGATCTGATTGAGGTGTATAAGGCCTTGAATGGGTTCAGCACGCTGAATTCTGATGGGATCCTTCCACTTGTTCAGATTACGAACCTAAGGTTCGTAATCTGAACCTAAGGGGGCACAAATTCAAATTAAGAAAAGACAGATGTAGAATAGATGTGCGGAAATTTGCCTTTAGCCAGCGGGTGGTTAATTGCTGGAACAAACTTCCATCTGTCGTTGTGGAAGTTGACAGGTTAAATAAATTTAAGGAGGAACTGGACAGGCATTTGGAGGGAATGGTGTGATTTATTTATTATTTATTTTTTTTTGGCTGATGCTGCATAAGCTCATACACTTGCCTTCTTGCATCACATGCCACTACTACTACAAAGGAGTGACCCCAGGAACTGGGGAATGAATGTTCCATGAAGATGTGGTTATAGAAGGTCAGTAGTGACGATAGTTATTTATTACCTAGGTGTTGTAGCATTATGTAGTATATTCCATCAGGGCAAGCAGCGCTGTTCTTTGCAGTGGATAAAACTTCTTTAAGTTCTAGCATAGTGAGTGGTTGATTGTATGGTAGAAAGGATTTGGTTCTGAAATTCAGATGGGATTTTTCAGCTGAAGTCTTAATTTTCTGAAATGATGGTTCGTATGCCATTGATTCAGATAACTGTGAAAATACTGTGCCTAGGGCATCTGCAATCTCTGCAGGAGTAGACAGTTCCAGCCCATTCCAGGAGATAAGTGTGGAGGACAATGGGGGGAATTTTCCATTTAATTGCCTGATTTTTCTCCATATAATTCTTATGTCAGTATTTTAGCATTAGTAGAGGCATATGATGCAAGAAAGCAAGCTTATGCAGCATCAGCCAAAAAAAAAAAAAAAAAACTCTCATTTCACCCCTCCGTTCATTCATTTAGGCTATCAACTTCCACAACAAAACATGGAAGTCTGTTCCACCAACCAAAAGGCAAACTTTCACACATCTATCCTACATCTGTCTTTCCACAATTTCAATTTATGCCCTCTCAGGTGATTATTTTGAGCAAGAGGAAGAATCCAATCAGCATTGAGCATGCTCAAACCATTCAAGGCTTTATACACCTCAATCAGATCACCTCGCAGGTGCCTAGTCTCCAGACACTGAAATTTGCGAAACTTAAGCTTTCTTCGTAAGAGCAACCCTTTGTTCCATTCACTAATCTTGTTGCTCTTCTCTGTACTCTTTCCAACAGCTCTACATCTTTTTTAAAATGAGGCCTCCAAACCTGTATAGAGTACTCAAGGTGTGGACTGACTATTGCCTTATATAAGGGCATAATCACCTCCTTAACCCTGCTAGAAAAATTCCTGTATATCATTGACATGACACCATGAGCTACTCTTGCACTGCTCAGAAAACCATCTGCACTGCTCAGAAAACTTCATATCTATATCTGCCTGCACAATTACCTCCAGGTCCTATTCATTATCTACCACTGTCAGTGTAGTACTACAGAATTGATAACTTACTCTGGGGTTACTGCTTCCCATATGTAGTACTTTACATTTGTCAATGTTAAGCTTCATTTGCCACCTCTCAGTGCATCTGATAAACTTTTCTAGATCCTGTTCCAGCAGCATACTGCCATTAGTGTCCTTAACAACACTTCCAACCTTTGTATCGTCTGCAAACTTGGACATTAAGCTTGATATACCATCATCAATATCATTTATAAATACAGAAAACAACAATGAACACAACACTGAACCCTGAGGGACCCCACTAATAACATTAGTCCACAATGAGCAGTGTCCATTGATTACCACTCTCTGTCTTCTCCAACTCAACCATCCCTTTATCCATAGCAGCAATTTGCCTCCAATGCCACACTGCTCCAATCTGTTCAGCAGTCGTCCATGTGCAACAGTATCAAAAGCCTTTCTAAGATCCAAGTATATAATATCAAAGTTATTCACAGCATCCAGCTCTTTTGTGACTGCATCATAGTATCCAATCAAATTGGTCAGGCAAGACTTCCCCTTAACAAAACCATGCTGTGTCCAGGCTATAACTGAAGTTTTGTCTAGATGATACTGCAGTGCTTCTTTAACCAGTGCCTCCATTAATTTTCCTGGAACAGAAGTTAAACTCACAGGTCTATAATTACTTGTGTCAGCCTTTGATCCTCCTTTGTGAATTGGGGTCACATTTCCTCATCTCCAGTCCATGGGTACCTCCCCTGGTCCAAAGAAGCTCTCATAATTATGGCCAAGGGTTTCTAACTCCCTTTGCCGCCAATTTTAATATAACTGGATAGATTCCGTCCACCCCAGGTGCCATTTCTTGTGTTTATCTTCATCAATTTCCCCTTGTAACTCCACTCACAGTTATAACAAGATTATCTAGCTTACTGCCAGAATTGAATACACCTTTGGCATTCCCCTCAATGAATAACTCCTCATATGTGAATGTTGATGCAAATATTCATTTAGTTTGTTAGCTACCTGAGCAGGATCATCAACAGTTGAACCATCAATATTAAGTGGACCAATCTGATTCATCCCCTTCCTTCTAGAGTTTACATAAGTAAAGAACTCTTCGCTCTTTTTCTTTTCATCCTTTGCCAAAGATATCTTGTAATCTGCCTTCGCCTACCTAATTTCCTTTGTAACTTTGTTACAGACCAGCTTATATCTATCATAGACTTCTGTGCCACATATTAATTTATATGTGTTCCATGCATTTTTCTTCTCTGACACATGTCTAATTATTTCATCTGACATCCACTTAGGCCTAAATCTTGAACCATATTTCTTTGTTGGTATGAAAAGCCTAGTAGCTTCCAAGATTAATTCTTTGAATGCTTCCCATTTTGAATTTGCTGTTGGTAACATCATCAGTTGGTTCCACCGTATAGAATATAAATACTGTCTCAGACCACCGTAGTCATCTTTACGAAAGCAAAAACCCTTCCCTTTAGTCTTGATGTTAGTTATCTCTTTGAGTAAATCCCACTTCAGCACACTGTGATCATTGTCATCTAGTGGTTCCTTTATCTGCAGATTCTTGATGCATGAAGAATCACTACTGATAATCAGATTAAGAGTATTACTCCCTCTAGTTGCCTCCCGAACATAGTGCTCTAGAAAACAATCATCCAATAAATCCACAAAAACCTTCCTAATGTGGCAGTGACCAACCCACAAATTCCAGTCAATATCCGGGAAATTGAAATTCCCTATTATAAGATACTCTAATTTACTGGCCACTCTCTTTCTCTGCACAATTTCTCATTATACTCATCAGATTCATTAGGCCTATAACACACACCTGCTCTCATTTTTCCTTTCCCAGTGCTTACGTCACTTCAAACAGATTCAACATTGCATTGTCCACCGACATCAATTGGATGCCCTTCCTTAGATTTGATGTGTTTCTTAACTAACAGCATAACTCCTCCTCCCTTTATATCCTGTCCTGTCTATCCTTTCCGCACACATTGTACTCCCCAAATTCTAGTTCTGCACTGCTTATGTCTGTGTGACACCATGTCTCTGATAGCCCAACAATATCTGCCTTTGATGTCTTGACTAGCACTTCAAGCTCATCGAATTTATTAACTATACTCCTAGCATTGCTGTACATGCAAGTATACATGCACCTGCTTCTACTCTTAGTTACCCTAACACAGCCCATGTATTTACTTGTTCCGATATGACTCCCAGTTTTTTTTGTTTTTTCTGGTAGTTGTTGGCGCATTGGCTTCTGTGGCCATAATGCACTTCCCAAGGTTTTTGCAGTACTTTAGCATTAGCATTAGCATTTGTAGAGGCATTTGATGCAAGAAAGCAAGCTTATGCAGCATCAGCCAAAAAAAAAAAAAAAAAAAAAAACCCACTTCCACTTCACCCCTCTGTTCGTTCAAAATACCTGTCCAGCTGAGCCTTAAACTTATTTAGGCTATCAACCTCCACCACAAGGGATGGAAGTCTGTTCCACCAACCAACCACCCGCTGGCTAAAGGCAAATTGATCCAAGCCCGAGGCGGGATTCGAACCCGCGACCTTTGGGTTGCCAGGCAGGCACTTTACCCACCCGGCTAGACCGGTCGGCATGACTCCCGGTAGTCTGAAAATTCCCATTGCGTTGCTTTTCATGCTTATGCTCAATTGCATTTGAATAGAAGTAGCGCAAGTATCACTTTTACGTCTGCCAGCGGCTACTGTTAATCTATTAGTCCGTGTATCCCCCAAGCTAGCAGTTTTCCCACCCACCTAACTCTGCCTCGATAACATCAGCAAAAAATTCTTGCACCCTTTCTATTTAAGTGTATCCATCCCTGTAGAAGCAATCACTCATATTAACAAGCACAGACCAGGCTGAGAAAAATTTTACCCGTTGAACCTTGCACAATCTCTCCAGGGCCGAATTGATTGACAAGGCTCTCATCATATACTTCCTCCTATTGTGTCTAAGCAGAATTGCAGACATTTTCAAATTCAACCCTAACCCACGGCTTTTTTTTTTTTTCAGCATTGTCTTGTATTGTTAAGTAATGTTGCCGATCTCCTACTCTTAATATCATTAGTGCCAACGCATACAACAATATCACCCTTTGTACCCTTAAAGGATGATATCTGCCCTACAGCATCATCATCCTTTGCCCCTGGCAGACATACCCTGGTCCTGTTCCATTTATCCTTTTTGCACAATATGTTCCCCGTTTCCCTGACAATAGAATCACCTACAACAACTAGTTCCTTTGGGACCAGCGAATTCTGCCTTGGGGGTTGCTGCTGTGTTGCATGATGTTCAAGTGCAAGCTCTGGCATTGATGTGGGCAGCTGAGAACTTGATTGACCCATCAATTTAAATCATTCGAGAGCATCCACCCTGTCTTTCAAGCTCTCGTATAAGCCCATAACAATGCCGAGTTGGCACCTGATTTCCTCGCACTCCTTACATCGTGCAACACAAAGACATTCCCCTCTCAATATCACGCCCCGGTCCTGATTGCTCCACAAACATCAAACATGCAGTGCATTTCAATAGACTGTGATTCAGAGGACAACCCCCCCCCCTCAGTTCTCCCCTGAGGCACAGCACTTCCACTAGTTTGAGTCTTTTGCTTTGCTGCTCTGGTCTGAGTCATGATTTCTATTCAAGTTCAGTAAAATTCTAATACAAAATATAACCCTAAAGCTATATCCCAATGCAATTATAACACTATACAGCAGGCCCCCGTTATAATGCGGTTCGCTTTACGCTGATTCTCTATAACACTGTTCTTATATTATAACCCCTATCTGACTATAACGCTGTCACATATCACTATAAAGCTCTTTTACAGATTGCATTTTTGGAATATTTAACAAAATCGCTTTATTTGATGGAGTCGATAACTTGAAAATGAATAGCAAAACAGTATTAAAACGTTTTCCACGCCGACTTAAGAAATTTTCCCACGCTCAGTGAAAATTTTCTCGCACGTTAAATTAATTGCAGTACAGTGACTTGTTACGTAGTTCCGAGATCAACATTTTAGGGTTTGGTTTTTAATGGCGCATTGGCAGCTAAGGCCATAATGCGCCCTCCAACATTTTAAAAAAATGATCAAGTTTGTAATATTTGTGTTATATGCATTTATCCGAAGTCTAGTCATCACTCAGTACCGTATTAGACATCGTGCGAAACGAACAGTTTACTTGAACATTGTGTCATAATTGATGCAATCAACGTAGTTACATTTTCGAAGAGTTAATAATGGCCGATAACAATGAAAAAGCAACAATGTCTGAGCGCAGTACGAAGACTATAAATGTGAGAAAAAGACTAAATTTGAAAATTAAATTAGACGTTTTGAAGTGAATCGATTTGGGTCAAAGACAAGCGGATGTGTGCCATAATTTAGGACTCGCAAGTTTAACTGTAAGAACAATTATAAAAAAAAAAAAAAAAGAATTAATTTTAGCAGCAGAAAAGATAGCTGTTCCACTGCAAGCAACTGTTATGTTATGTTATTTGGTTTTTAGGAGCATTAGCAACTAAGGCCATATTGCTCCGGGATATGCGGTGGTCATTCCCTGACTTTTCCGCATCCTCCGTATTTGGTGGTCACGGGCTCGAACCCCGGTCTAATCAAGAAGCCTGTGCTATGCACTGCTGCTCCTTCCCACTTGGCTACGGAGGTGCATCTGCAAGTAACTAGGGCTAGTGGCTATTAGGATTGAAATGGAAAGACTTTAACTAATTTTAATGAAGATAATATCCAATGCAGAATTCAGTTAAGTTAAATATTATTAAAAAAAAAGAAAGAGATTAGCCAATATGATGATCTGAAGAAAACTCGCCTAAAAAAATGTGGAACCACTTAAAACTAATAAGGGCTGGTTGAATAGATTTAAAATACAGGGAGAAGCCACAAGTGCAGAAGGAGCCAAAACTTTCAAAAAAAGAACTTGCTAAAATAATTGAAGATGTGTATTATGTGTTATACTTCTCAACAAGTTTTTAACATAGATGAAGCAGGACTTTTGTGGAAATGAATGCGTAAAAGAAGTTTCATATTGAAAGAAGAAAAAAGCATGCCAGGTTTCAAAGTGGTGAAGGATCGGTTGACTTTATTGTTGGGTGGTAACGCTGTGGGGGATTTAAAATTAATATCCCTTTTAGTTTATTTGGAAGAGAGCCAAAGTTCAACCCAAAATCAATACATTTTTCATGATTCAATTCATCAATTAAATTAAATCAATTTAGATCAATTAAATTCATGATTTTAATTGGAATTGTAAGTTTAATTTTGATACGTAAGTAGTTGCCACATAATTATATTTTAATGCAGAATATTTTATATGTACAAATATTTGAATATTAAATATTTTGACCGACATTTGTGCATCTTTTCACTACCGTTTATTATTGATTAGGAAATATCCTATGGCACCGACCGACCGCAACTCACAAATACATATGTTACCTTATGGGAATGCGATGCTCGCTTAGCGCGGATTCACTTAGCGCTCTGTTTTTACGGAACAAATTATCAGCTTTAAGCGGGGATCACCTGTATATATGTATTTCAGTATCAAATATTATCTCCGAGTTACGTTATATGACTTTCTTATCCCCTGTCAACTTATATGTAGTAGTAGTAGTAATAGTGGCATGTGATGCAAGAAAGCAAATGTATGAGCTTATGCAGCATCAGCCAAAAAAAAAAAAAAAAAAAAAAAATCACACCATTCCCTCCAAATGCCTTTCCAGTTCCTCCTTAAATTTATTCAACCTATCAACTTCCACAACGACAGATGGAAGTTTGTTCCAGCAATTAACCACCCGCTGGCTAAAGGCAAATTTCCGCACATCTATTCTACATCTGTCCTTTCTTAATTTGAATTTATGCCCCCTTAGGTTCGTAATCTGAACAAGTGGAAGGATCCCATCAGAATTCAGCGTGCTGAACCCATTCAAGGCCTTATACACCTCAATCAGATCACCATGCAGGTGCCTAGTCTTCAGCCACTGCAATTTGCAGAATTTAAGCCTCTCTTGGTAAGAGGATCCCTTCATTCCCCTCACCAATCTTGTTGCCCTTCTCTCTACACGCTCAAGTAAATCTATATCCTTTCTAAAATGAGGCCTCCAGACCTGTACGCAGTACTCAAGGCGTGGCCTGACCATTGCCTTATACAGAGGGATAATCACCTCCTTTTCCCTGCTAGCAAAATTCCTATATATCATTGACAAAACCCCATGACCTGCCCTGGCAGCCTGTCTGCATTGCTCAGAAAACTTCATATCTAACTGCACAATTACTCCCAGGTCTTTTTCATTTTCTACCACCTTAAGTGTATTACCACACAGTTGGTACGTTTCTCTGGGGTTACTTCTACCCATATGCAGTACTTTGCATTTGTCAAGGTTAAACTTCAGTTGCCACTTCTTAGCCCATCTGCCCAAATTATCTAGATCCTGTTGCAGTAGCACACTGCCATTACTGTCATTAACAACCCTGCCAACCTTTGTATCATCTGCAAACTTCGACATTAAGCCTGATATACCTTCATCAATATCATTGATAAATATACAAAACAACAGTGGTCCTAACACCGAACCCTGTGGAACTCCATTAATAACATTAGTCCAAGAAGAGCAGCACCCATTGATTACCACCCTCTGTCTTCTCGCACTTAACCATCCTTTTATCCATTGCAGCAACGTACCCTTAATACCATTCTGCTCCAATTTGTACAATAGTCTTCCATGCGAACAGTGTCAAAAGCTGTCCTGAAATCCAAATATATGATATCAAAATTATTTTTTGCATCCAGTTCCTTTGTAACCACATCATAATATCCTATCAAATTTGTCAGACAAGACTTTCCCTTAACAAACCCATGTATTAATTTATGATGTTACATTTGTAATAACTAGGTTGCTATATTTATTTAGTTAAAAAAGTACAATTCAATTGACAATGAAATTGAATAAGATTAATAAATTTTACTGAGTAATTGATACTACTATACTCGCTATCTAGTTTTCTGTTAAACCTTACACTATTATGGTTGAGGAAAAAAGGGAGCCGTTTTTCCTCAGTCCCAGTTTGGGGTGCCCAATCTGATAACAAAACTGTCCTCCCGGAGGCAAAATCTAATAATAAACAACCTTTGAGGGAAGCCTGATTTCATTTGTACCATAACATGAGTGGGTCTTAGCTATTGATAGGGGTTAAACTGCTCCTGTCAGATAACACAAAAATTATATTTATAAATTTTAAAAAATTTAAGAGGATACCGAAAACTAGCTTAAGTACTCACTTTGATTCCTCATCCACCTGCAACTGTAAGTGCTTGATTTTTCCTTCTAATGATAAAACTGTAGCTTTATTTCTTGATCTTTGACTAGATTCTACTTCTTGTATCTTGAACTTCAGTTCCTTATTCTATGTATAAAATGTAACAAATTTAAAATTCTTATGAAACAGTATTCTACTGGTTAAAAGTGTTAAATGATTACTAGTAAATTAAGTAAATAAGCAGTATGGTAAAGTCACCATATGCAGAAGAAAAATTGCAGAATGCAAACATATTTTGCTGCAAATTGGCAAAATATTTATGGGTTTTTTGGTAAAATATGGTTACAATCTTTATAATTTTTTTTGCAATGCTATACACTATGTACAGTAAATAAGTATAGTATTAGTATAGCCGTAAAGTAAAAGGAGGCCACAGCTTTTTGCTGCTACAGCCAAAAAAAAGAAAATATAAATTATTTACTTCTCTCCTCTTTTCTAAAGTTGACCTTTAGATTTCTTGAAACTGTTAGCTTCAACTACCTGTGGAGGCAACTTGTTCCAGTAATCAACAATCCACCGGTTTAGACTAGATTGTAAAAGAAAACTTTTACAATCTAGTCTAAACCTCTTCCCCTGTAATTTGAATTTATGGCCACAAGTTCTGGAATCCTTTATGAACAGCATAAATTTCATCTTCATTCTTTTTATTATTTATACGAAGGTTGGCAGGGTTGTTAATGACAGTACGCTGCTGCAACAGGATCTAGAAAAGTTGAGCAGATGGGCTGAGAGGTGGCAAATGAAGTTTAACATTGACAAATGTAAAGTACTACATATGGGAAGCAGTAACCCTAGAGTAACATATCAACTCTGTGGTACTACACTGACGTTGGTAGAGAACAAAAAGGACCTGGAGGTAACTGTGCAGGCAGATATGAAGTTTTCTGAGCAGTGCAGACGTTCTGCAAGAGTAGCTCATGATGTCTTGCCAATGATATACAGGAATTTTTCTAGCAGGGATAAGGAGGTGATTATCCCCTTGTATAAGGCAATGGTCAGGCCACACCTTGAGTATTTGTATACAACTCTGGAGGCCTCATTTTAAGAAGGATGTAGAGCTGTTGCAATGAGTACAGAGAAGGGCAACAAGATTAGTGAATGGAACAAGGGGTTGCCCTTATGAAGAAAGGCTTAAGTTTTGCAAATTACAGTGTCTAGAGACTAGGTACCTGCGAGGTGATCTGATTGAGGTGTATAAAGCCTTGAATGGTTTGACATGCTCAATGCCGATGGGATTCTTCCTCTTGCTCAGAATAATCACTTGAAAGAGCATAAATTTAAATTGAGGTAAGACAGTTGTAGGATAGATGTGTGGAAGTTTGCCTTTAGCCAGCAGGTGGTTGATTGCTGGAACAAACTTCCATCTGTCACTGTCGAAGTTGGTAGCTTAAATAGATTCAAGGCAATACTAGACAAACATTTGGAGCGAGTGGATGGGTGAAATAAGGGTTTTTTTTTTTTTTTTTTTTTGGCTGATGCTATATAAGCTTGCTTTATGCATCATGTGCCTTTGCTAATGCTAATGACTTAACACTGATATTATTTAGTTGCTTAATGGGAATTCGGGCAAATAACAAAAAGACACAGACATTGTGGCTATACACCCATCATGGTCAACGTATAAATGATACTAACTCGTCTCAGAGGTGTCTTGTAAACCTCAGTCAGGTCTCCTCTAAGCCTGGCTGGTTGCCAAGCTCTACAGTAAATATAATCAAAGCCTTTCCTCATATGGTTGCATTACTTCTATTAGAATGAGCAGTGTCCTGGCATGAGGGGGTGCTGGGGGTTTCAGGGACTGCCATCAGTCCCTGAAACAAATAAATACATGGGCTGTGTTAGGGTAACTAAGAATAAGAATAGGTGCATGTATACTTATGCATATACCAATGCTAGAAGTATAGTAAATAAATTTGGTGAATTTGAATTACTGGTCAAGACATCAAAGGCGGATATTGTTGGGTTATAAGAGATGTGGTGTCACACAGAAATTAGGAATGCGGAACTGGAATTCGGGGAATACAATGTGTACAGAAAGGATAGACAGGATAGGAAGGGAGGAAGGGTTATGCTGTTATTTAAGAAAAACATAAAATATAAGGAAGTGCATTCAGTTGATATAGATGGACAGTGCAATGTTGAATCAGTTTGGTGTGACATAAGCACTAAGAAAGCAAAAATAAGAGTCAGAGTGTGCTTTGGTCTAATGATTCTAATGAGTACAGACAAATACAGTGGGCTAGTAAATTAGAATGGCTTATAATGGGGGATATTATTTTTTTTCTGCAGCAGCATGTTCAAGAGGCAACCAGAGAGGGTAATACTCTTGATCCGGTTAGCAGCAGTGGAGTTTCATATATTAAGAATTTCCAGATAAACAACATGTGGCAGTGAGCACAGTGTACTGATGTGGAATTTACTTAAAGATATAATTACCATCAGGGGTAAGGAAAGTGATTTTTCTTCCATAAGGGTGACTACCAGTGGTCTCAGACAGTTTTTAAATTCTGTACAGTGGTACCAACTGATGATGTTACCAACAGCAAATTCTAAGTAGGAACTATTCAAGGAATTAATCGTGGAAGCTACTAGACTTTTTATACTGATTAAGAAATATTGTTCAAGATTTAGGCCTGAATGGTTGTCAAATGAACTAATGAACTCGGGGCAGAGAATAAAAATGCATGGGATGCATATAAATTATAAGGCGACACAGAAGCCTATGGCAGATATAAGCTACTCTGTAATCTAGTCAGAAAGGAGATTAGGCAAGCAAAGGCAGATTACAAGAAATCTTTGTTAAAAGGATGCTAAGAAAAACAGCAAGGATTTATTTACTTATATAAACTCTAAAAGGAAGGGGATGAATCTGATTGGTCCACTTGATATCAATAGTTTGACTGTTGATGATCCTGCTCAGATGACAAACAAACTGAATGAGTATTTTGCATCTATATTCACACGTGGAGTTATTAAGAAAGGAAAACGCCAAACGTTTATCAAATTGTAACAGGGTGCTTAACGATTTTGTAATAACTGAGGGCAAAATGGAGGAGAAATTGTTGAAGTTAAACATAAAGGCACCTAGGGTGGATAGGATCTATCCAGTTATATTAAAGGAGGCGGCAAAAAAACTAAGCAAACCCTTGGCAATAATTATGAGAGCATTCTTGGACTCAGGGGAAGTCCCCACGGACTTGAGATATGCAAATTTATCAAAGGGTGACACAAGTAATTACAGACCATTTAGTTTAACTTCTGTTCTGGATAAAATAATGTAGTTACTAGTTAAAGATGCATTGCAGGATCACCTAGTGAATAATGCAGCAATAATTCTAGTAGCTCCAAATTCAAGTCCCTGAAGGCTTCCCATTTAGAATTCAACATTGGTAACATCATCAGTTGATCCCATTGTACAGAATTTAAAAGCTGTCTGGGACTCATGTGGTTACCTTTACGAAAGTAAAAGCCCTTCCCTTTAGCCTTGATGGTAGTTACATCTTTAAGTGATTCCCACATCAGTACATTGTGATCACTGTCACCCAGTGGTTCCTTCATCTTAAAATTCTTAATACATGAATAATCAATGCTGATAATCAGATCAAGAGTATTACTCCCTCTGGTTGCCTCTCAAACATGTTGCTGTAGAAAACAGTCATCCAATAAATCCACAAAAATCTTGCTAATGTGCGACTGACTAATCCACAAGTTCCAGTCAATATCTGGAAAGTTAAAATTCCCCATTATAAGGCATTCTGATTTACTGGCCTACTCTATTTCTCTGCTCGACTGCTCATTATACTCATCAGATTCATTAGGCCTATAATACACACCTATTCTCATTTTTCCTTTCTCAGTGCTTATGTCACACCAAACAGACTCAACATTGCATTGTCCACCAACATTAATTAAATGCACTTCCTTAGATTTTGTGTGTTTCTTAATTAACAGCATAATCCCTCCTCCCTTTCTGTCCTGTCTATCATTTCTGTACACATTGTACTCCCTAAATTCCAATTCTGCACTGCTTATGTCTGTGTGACACGTCTCTGATATCCCAACAATACCTGCCTTTGATGTCTTGACCAGCACTTCAAGCTCATCAAATTTATTAACTATTCTCCTAAAATTGGTGTACATGCAAGTATACATGCACCTGTTTCTACTTATACATCAATTGCCTTATACCGTAGGATTATTATGACCTCCTGAATTCTACAGCATAATTAGCATTAGTAAAGGCACATGATGCAAGAAAGGAAGCTATAGCATCAGCCAAAAAAAAAATAAAAATAAAAATAAAAATAAAATAATCTTCTAATTTCACCTATCCACTTGCTCCAAATGTTTGTCTATTTCTGCCTTGAATATATTTAAACTATCAACTTCTACAATGACAGATGGAAGTTTGTTATAGTAATAAACCACATGCTGGCTAAAGGCAAACTTTTGCACATCTATCCTACAACTTTTTTTCCTCAATTTGAATTTATGTACTCTCAGGTGATTATTCTGAGCAAGAGGAAGAATCCCATCGGCATTGAGCATGCTCAAACCATTCAAGGCTTTATACACTTCAATCAGATCACCTCACAGGTGCCTAGTCTGCAGACACTGCAATTTGTAAAACTTAAGCCTTTCTTCATAAGAGCAACCCTTTGTTCCATTTATTAATCTTGTTGCTCTTGTTCCAGCCGCTCCACATCCTTCCTCAAATGAGGCCTCCAGATCTGTAATATTTGATAAATTTTTGATATGACACCATAGACTCTGCTGGCTGCCTCTTTACCCTGCTCAGAATGTTTATGCTGCCTGTTTACTCTACTCATTTTGCTGCATTTAAACATAGCTGCCACTTTTCTCACCATTCTTGAAGCCTGTTCAAATCATCCTGAAAGAGTACTGCTTGCCACTAGTCATGAATGACTCTCCCAATCTTTATGTCATCGGCAAATTTTAACATCACACCCTTTATTCCTTTGTTGATGTCATTTATGAAAATCAGAAGCAACAGTGGTTCAAGAACCAACCTTTGGTGGACTTCACTTCTGATGTTACATCTGACATTATATATGAACTATAAGTTATGAAGAACACAACTTATACTCAGATCAGTAGACATTTGCCACTCAGAACAATGGAAAATGGTTCATGCTAATTGTTGCCACATAAGCATAACACTGGCAAATATTGATTGCAGCAGTTTTCGATGTGGGCTATGCACACGTTGAAACCAAAATAGCCGTCTAGCTCAAATGACTCCTTTTTGGAACACCATGAAGGGATCGGTAGGATAAAGAATCCCAGTAGCAAAACTACAGATTCTTTACCCACTCCCCACAAGATTCTTGAATGGGATACACCACACTTAGAAGTAAACCCATCAATATAGTATTGGAGAATCCTTTTCTTTTCTCTGCATCCATCCCTAGATAAGCTTGTTACTGGAACACCAACAGTTTGCTTAACAAACAGCTGATGGTTCTGATCAGCCCTGCTACAAAACATCTGATACCAAACAGCTCCCAGATGATTGCTGCCACCAAAACCAACATTTCAAGAAAATAACTATAATTTTCACCCCTATCAAAAACCTTCTGTTACTCTACTTGTTGGCTGACCTGGGCACTGCTATATAATTAGGCAGCCTCAACTTTGACATCAGCAGTATAGAAATTGTAAGTGCTAGCACAAATGTACAGTTTTAAAAATGCAATAATTCACCCCTTCCTAAACTAAAAACATCCCTCTTTCCTTCAAATTGTTCATGTTTGTAAAATAAATGACAAAATTGAAAATTTTAAATTATTTCCATTTTTTATGAAAAATGAAGGAGGTGATTATCCCTTTATATAAGCAAAAAAAAAAAAAAAAAGAAAGAAAGAAAAACTCCTCCATACTATCTCTCAAACTATTTCTGTGGGAACAAACATTAAATCGCCCCTCTCTAAAATAATAGTTCTAATTGCAATTTACATAAAAGGTAAGTTACCATTATTCATTCACTCATACACACCCACCCACCACTTAGCTGATAAAAATACACTTCCCCTCTTATTAAGAAATACCCTTACCAGTACATAAGGATACAAAAGAGTAACTAAAATTCAATCATGTATTAAATGAGTGCAGAAACCTACTTATGTGAGTCTTAAGTAAGACTTCTTCATGCTACCATGTAAGGGTCTTTAATTAAAATTTTCTAGATGGGACAAATACAAAAACTGCATATGGGTAGCTGCAACCCCAAAATAAGGTACCAACTGTGCAGTACTACACTCAGGGTAGTGGATAATGAAAGAGATCTGGAGTAAAGGGATCTTGTCAAGGATATACAGGAATTTTGCTAGCAGGGATAAGGAGGAGATTATCCCTTTATATAAGGCACTGGTCAGGCCACCCATTGAGTATGGCATACATGTCTGAAGGTCTCAATTTAGGAATGATGAGCTCCTAGAATGAGTGCAGAGAAGGGCAATGAGATTGGTAAGGAGAACAAAGGGTTCGCTCACCAAGCAAGGCTTAATTTCTGCAAATTGCAGCATCTGGTGACTAGGAACCTGCAAGGTGATCTGATTGAGGTGTGTAAGACTTTGAATGGTATGATCAAGAGCAATACTGATGGGATTCTTCCTCTTGCTCAGATTACACAACTGAGAGGGGCATAAATTCAAACTGAAGAAAGTCAGTAGTAGAATAGATGTGTGGAAATTTGCATTTAGCAAGAAGGTGGTAGATTGCTGGAACAAACTTCCATCTGCTGTTGTGGAAGTTGAGAGCTTAAATAAATTCAAGGAAGAAATGGACAAACTTTTGGAGCAAATGGATGGGTGAAATGGGAAGTTTTTTTTTTTTTTGGCTCATGCTGTATAAGTACGCTTTCTTGAATCATATGTCCCTACTAATTGTAATGATAATCAATCTAAGTCTTTTTCATGTAACAATGCATGTCTCATATTTACCACCCTTCGCATCTTCAAATCATCAGCAAACCTTTGCATTGTCAATAATGCCAGTGTGGGACTAACAGCAAGCTTTTTTTTTTTTTTTTTTTTTATGAAAACCCCAAACACGAGAGGTATTAGAACCTATAGTACTTAGTACCGTGATTGGGTTGGAGGTTGCGAAGACGAAAGAAGATATTTGTTGACATTACACTTGAACTTCTGTAGACCGTAATTTTCAGGAAATACGTGTGAAGAAAGGTTGTTCCAGAAAATGGCAGTTGAATGAATAAATGAGGAAGATGAAAAGTTGGTTCTGTGAGTTTGAAGTGGGGGTGGATGTTGGCTGGTGGCAGCACGTGTTCAGACTGTTTGGAAAGAGAGAGCGAGAATTATAGAAGCCAATTCAGAAGAACAGTGCCCATGGAAGTATCTGAAGAAAAGGCAGGCAGCAGAAACAGAACGTCTATGAGACAGAGAGTGGAGAGATTTTGTTAGAGAGGAGTCATTAATCAACCTAACTGCCCTCTTCTGAATGGAATCTAGAAGCCTGAGAGACGTTTTGCGGGCACCTCCCAAGATGTGCGAACAATATTCCATGGTAGGGCAGATTTGCGATTTGTACACAGTGAACAGCTGTTTGGAAGAAAAGTAATGCCGACAGTGAAAGAGAAAACCAAGTTTTTTAGATGCAGAGGAAGAAATATTTCTAATGTGCGTGTCCCAAGAGAGATTAGAAGTCAGGGTAATCCCCAAAAGAGATATATGAGAGCAAGGCTCAAGGGGAAGAATTTTTTTCAGCCTGGTCGGTACTTGTTAACAGAAGAGACTGATTCCACAGGGATGGGATACACTTAAATAGAAAGGATGCAAGAATATTTGCTGATGCTATCGAGGCAGTGTTAAGTGGGTCGGAAAACTGCTAGCTTGGGAGGATACAACAACTAATAGATTAACAGTAGCCACTGGCAGAGGTGAAAGTTATTCTTGCACTGCTTCTATTGGAATGAGCAGAAGCCTGGAAAACAAGATGCAGGATATTTCAGAGACCGCTGGGAGTCATTGCGGTACAAGTAAACACATGGGTTGTGTTAGGGTAGCTAAGAATAGGAACAGGTGCATGTATATTTGTGAGTACACCAATGCTAGTATTGTAAATAAATTTGATGAATTTGAAGTATTGTTCAAAACATCAAAGGCAGATATTGTTGCGATATCAGAGATGTGGTGTCACAGAGATATAAGGAATGCAGAACTGGAATTTGGGGAGTACAATGTTTACAGAAAGGATAGACAGGATAGGAAGAGAGGAGAGGTTATGCTATTAGTTAAGAAATGCATAAAATCCAAGGAAGTGAAGCCAGTCAACATCGCTGGACAGTGCAGTGTCGAGTCAGTTTGGTGTGACATAAGCATTGGGAGATCAAAATTGAGAGTAGGATTGTGCTATAGGCCTAATGACTCTGATGAGTATAATATAAAACTGTACAGGGAAATAGAGTGGGCCAGTAAATCAGAGAGTCTTATAATGGGGGATTTTAATTTCCCAGATATTGACTGGAATTTGGGGGCTGGTCACTCACACACTAGCAAGGCTTTTGTGGATTTATTGGATGATTGTTTTCTACATTAGCATGTTTGGGAGGCAACTAGAGCGAGTAATACTCTTGATTTGATTATCAGTAGTGATTCTTCATGCATTAAGAATAATCTGCAGGTAAATGAACCACTAGGTGGCAGTGATCACAGTGTGCTGAAGTGGGATTTACTCAAAGAGGTAACTACCATCAGGGGTAAAGGGAAGGGTTTTTGCTTTCGTAAAGGTGACTACGATGGTCTGAGACAATATTTAAATTCTATGCAGTGGGACCAATTGATGATGTTACCAACAGCAAATTCAAAATTAGAAGCATTCAAAGAACTTATCTTGGAAGCTACTAGGTTTTACATACCAACTAAGAAATATTGTTCAAGGTTTAGGCCTAAATGGTTGTCAGATGAACTAATGAGACATATGGCAGAGAAGAAAAATGCATGGGATACATATAAATTAACATGTGAAACAGAAGGCTATGATAGACATAAGTTGATCTGTAACCAAGTTACAAAGGAGGTTAGGCAGGCAAAGGTAGATTAAGAGAAATCTTTGACAAGGGATGCAAAGAAAAACAGAAAGGAGTTCTTTACTTACGTGTACTCTAGAAGGAAAGGGATGAATCAGATTGGTCCACTTGATATCGATGGTTCAACTGTTCATGATCCTGCTCAGGTAGCTAACAAACTAAATCAATATTTTTGCATCTACATTCACACATGAGGAGTTATTCAGGAAAGGGAATGCCATAGTTGAAGTAAACACTGACAGTGAGCTAGATGATCTTGTAATAATTGAGAGTAAAGTGGAGGAGAAATTGTTGATGATAAATACAAGAAAGGCACCTGGGGTGGATGGGATCTATCCAGTTGTATTAAAGGAGGCGGCAAAGGAAGTAAGCAATCCATTAGCCCTAATTATGAGAGCTTCCTTGGACTCACAGGAAGTACCTACAGACTGGAGATGTGCAAATGTAACCCCAATTCACAAAGGAGGATCAAAGGCTGACACAAGTAATTATAGACCTGTGAGTTTAACTTCTGTTCCAGGAAAATTAATGGAGGCACTGGTTAAAGAAGCACTGCAGGATCATCTTGACAGGAATTCCGTTATAGCTCAGACACAGTATGGTTTTGTTAAGGGAAGGTCTTGCCTGACCAATTTGATTGGATACTATGATGTAGTCACAAAAGAATTGGATGCAGGGAATAACTTTGATATTATATATATGGATCTTAGAAAGACTTTTGATACTGTTGCACATGGAAGACTGTTGCACAAATTGGAGCAGTGTGGCATTGGTGGCAAATGGTTGCTATGGATAAAGGGATGGTTGGGTGGCAGAAGACAGAGAGTAGTAATCAACGGACACTGCTCATCGTGGACTAATGTTATTAGTGGAGTCCCTCAGGGCTCAGTGTTGGGTCCATTATTGTTTTCTGTATTTATAAATGATATTGATGATGGTATATCAAGTTTAATGTCCACGTTTGCAGACGATACAAAGGTTGGCAGGGCTGTCAAGGACACTACTGACACTATGCTACTGCAACAGGATCTGGAAAGGTTGAGCAGATGGGCTGAGAGGTGGCAAATGAAGTTTAACATTGACAAATGTAAATTGCTACACATGGGAAACAGCAACCCCAGAGCAACGTATCAACTCTGTGGTACTACACTGACAGTGGTAGAGAATGAAAGGGACTTGGGGGTGGTTGTGCAGGCAGATATGAAGTTCTCTAAGCAGTGCAGATGGGCTGCAAGAGTAGCTCATGGAGTATTGGCAATGATATACAGGAATTTTTAAAGCAGGGATAAGGAAGTGATTATTCCCTTGTATAAGGCAATGGTCAGGCCACACCTAGAGTACTGTGTACAGGTCTGGAGGCCTCATTTCAAGAAGGATGTAGAGCTGCTGGAACAAGTACAGAGAAGGGCAACAAGATTAGTGAATGGAACAAAGGGGTGCTCTTACGAAGAAAGGCTTAAGTTTTGCAAATTACAGTGTCTGGAGACTAGGCACCAGCGAGGTGATCTGATAGAGGTGTATAAAGCCTTGAATGGTTTGAGCATGCTCAATGCTGATGGGATTCTTCCTCTAGCTCAGAAGAATCACCTGAGAGGGCAAAATTCAAATTGAGGAAAGACAGATGTAGGATAGACGTGCGGAAATTTGCCTTTAGCCAGCGGGTGGTTGGTTGGTGGAACAGACTTCCATCCCTTGTAGTGGAGGTTGATAGCCTAAATAAGTTTAAGGGTCAGCTGGACAGGTATTTTGAACAAACAGAGGGGTGAAGTGGAAGTGGGTTTTTTTTTTTTTTTTTTTTTGGCTGCTGCTGCATAAGCTAAGCTTGCTTTCTTGCATCAAATGCCTCTACTTATGCTAATGCTAATGCTAACTTAATGTCCAAGTTTGCAGACGATACAAAGGTTGGCAGGGTTGTTAAGGACACTAATGACAGTATGCTGCTGCAACAGGATCTGGAAAGGTTGAGCAGATGGGCTGAGAGGTGGCAAATGAAGTTTAACATTGACAAATGTAAAGTACTACATATGGGAAACAGCAACCCCAGAGCAACGTATCAACTCTGTGGTACTACACTGACAGTGGTAGAGAATGAAAAGGACCTGGGGGTAATTGTTCAGGCGGATATGAAGTTCTCTGAGCAGTGCAGATGGGCTGCAAGAGTAGCTTATGGTGTCTTATCAATGATATACAGGAATTTTTCTAGCAGGGATAAGGAGGTGATTATTCCCTTGTATAATCACCTCCTTCAGGTGTATACAGTACTGTATACAGGTCTGGAGTACTGTATACAGGTCTGGACGCCTCATTTCAAGAAGATGTAGAGCTGCTGGAATGAGTACAGAGAAGGCCAACAAGATTAATGAATGGAACAAAGGGTTGCGAAGAAACTTACAAAGAAAGGCTTAAATTTTGCAAATTATAGTGTCTGGAAACTAGGCAGCGTCGAGATGATCTGATAGAGGTGTATAAAGCCTCGAATGGTTTGAGCATGCCGATGGGATTCTTCCTCTTGCTCAGAATAATCACCTGAGAGGGCATAAATTCTGATTGAGGAAAGACTGATGTAGGATAGATGTGCAGAAATTTGCCTTTAGCCAGCAGGTAGTTGGTTGGTGCAACAGACTTCCATCCCTTGTTGTGGAAGTTGATAGCCTAAATAAATTTAATGTTCAGCTGGACAGGTATTTCGAACGAATGGAGGATTGAAATGGAAGTGTTTTTTTTTTGTTTTTTTGGCTGATGCTGCATAAGCTTGCTTTCTTCCATCATATGCCTCTACTCATGCTAATGCTAATGCTAATGCTAATTTTGTCTAGAAATCGGAGTGTTACCAAAGATAAGCATAGGAGCAGAAGAATCCTTTTTGCGAGATATAAGACAAGACTGAGTTTTAAAAGGATTTAAACCAACTAAGTTGTTTTTGCCTCACTGGCGAATTATTTGGAGATCGGTATTTCGGGAATTGGTAGCAGTCCGTAGCCTAGTGGTCATGAGCAGGAGTGCAGCGGCACACGCTCTTTGAGTTGACCGGGGTTCAAGCCCCTGATTGCTAAATACGGTCGATATGCCTACCCGCACTGGACCAGAGTGGCAGATTATGGTCCATTTCCCTCAGCAGGAATCGTTGAGGAGGCTTCCATCCTGCAGTGGGTTTATAATGGCTGCAATTTACTTTTTACTTTTTATTCAAGAAGTTGAAGCTGATTGAGCAGGGCAAGGTTTTTCAAAATGGAAACTGGAATGCAATGTGCTATCATCGGCAAAACTATGCATAGGATTTCCAGTCAATGGAAGAAGGTCATTAATATACAAGAGGAAAAGAGTGAGGGAAAGAACTAAAACTTGGGGGACACTGGCATTAGTGGAGAAGTTAGAAGACAGAGAGCCATCTACCATCACCCTCAGTGAGTGATCAGAGAGAAAACTGGATAACTAATTGTAAAAAACAGTTGGCAAACCATAAGATGGTTGATTTTGATTTGGTAGTTGTTGGCGCATCGGCTTCTGTGGCCATATTGCACCTCCCAAGGTTTTTGTAGTACTTTGATCCAAGCCCAAGGCGGGAATCGAACCCGCGACCTTTGGGTTGCCAGGCAGGTACTTTACCCACTCGGCTAGCCCGGTCGGCCCATAAGATGGAAGCATGTTTAGAAGACCTTTATGCCAAACACAATTGAAAGCCTTTGAGATGTCAAGAGCAACTGCTTGTGTTTCACCAAACTTTTCCATTGAATTTGTCCATATATGGGTAACATAAGCCAGAATATCACCAGTGGATGGACACTGACAGAATCTATTCTGGCGATCATTGATCAAGTGGAACGTTTCTAGGTAGTTTAAGCGTTGGAGGTTAATTGATTTCTCCATTACTTTAGAAAGAGTAGAAGTAATTGCAATGGGATGATAATTGCACGGGAAAGACTTGTCACCCTTTTTAGGAACTGGCTGGATATAAGCAAATTTCCAAGCAGAAGGAAAACCACCTTTGGAATAAGAAAGTGAAAAAAGGCGGCAATGAGCAGGAGTAATTTCAGGAACACAGGTTTTGAGAACAAGTGGAGAAGTACCATCAGGACGGCGCCTCCGTAGCCAGGTGGGAAGGAGCAGCAGTGCGTAGCACACGCTTCTTGATTAAACCGGGGTTCGAGCCCGTCACCACCAAATACGGAGGATGCGGAAAGGTCAGGGAATGACCACCGCATGACCCGGAGCAATATGGCCTTAGTTGCTAATGCTCCTTAAAAAAAAAACCAAACCAAACCATCAGGACCTGGAGCGTTCATAGCATTGCGATTTGTCAAAATCTTTCTGACATCCTTTTGATGGAAGACCATAGTAGGCATTGAATGGAGTATGTTGGGAATGGTGGGAGGTGTTTTACCAAGATCATTAATACATGAGTTGGAAGAAAAATGAAATTCTAGCAGGTCAGCTTTATTCTTGGCTGAAGTGACAACTGAATCATCTGGTTTTGACAGAGGTGGGGCAGAGATGGGCAAAAGTTGCAGCCAATAGCTCTGGCAAGAGACCAGAATGCTCAGCTACCATTAGGGCAAGAAGCAAGTTTCTATGAATAAAGCGATGGCTCAGTGGGAACAGACTGAGAATAGTTATGAGCTGCTTCACTTGGACTAATGTTATTAGTAGAATCCACAAGGGTTCATTGTGTTTTCCATGTATAGTATTAGTATTAGCAATGGCCACAAGGTGCAAGGAAGCCTATGGTTATGCTGCACCAGCCAAAAAAAAATAATAATAATAATAATAATAATACAATAAAATAATAAATAGATAAAAGAATAAATAAATAGAATAAATAAATAAAATAAAATAATAAAAAAAATAAATAAAATAAATAAATAGAATAAATAAATAAAATAAAATAATAATAATAATAATAAGAAGAAAATTTTTAAAAAATAAATGATTAATAAGAGAAAAGGTAATAGACAACCTATGCGTTTCATTCCTCCCATAGGTAATTATCCAGCTGACCTTTCAATTTCCCCAAACTGTCAGCCTCTACCATCCATGTAGGTAACTTTTCCAGTAATTTATAACTCGCTGACTAAAATGAAACTTCCTGCAATCCAGTCTAAATATTCCCCCCCCCCCGGTAACATGAAATTATGGCTTCTAGTTCTAGAATCATTTATAACCATGAAAATTTAGCATTAGCATTAGTTGAGGCATACGATTCAAGAAAGCAAGCTTATACATCTGCCAAAAAAAAACCCTTCCCATTTCACTCATCCGGTGAGTCCAAATGCTTGTCTAGTTCAGCCTTAAATTTATTTAAGTTATCAACTTCCACAACAATAGATGGAAGTCTGTTCCAGCAATCAGTTTGCCTGCTGGCTAAAGGCAAACTTCCACATACCTATTCTACAACTGTCTTCCTCAAGTTGACTATTCCTCCATGCTCAAGCCATTCAAGGCCTTATACATCTCAATCAGATCACCTCTCAGGTGCCTAGTCTCCAGATGCTGCAACTTACAGAACTTAAGCCTTTCTTCGTAAGTGCCCCCCCTTTTTTCATCTCACCAATCTTGTTGCCCTTCTGTACTCATTCTAGCAACTCTACATCCTTCCTAAAATAAGTCCTCCAGACCTGTACGGAATACTCAAAGTGTGGTCTGACCATTGCCTTACACAAAGGGATAATCAACGCCTTTTCTCTGCTAGCAAAATTCCTATATATCACTGACAAAACTCTATGACCTACTCTGGCAGCCCATCTGCACTGCTCAGAGAACTTCAAATCTGTCTGCACAATTACCCCTAGGTCTTTTTCATTCTTCACCTCCCTGAGTGTAGTACCACAGAGTTGGTATGTTTCTCTTGGGTTACTGCTACCCATGTGCAGTATTTTACATTTGTCAATGTTAAACTTCATTTGCCACCTCTCAGCCCATCTGCTCAACTTTTCTAGATCCTGTTGCAGCAATGTACTGTCATTAGCGTCATTAACAACCCTGCCAACCTTCGTATTATCATCTGCAAACTTGGACATTAAGCCTGATATACCATCATCAATATCATTTATATATACAGAAAACAACAATGGATCCAACACTGAACCCTGTGGGACTCCACTAATAACATTAGTCGCGAAGAGCAGTGTCCATTGATTACCACTCTCTGTCTTCTCCCACTCAACCATCCCTTTATCCATAGCAGCAATTTGCCTCCAATGCCACACTGCTCCAATTTATGCAGCAGTCTACTATGTGCAACAGTATGAAAAGCTTTCCTGAAATCCAAGTTTATTATATCAAAATTATTTTTTGCACCCAGTTCCTTTGTGACCACATCGTAGTATCCAATCAAATTGGTCAGACAAGATTTCCCCTTAACAAATCCATGTTATGTCTGAACTATTACTGCAGTCTTGTCTAAATGATCCTGCAATGCATCTTTAACCAGTGACTATTATTTTCCCCAGAACAGAAGTTAAACTAACAGGCCTGTAACTATTTATGTCACCCTTTGATCCCCCTTTGTGGATTGGGGATACATTTGTACATCTCAAGTCCATGGGAACTTCCCCTGAATCTAAGGATGCTCCCATAATTATGACTAAGGGGTTTCTAACTTCCCTTACTGCCTCCTTCGATATAACTGGATAGTTATATCGAAGGAGGCCCCTGGCATACATACCCTGGTCCTGTTCCGCCTATCCTTTTTTGCATATTATATTCCCCATCTCCCTGACAATAGAGTCACCAACAATAACTACCTCCTGTGGGATGAGCACATTCTGCCTTGGAGATTGCTGCTCTGTTGCCTGATGCACAGGAGTGAGCTCTGGCATTGAGTTGGGCAGCTGAGAGTTTGACGGGCCCCTCATATTAATTTCTTCGAGGACATATATATTCTACGCCTCAAAGTCTTATAAATCCCCATCATAATGCTGATTTGGGGCCTAAGGGGCCTAATTTCTTCACAGTCTCTGCATCTAGCACACATTTAAAGACATCCTCCTTGGCTAGATCATGTCTTGTTTTAGAGAGGTCGGCAACCATTTCACATTTTGCAAATTTTTTTATGCTGTGAAGCACCGGAGAATTGTCCCCTTTGGTTCTCCCATAGGCCACAGTACTACTGCTACTTTGTGCTCGCTGCTTTGCTGCTTTAGTCTGGGTTATGATTCCATTTAAGTATAATTTAATTAACAATGAAATTTAATAAGATTAATAAATTTTACTGATTAATTAATAACACTATAGTAATCTAACACATTTCTAATACAGTGCTACATATTTAGTTTTTATGTTAAACCTTATACTGTGAAGTTTGGGATTTACGATACACAATTCCGTGTCATATAACAATTGCAGCAAGTTACAAATGGTAAGATCTAAGAAAGTTCTAAGTATTAGCTTTTAAAATTGCTATCCAATTCAAATAGATCAAGGAGCTTGACTAGGACAATAAAGCTACTTATAGAAAATAATTTAGTATAACAATTAAGTCAGTAAAATGACTAAATGTATATAAAAACTTAGCATTCACTGAAGTTGCAAAAAACTTGGACAACATGGTAATATCTGCTTTCTCATCCTCATTCATTTTACTTATCCTTCTCAGAGCCATAAACACCTTATTCAAGTTTCCTCTAAGGTGCCTAGTTTCCAAGCTCTGTAATCCACATATTTGAAGTCTTTCCTCATATGGACACTCTTTTGCTGATCTAACCAAGCGAGTTACCTGTCTTTGGATCCTTTCAAGAAGCACAATGTCTTTCTTTAGGTGCGGTCTCCATACTCGAACACAGTATTCCAAGTGTGGTCTGACAATAGCCTTATATAATGGGATTTTAATGTCCTTATCTCTACTAGCAATTGTTCGATAAATCATCAATAGGACACACCGTGGGCCTTCCTTGCAACCTGTCTACAATGTTCGGAGAAATTCATATCTGACCATATCATAATACCCAAGTCCCTTTCCTCCACTACTGGTTTAGGTCAAATCCGCCAAGCGTATAAGTTATTTTGGGGGTTACTGTTCCCCCAGATGGAATTACCTTACACTTTGCTGGATTGAAGCATAGCTGCCATTTTTCTGACCAGCTCTGAAGTCTATCTAGGTCACTCTGAAGTAGCTCTGCTTGGCAGTAATCATTAACTACTCTACCAATCTTTACATCATCTGCAAATTTATACATTGTGCCATCTATACCTTCATTGATGTCATTTATGAAAATTAAAAACAACAGTGGTCCTGATCCTTGGGGTAAGGATTTTCCCTGTGATTTCAACCTGTCCAGTTTATAAAGTAGCTGTTCATATGGGACTGAGTCAAATGCTTTCTTGAAATCCAAATCAACTATGTTGAAATTATTCACTAAGTCCAGCTCTTCAGTGACACTGTCAAAATAGCTAACCAGATTAATTAAACATGATTTTCCCTTTACAAAACCATGCTGTGCATCCTTCGGACTTTCATTTTTATCTAAATGATTCTGAATTCCATCCTTGATCATCGTCTCCATGATTTTCCCTACTACTGATCAGCTGGTAATTTCCCACTTCACTCTTAGAACTGTCCTTATGTATTGGAGATACATTGGAACTTTTCCAATCCAATGGAATTACCCCTCAGTCCAGTGATGCTCTCATAATTAGGTTCAATAGTTCAATGAACTCACTTGCTGCATCCCTTAAGGTTATAGGGTATATGCCATCAACCCCGAGAGTCTTACTGTAGGCTCTAAAGTTTTTTTTTTAAATAAACACGTGAAATTTCAGCATCATTAATTACATTTTTTTCAACTTCACTTCCATAATTTCTCATTGACACAAAGGGTTTTTCTTCTGTAAATATCTTTTGTAAAGTAACTGCTGTAGAACTTCAGCTGGGGTATCTAATACTATCCCATGTCCATTACATAAGGGTCTGATTTGGTTTGTCCTTCTCTTCTTTGTATTTATATATGTGAAGAGTTTCTTAACTCCACTCTTTGCCAGCCTAACCTTTTCTGTAGCACTATTATAGATCAATTTTGTAGCATTTATAAGCTTCAGCACTTTTTATGGTGGCGCCTCCGTAGCCAGGTGGGTAGGAGCAGCAGTGCGTAGCACACACTTCTTGGTTAGGCCGGTGTTTGAGCCCGTGACCACCAAAAATGGAGGATGCGGTAAGGTCAGGGAATGACCACCGCATATCCCCGAAGCAATATGGCCTTAGTTGCTAATGCTTCTAAAAAACCAAAATAACAATAACAAACTTTTTATGGCTCTTTAACTTTTCCATGTCATCTTTTTCTGCTCAAGTAATCTGGCAACTTCCTTATTCATCTAACTTGGAACTGTTCTTGTGGAGTATTTTTTAATGGTATATACACATTCAAGGCTTCTGTGAATAATGTCTTAAAGGTATACCATAATTCAATTGTGTTTTGTCTCTGTGCGATTTATATCCAATCAATAGAGACCATGTAGAGCCTTAAGGCGTTGTAACTTCCTTTTCTGAAATTATAACCCATTACTTTGCCATTACTGCTACCTCTATCTTCATCGTCCACCGTAGAACTCCGTGATCACTTCCTGCTACTGGTTCCTGTACTGTCAGTCCTATTATGTCATCTGTTTCATGGGTGATGATCGAGGTCTAGAATATTCTTTTCCCTAGTACTTTCCCTGACATGTTGATACAAATAACAGTCATCTAGTTGATTTAAAAATTTTGTCCCCCATATGGAGTTTCCTTTCCATCTGCTTCACTCAATTAGAGGCAAATTTGCTTGTTATTTGGTTTTTAGGAGAATTAGCAACTAAGGCCATATTGCTTCAGGGATATGTGGTAGTCATTCCCTGACCTTTCCGCACCCTCCGTATTTGGTGGTAGATGACTTTCATCAACCGGTGAAATACCACCACTTTGCTTATTGGAGGATTGAAGTGGCGAAACCCATGTTTAGTCTCTAGAGCAAAGTTTCCGGCATCCCCCTTCCCCTCATACTTCTCCTTTAATCCATGCATGGTACTAAGTACTATAGGTTTTGATACCTTTCGTGTTTGGGGTTTTCATAAATAAAAAATAAATGGGCTCGAACCCCGGTCTAATCAAGAAGCATGTGCTGCTGCTCCTGCCCACCTGGCTACGGAGGCGGCCTAGAGGCAAATTAAAATCACCTATAATAATAGATTGATGCGTACTTGCTCATTCCATTTGCAAATAGAGGCTTGCATCATAATCTTCACAATCACATGGCCTGTAGATTACTCCCACTCTCATTATAGCTTTGCTTATGTCTATCTCACACCATATAGATTCTATACTACCATGCGAAACATCTGAATCTCAAAGAGCTTTTGTTGTGCTGAGGCTGCCTTCGATAAGAAGCATGACCCACCACCACCCCCCTTCTATCATCCCTGTCCTTCCTAAATACATTACACATACATACTATAAAATATTTAAGGGCAAAGACCTCATGCTACGAGGTAGAATGACTAACATGTAGGTTAATGAAAAAGCATCATTTTAACGTAGCCATCTACCAAGATACGTAAATTAATTAATTAAATTGGCATCGTTTTGGTTCATATTGGCATTGTTTTGGTAGGTAAATTAATTAATTTATGATAGATGGCTACGTTAAAATGATGCTTTTGCACTAACCTACATGCTAGTCATTCTAACTCATAGCATAAGGCCTTTGCCCTTAAATATTTTATAGCCTATATCACTGCACACCATCAGGCATCTCTGATATTGTGAAGTTATACTTCTTAACTGTGTTGTCACTATTGCAACACCAGGGTACCTGCCCACCCACCGAAGAGAAGCCAACAAGCTTTGAAACGATACCGTCTGGGTGGTGGTATCCACTGAGAATAAATAACAGTAGACTTCTCCACTGGTGAAGTGTTATTTATTCAAGGTAGTACAATACCATGGCAACTTGTTGTGAAGGCATTCACAATATGAGATATTACCAAAACGATCCCAATTTAATTAATTTACCTACCTTGGTAGATGGCTACATTAAAATGATGCTTTTGCACTAACCAACATGTTAGACATACTGTACTGAAACTCGTCATCCCTTATCTCTGGGTGGCACCACATTTCCGTAAGTACTATTATGACAGCATTACTTATCATAACCAGCAGTTCAAATTCACTCAATTTATTTATACAGTAATGACACTTCTGACATTACTGTATAAACAATTATGACATAATGTTCATGTATAGGTAACTACTCTGATACAACCCCTTAAATTATTTAAGCTCGCTTCCCTGGCATTAGCTTCCCACTCATTTAAACATTTCTGCCCACAAAACATCTTAACCTCAGGGGCTCACATCTGGTGAGTATGGGCTTGGCACACGCAGGGTCCTGAGCTGGATATCATCATTCTTCTCTTTCTTGGTGATTCCTTCCTACTTCTGACTCTTGTTCTCGTCTCTCTCTCTCTCTCTCTCTCTCTCTCTCTCTCAGGGTAATTCAGAAATTCTTTATTTTGCTGGTGCAGCACAAGGTTAATTGCTCTTTGCTGATGCAAGGAGCAATTAACCATAGATCCCGCAGTTATGGAGCAAGCCTACAAGAAGTGCCGCAACATGTACAGCCTACATCGATTACCACAAGGCCTTCGACTCCTTGCCTCACAGCTGGGTAATAGAGGCGTTGAACATCTACAAAGTCAATCTGATAGTGACAAAATTCCTAGGAAAAACGATGGCGAAATGGAGTACCACCATTAAGGTCGAAAACATTACAACCAGGCCAATCCCCATCAGGAGAGGAATCTTTCAGAGAGCTGCCCTGAGCCCATTGTGGTTCTGTCTAGCACTTAACCCGCTATCCACCATGCTCAACAGTAGCAAGTACGGATATAACCTCAAAGAAGAAAGGAAAAACCTGTACACCTTCACCCACCTGATGTACATGGATGACATCAAGCTCTATGCAGGAACCGAGAAGCACTTCCAGCAACTATTCCAGATCACTGAAGAACTCAGCAATGATATTAGGATGGAATTTGGTCTAGACAAATGCAAGACACACAGATTGCACCAGGGAAAATTAGTCAACTGAAACTACCAGCTGCAGACTGGTAAAGAGATCAAAGCCATGGCAGAGGGAGTGACCTACAAATACTTGGGGATGATGCAGGCTAAGCAGTTACAGCACAAGGAAATTAAGGCCTGCCTGACCGAAAAATACCATCAGAGACTCAGAAATCTGCTGAAAGCAATGCTGAATGGAGAGAACACAGTTAAAGCCATAAACACCTATGCAGTCCCAGTACTAACATACTCCTTTGGGGTCATAGATTGGATTATCACCGAGCTGGAGGATATCATGAGAAAGAAAAGGACAATGATGACCAAGAGCCACCAACACCACCCGAAATCTGCCATGGAGAGACTGACAATTGCCCAGAAAGAAGGAGGAAGGAGCCTGATAGACCTCACTGAGCAACAGAAGACAGAGATAGTTAACCTGAAGGATTACTTTTAGAAACACATACTTCAGCAGGCCATAAGGAAGACAGACAAGCGGTACACCCCATTCAACCTAAGCGAGGAGTCCCCCTGTCCAGGAGGCACAAACGAAGCTAGAAAGATGGGCAGAGAAGACATTCCATGGCAGACACTGCAATGATCTCCATCAAGATCACATAGATAAAATTGCTTCCAATGCATGGCTGACGAGTGGGACGCTCTTCCCCGAGACTGAAGGATTCGTGCTCGCGAACCAAGACCAGGTAATCAACACCAGAAACTATAGAAAATACATTGCCAAGGAGCCCGGAGTGTCCGATGACACATGCCAACGAAGCCACCTAGCCTCAGAAACGATCCCACACATTACCGCAGAAGGTGATCACCCAGACCGAGTACACTCTTAGACATTACCAGGTAGCCAGGATAATACATCAGAAGCTAGTAAGGAAATACCAGTTGATCGAAGAAAGTATACTGTACTACAAACAAGAAGAAGAAATGAATCACTTATAAGTTTATCAAGTGGAAATCTGCTGTACACCAATGGAAACAGTGAAAGGAGTGAAGGTAGAGTTGGGTTTCTGGTCCATAAAGATTTTAAAAACAACATTTTGGAATTCAAAAGTACATCACCAAGGGTGTCAAGACTAATACTCAAGATTTCTAAGAGGTACAAGCTAAAGATTATAATGATTTATGCACCAACATCGAGCCATGATGATGATGAAGAGGTTGAAGAAATGTACACCGAAATTGAGTCTTCTAGATGAGCAGAAAACCCACTACACTATTATTATGGGGGACTTCAATGCTAAGGTTGGAAAAAGGCAAAACAGCACAGAAAGAGGAACTATAGGAAATTTTGGAATTGGAGAAAGAAATAAAAGAGGTGAAAGACTTGTGGAATTTGCAGAATCTCAAGGACTGTCAGTAATGAACACTTTTCAAGAAAAGGGTGAACAGAAAGTGGACATGGAAGAGTCCAAAT
Source organism: Mastigoproctus giganteus (assembly GCF_048544385.1). Lineage (NCBI taxonomy): Eukaryota > Metazoa > Arthropoda > Arachnida > Uropygi > Thelyphonidae > Mastigoproctus > Mastigoproctus giganteus. The sequence goes on from NC_143586.1 coordinate 1,028,104, forward strand.
GGATTAACAACTAATGAAATTGACTTAATCCTCACTAACAGAAGATATATTGTGAATGATGTTACCGTCCTGAATAAGGTAAATATTGGAAGTGATCACAGAATGGTAAGATGTACACTTGATATAGATGTAGGAAAGAAAAGGAAAGGAAAAAACTGACTCGAGTAAATAATACAAAGGTTTTTGAGATAACAGAGGAGGAGAAAAAGCAGTATGTACTGGAACTTAAGAACAAGTTTAAGCTTCTGCAGACTGCTCAGG